>NC_087087.1:8876540-9195729 GCF_036172545.1 Culicoides brevitarsis | reverse complement strand
TATTGTAAAATAAATTAACAGGTACATTTTTATCATCATATTTAAACAGCATTTGACTAAATTTGTTTGAAATTATTATTATTATTACCGGACAAGTGGCAACGTATTATTTATATTTATTTAATTAATTATTTTTTTATGTCTGAAAAAAATATTGTAACAGTATATAATATATAGAGAGGATTTAAATTATTTTAAAAAATTTTCTAAAATCACAGTAATAAGTTATTTTTTGGATCGTTTTTATCTAAGAAAAATTCAAAATTTATTGAAAATATATGATTCGAGTAAATTATCTGTAATTTTTATGATTATTTTTTTTTATATTTTAACAAAACTTAATTTTTCATGAGATATGTAACAATTTTAAAAACAATTTTTTTTTTAAATTTTTTGATAGTAAATGAAGAGGAACAAATAAAATCTAGTTCAAACTTCATAAATATTTTTAAAAAAAAATTAATTTAATAATAAATTAATAATTTTTATTAAATATATTTTTTTTGATTTTAATTGAAATATTAATTTAAATTTAATTTTTCAATAATTTTATATAAAAATTATTTTTCATACATATTTTTGAAATTCAAATCAGCAAAAAAAAAATACAAATTTTTTCAAAAATTTGAAAATCGCTTTCTTGCTAATTCAAGTTTTTAAAAAAAAAATAATTTTATTATTTTTTAAAATTTATTTTTTGAAAATCTTTGGAAAATCTAAATATTTCTGTCTATTTTTCATATTTTTTAATCTAAAATTGTCATTTTCAACTTAAAATTTAAATTGTAAATGTCAATTCAAAAAATATCCGTTAAATTTCAATGAAATTTGTTTGATTTTATAATTTAATTTAAAAACTATTTTTTTTTAACTTTTAAAATTCAAATTAACAAAATAAAACTATTCAAATATAAAAAAAAACAAAAATTTGAAAATCGCTTTCTTGCTAATTCAAATTTTTGAAATAAAAATTAATTTTTGGAATAAATCATTCATGAAATTTTGTGAAAATCTAAAAATTTTTAAGTAATTTTTTATTCTTAATCAAAAATCGACATTTTCTAACCTAAAATTGTAATTTTTTTTAAATTCGTAAATGTCAATTCAAAAAATGACCGTTAACTTTCAATAAAATTCAAAATTTTTCTTAGAAACAAAAGATCCATTTACGAAGGAAGTTCAGGAGATAAAAAAAAGATAAAGGCCTCTAATAAAATTCAACTTATATACTGTTACGTTACTTGTTGTTGTAATAAAGTTCGTTACTGTTATGAACGCCGCCGGCAGCATGATGATTGTTGACGTTATCTAAGCTAAGTGAGCGCTTGGTAAGAGTATTTTCGAGCATGCCGCCGCTGCCACGTTCCCCGTTGTTATTGTGATGATGGAGATTCCAGTGCAGGTAAGTTTTCGTCGTCGTGGGCGAAGACACGCCTTCGTAATGGTTCCAAGTACTTCGAGAATATTCCCCCGCCCCCGCCGCCGCTTGATAGAACGGATATCAATCTGTGCTGTTGTTGTTACTGCTGCTGTTGTTATTGTTGTTGCTGTTATTGCTGCTAATGTTCAGAGGATGTTGTTGCTGTGCCGCCGCCGCTGCACTCAGAGTGTTATTCAGGGCATTTAGGGTCGCTGCAGCGATCGCCTGTTGCGGCGTCAACATATTCTCGAATTTCCGGGTATCCGGATTGTACATGGGATGCTTGAATTTGCAGTGGGTCCGGAGATTGTCGCTCCGCGTGTAGGTTGCTCGACACAGAGGGCACTCGAATCGCCCGGGGAAATGGACGTGATAATGGTTCCGGATGTGCGTCACTACTTTGCCACACAGCTTACAACGGTGCAAGTTACAGCCGCCCGATAACCGTTCGAAGGTTAACCGCATGTGCCAGGCCTTTGAGCCTGTAACACAACACAACATTTCATTTTTTTTTCACCAAAATTAATTCACATTTTTTTTTTAGATTTTTTTTTACAATTTAAGTCATAAATTTATATATTTAACAATAAGAGAAGAGGAGGAGGAGAAATGTGTCGTTTTCTGTATAAATTTAACTTTAAAAATATTAATATATATCACAGAGAGAGAGACAAAGAAAGACAGAGAGAAAGGAGGCAGCGATGATTGAATGATCCACAACATGAGAAGAGAAAAATATGAGAAAGATGATGTGAGGTTAGACATTTAGATATTTATATAAAATTGCCGTTGACTTTTCAGATTAGTACTAATTTTTTTTTTTGTAAAAATTATAATATATAATAATACATATACACATAAAATTTGAGTAGTTAAGATTGATTAACACAGTTAAATACATTTATTTAGCATCAACAGCTTTGAAAGTAACCAAAAAATACACAAAAATATTTTTTTTATAAATTCTTTAAAAAATAAATTTTAAAATAATAAAAAAATATATATATAAAATAAACATCGAGATAAAACATACAGATGTTAAAAATGTACAACATCGAGTTCCTCGCTTAAGAAAGACTTCATTTGTATTTTTTAATTTTTTTTTAAATAAAAAAATAAATATTTTTTTTAAAAATAAATATTTAAAAATATTAATATAAATATAATATAATAAAACATTTTAATAATATTGATTTAATAAATATTATAATATATTTTAATATTTATTTTAATATTTATTATATTAATATTATTAAAATATTTTATTATTTTTTTAATATTTAATAAACATTTATTAAAATAATTTTTATTATATTAATAAATATTTAAATTAAATATTCAAAAATAAATTATTAATAATTAAATTTTATTTTAAAATATTTTAATTAAATTTTAAGTATTAATATTTTACTTTTAAATATTTAATAAATATTTATTAATATAATATAATTTAATTTATTATATTAATTAATAATATTTATTATATTATATTAAATAATAAATATTTAAAAAAATAAAATATTAATACTTCAAACGTTTTTAAAATTTTTTTAAAATATTTATATTTAAATTATAAAAATAAAATTTACTCGCAACGAAGCTCACATCGAATAAAAAAATTATTTTAGTTTAGGAAGTCACATGAAGATATTTTTATAAAAATAAAAAAAATTACACAAAAAGTTACGTGATTTTTGTATATAAAAAATATATATTTTAATAAAAAAAAAACATTTAAAAAAAAATAAACAAAAAAAAATTTAATATTTATACAAAAATAATAATAAAATAAAAAAAAAATCCGATACTAAATAAACGTAGAAAATTATTTTTTTTTTGACGTGTTCAATCTTTATATATTTTTTTTTTCGAATGATTCAACTACACTTTAATTTTTGCTACAAATAATAACGCAGCTTACCTTAAAGTTTTTTTTAAGAATTTTTTTTTTTGAATTCAATCCTCGCGAAATCAAGCAGACATTTTTTTACGGAAAAAGTGAAGTATAATAATTAAAAGAAAGGTTTTGTAAGTTTTCTAAATAACTAAAAATAATTGTTCTATTCCAAGAAAAAAAATTTTTCGTACATTTTCATCTATATGTTTAATAATATTTTTTATATAACGTATATTTTACTATTCATTTTTTTTTAGTTACTTTTATTTATTATTTTTTTTATTAGTTTTATTGCTGTTGTTTGTATTTTTTTATTATTTTTTTTTTGTCATCAATATAATGCAACTAATATATAACTTTTATTTATTTATTTTTTTTGGTTAATATTTTTGTTTTTGGTTATTTGTGTTTTTTTTAAAGGGGTCGTTATCACAAACACTAATTTTTTTATAACTCACAAAATATTTTTTTATTAATTTTTTTTTTCTTGTACGAATTTGGAAGATTTTTTTTTTGTTTTTTTTTAAATGTGAGTTTTGGTGTTTGTGATAAGGCCTCGAATTTTTTTTAATATTTTTTTTTGTTTCAATAAATACTTTTTTAATTATTTATTTAATTAATTATTTTTTTTTAAATTAAATTAAATTAAATTTAATATATGTTCTCAAATTCCTACTATAAAATAGATCACATATGTACATAATGGCCATAATATCTGTCTTTTAAGTCTGCATGTTTGACTTTGCAGTGCGCTTTCATATTATCTCGTCGCGTAAACTTTTGCCCGCAAATTGGGCATTCGTGACTTTGGGGTCTGTGGATGTTGGCGTGATGCCAGCGATTCGAGACAGTTTTGTGGCAACTCACGCAACGATAGAGCGTTGGAAATGTTCCGGTCAGTTGTACGAACAATGCTGAGTAGTCGATGTTATGGTCGCGCCTTGTCGATGCCGTCGAGCCATTCGATTGACCATTCAAATCCAAATCGTTATTACCTAGATTTAGGACGTGGTGCCCACGTGACGCCATCAATGCATGGTGTTGCATTAAACTTCGTTCACCTGTTTTAAGTTTATTTTTTTAATTTTTTTTTTTTTTTTGGCGTCACGTTGGTGCCTCCCCACACACAATCGTTATGTTTCTTAAAAATCTCTCAATTTTAATTTTTTTTTAATTTTTAATTTTTTTTTAGAAATCCGGAAAAATCATAAAGGGTCACACGGAAGAGGAATTAAAAAAAAAATAAACAATAAAAAAACATGAGGAAAAAAATACAAAAAATAATAAAAAAAAAATTTAATATTATTTTATTTTAAGGAAAATTCACGTAAAAAATTGTTACGTACAAAATAGGATTCCCACGTGTGTTTGTGTGTATGTTTATATATTATATATTAAATGTAATATATTATTATATTTATCTATCTATCTAAATTGAACAACAGGCCCATTTAACTATCATTCAGTAATAAGTAGCAGTTTCATGTATTTTTTTAATTAATTAATTAATTTAAATTAATTATTAATTAACTTGAAACAATAAAAAAATAATAACTCAAATCATAAGATGATGGTGATCAACTAATGTTTTATTTTTTTGTTTTGCATTTTTCTAATAATAATGAACAAAACATATTTAATATTATATATGTTAATATTAAATCAACAAAACTAAAAAAAAAATAAAATAAAATGTTTTAACAAAAATGTATGTAAAAATAAACATAGCAACAGCACCTCTATTCCTAAGGTATAAAATATATGTTTATATATTTTGTGTGTTTTATATATATATTATAATAATAATGATTTTTTAATATATATATAGTTTATATTTATAGATAGATGATTCAACTATTTTTTTATATTTTCTATTTTTTTATTTATTTATTAATAATATTTATAATACACAGCTTGTCAGAAACACTTTTTTTCAATAATATTTTGTTTAATCATAAAAATGATAAAAAAGGCTCTATTTAATTTTTTTTGGTTCAAAATTTTTTAAAAACGTGATGTCAAAAATATCACATTTTTGGCTTTTCTGACCAAACTGTTCGTTTCCAACCATTGATATATTTATTTATTAATATTAATATATATAATAATTTATATATAATATCATATATATATAAATATATTATAATATAATATTATTATATATAATATTATTATTATATTATATATTAATATATATATTTTTTGTATAAAATTGCTTTTTATAAAACAAAAAAAAAAAATAATTAAAGCAAAAATTAAAATAAAATAAATAGACGATCGATTGTGTTGACGAAATAGAAACAGGAGAATCAGACAGACACGATTTTTGTTTAAACAGTTGTAATAAAAATTCATCTTCAGTGGTATAGCAGTATAAAACGAGATAATATTCAAAAAACAATTTATGGCCACTGTCATACAAGTTTTTCCTTCATTTTGTTTGTTTGTGTGTTTTTTCAATTTTTTTTCGATTTAATATTTTTTTTTTCGAAAAATTAAATTTAAAAAAAATAAAATAATAATATTTTGTAAATGAAACAAAAAATGTATGTTTTTTATGTTTAAAATTTTTTCGCTTAGTTAATAATTAAATTTGTATAAGATTAATATTAATATTTATATATATAATTATTTACAATATTTATAGAACTACAACATTCATCATGCAAGTTCTATGCAAGCAATATCTTATAAACTACGAACAGCAAGCATGCTACAAACTACATTCATTAGTGAGGATGAAATGGATTTATGAAATTAATGTTCTTCTAAAATGATAGCATAAAGGAAAATTTTTTATTTACAGAAATAATGGGAAAAAATAAAAAAAATATAATTTTAAAATAAAAAAGTAAAGCGCATGCAATCATGAGTTGTTGGAGTTTTTTTTATATATATATTATATTTTTTTATATTATATAAATATATATAATAATGGAAAGGGGGAATATTATATTATTTATTTATATAAAACTTTTAACTAAATGTCGTTGTTTTTTTTTAAATTAACTCGAAGATAGTACACCAAACCAATACACCACATTTTTTTGTTTAAATTATTATGTTCGGTCAAATTTGTTTAATAATTAAAAAAATAATTTTCTTTTTTTTTTTATTGTAATAATATTGAGGGGTATCAGAAGATTATATATTTTCTTGTGGAAAAAAAATAATATTTTTCGCTTTTCTTACGTTTCATTTTTTTTTCATTATATATAAATAAATGAACTAAAAAAAAATAATAAAATATTATAAACTAAATCGGGCATATAAAGAACAAAAAATAATAAAAAATTGCGTTTTTATAATAATAATTTTTAAAAAATATAGAAAAAAGAATAAATATCTATATAAATTTATATTAGTTTTCGATCATTTTTTTAATTAGTAATAATAGTTTATCAGCGACGAGCTGTTATAATTAAACATTTCTTTTTTTTTAGAAAACATAAGAAATATGCGTGGCGAGGCGCTTTATTATTTTTATATCAAGAGAGTTCGCTTTGCTATATATTATTATTTTATAGATATATAAGAGATCATTAAGTGTATATAGTTTAGTTATTATTATAATAATAATAATAAAAAATTATAAAATTTTTCGGGATAAAGACAAAAAATATTAGGAACACTGCACTACATGAGGGACAATTAAAAAAATTTCGTCGTAAAAATAAAAAAATAAATAATTAAATAAATGCAGCTTTTTTTGTTGTAAATAAGTAAGTTAAATTTGTTTGATGAACAAATAATTTAAACTGTCTCACCACAATTTTTTTTCTTATTTTACACCCGTTTTTTGTACAAATTTATATATTTCGTTTAATTAATTATTATTATTAATTAATAAATTAATTAATATTATTTTCTTTATAACCTGCTTATTTACATTAATTATTTTTTTGTATAAAAAAATAAATTAAAAATAAAAAAAAACCTTTTGCCGAAAAAATTACGAAATAATTTGATAGAAGAGGAGCAGAATTAATTATAATTATTATTATTTGATAATAAAAACAAAATATATTTTAATACAAAAAAACAAATAATTGTACAAAAAAATTTACAAAAAATGCATAGAGCGATTTTTTTAATTTTTGGAGGTAGAAAAAAAATAAAAAATTTTTATATATGAATAATCGTAATAAAAAAATGGGAAAAGAGTGTAATTTTAAGATTGGAGCAAATTTGTTATGGATTATAATAAATTAAAAATGTATTAATTATTATTATTATTGTAAGAAAGAGAGACGTTACAAGGGAAAAAAGTAGTAGTTTAATCATATTATTATTATTATTGCTCATTTTTTTAACTTTTTTTTTAAACATAATATTTTTATATAGTTTCACAATAATAACAATAATAACATATTCATATCATATATAGGAATTAAAGTTTTTTCATATATAATAATTGGAAAAAAGGTAAAGATAAGAAATGGAGTGAGACTTACCGTCAGGTCCCTCAGGATGATCCATGGGATGGTGAATGTCGTCAGAAGGGGGCTCTGATATAGATGGTTGCATCCCCAACATTCCATGAATATCGTCATGCATTGATAAGTTAGGCTGTTAATTTAGAATTTTTTTTATTAATAATTATTTTTTTTTATCAAATTTCAAAAATATTTCACAAATTTTTGGTCTAGGATTTTTTTCATTAAAAATTATTTAAAAAAAATTAAAAAAATATTTTTTATAATGATAATTTTATTTATTTCATACTAGTTGATATTTATTTTTAATAATATTATTATTTTTGAAAATAATAATCAAGGCAAATTTCTCTTAGAATATTTTTTGCTCGCGAGTACGGTTTGTTTTTTGTTTTTGATGACACAATTTCCTGCGACATATGTATAAAATCTACTTTTTTCTCTAAATACTTCATTAATCCAAACCTTTTTTTGATTTTATCACAAAGAAAAAATTATAATTGTACAAATTTTGCTTAACTAATGTTCAAAAAATATTTTTTTGACAGTTAAATATTTAATTTTTTTAAAATAAATTTAAAATTTTTAATTGGTTTTGACAGAAAATTAAAAAAAAATTAACAAAATTTGTAAAAAAAAAATTATCATAATATTATTTAACGAAAATATTTAATATTAATATTAAAATTAATAATAAAATTATTATAGTTTTAATATTAGTATTTTTTTAAAAATAATATCAAAATATATTTTTAAAATTTTTAAACGAATTAATTTTAATAAAATTTAATATTGCATTTTAAATTATTTTTTTTAAATAATATTAACTTTTTAAAATTAATTTTTAATTAAAAAAATAAAAATTATGATTTTATGATATTTTATGAATTTTAATAGAATTTGAATTATTTCGAAAAATTAATTTTAAAAAATTAAAAAAATTGAACTTCAAAAATTAAATTTATTAAAAAAAATATTTAAAATTAATTTGAATTTATGAAATTAAATTAAATTAATTAATAAAATATTTAAATTTAAATTTAAATAATTTATTGATTAAATTAATTTAACTTAATATTTTAATTTAAAAAAAATAATTTTAAAAATAAAATTTAATATAAAAAAATTAATATTTAACTGTCAAAAAAATTTTATGAACCTGACTCGTAATTTTAAATTTTACGTAAAAAAAATAAAATCCAAAAATAAGAAAAAACGGATCGTTAAGTATTATTTTCATGTTCCGGCGTGTCTGTTGCCGCCTTCGCCTCGCGATCTCTTTGTTCCTTTTCACGACACAATCGATGCGCCTTGCACCGATCATGATGATTGACAATTTCCAGTCTAAAATTCGAATTTCCTTCGACAAAAGACGTCCTAATATCCGGAATCTCATTGCACCATCTGCGACAATGGCAGCAATACATGACATTTTGCACATCATCGAACCTCAACCATTCAAACTGCTCCAACCAATTCGGTCTGAATCGTCCTCCTTTGCGAGTTGTTGCCGGCGCTGCGATATTTTGGGCGAATTGTCGCCGTGGACTCGGTTCTCGAATGACGGAATCTTGTCTTGAAGGCGTCGATGGGGGTCTCATACTCGTTGGCGACGACGACGATGAAAATGTACTGCGAAGGAATTCGGTAGTTGCCTGCGATTGGGACAAAAGGTAGCGTTGCAAGGTGCTTTGATTGGAAACTGACGAAGCGTTCCATGTCGTCGTGGCGGTGGATGATGAACTTGAACAGGCGACGGCAGGATTTTGTTGGAGATGCGACTGTTGCAAGCCAATTAACGGAGGGACTGGAATGGAGGCGACTGGTTGTTGTTGCTGCGGCGGCGGCGGAGTACTTTTGTCCTTCGTGCCCCAAAAGACAGTATTCTGTCAAACAATAATATTTTTTAGGAAATTTTTTGAACAAACGCACATGTAAATGGCGAATTTTGACAACTTATGATAAGATTTTTTCTTTTAACGGTCGATTTCCTCGCACTTCGGCCTCGACTTGATTCCTAATCATTCACATCCTTCCTACTAAAAATTATTTTTTGACAGAATATCGTTCTTTTCTCACGAAATCGGGGGGACAGGAACTTAATTTTATTTTTTTCAGCGGAAAAATCGCAAAGAAGCACCAATCAAACACTAAATTTTCACTAATTATAAGATAAGAAAAATTTGATATGAATGAAAAGCGTCGACATAAAAAAATGCATTTCATTAAATTAAAATTAATAAAAAAAAAATATTAAACAAAAAGGAACCAACGAACCGGTTCAAAGAAAAAACCTAGACCATAATTTGTTCTTTCACAAAAAAATGTTTTTTTAACGAAAAAAATTATAAAAAAAATGATGGAATGACGCGGCGCATGACGAAGAAAAAAAAACTTACCGGTAGCAATTGTGGCGGTATGTCGTGATGGAGTCCAGGCATGTTAAGATCAAGATCGGATTTTAATGGCATGTGATCACGTGATGCATTTGACGCCGGCGATATGCGACGCCCGTCATCCAAATCTGACGCATCCATTTTCGAAGTTGGACTGTGTTTTTGACTGCCGAGAGATGGGGGCTGTTTTTAAAGAAATTTAAAAAAAATAAATTAATTTTTATTTTTTGAAAGGGGATTAAATTTAATTATTTCACTTTTTGTCGTTAAATGAGAATTTTAATGAATTTTTTAATTTTTTATTATTAAAAATTTAATTAATTTGATTAATTTTTTATTTTTTTAAATTATTTTTTTTAAATATTTAATAAAAATATAATAAAAAAAATTATCAAAATTATATTTTTTTAATTTCAAATAATATTTTTTAAAATAATTAATTTTAATTTATTAAATTTAAAAAAATTAATTAATTAAATATAAGTTGATTTTAAAAAAAAATTAATTTTTTTTGAAATATTAAATTAAAAAAAAATAAATAGTTTATTTAAAGAATTCAGTAAATTAATATTAAATTAAAAAAATTAAATTACAAAAAAAATACATTATATTTAAATTTAATCTTAAAATTGAAGAAAAATCCATGCCTGCAATTTATTATTTTTTTAAATTTAATTTAATAAATTTTTTTATTATTTTAATTTTATTAATAAATTTTTTAATTAATTTAATAAAAAATTATAATTAGTTTAATTTATGATTTTTATTTCAACTTGCGATTTTTTTTATTTAAATTTTAATTAAAAAAATAAAAAAAGTTGTCTCTTCTGAGTTTTTCAACAAAATCGGAGAAAAAAATTTGTCAAAAAGTTAAAATCAAATTTAATCGCCCAAAAACGAACAAAAAAATTGCTTACAAATCTCAAACATACCAATCCAGAGTCAGAGCGTCTTTCTTGTGTGCTACCGAACGGCATATTTGGAGTATCACAGACTGACGACGTGCGTGCCTTTTTGTTGGGATACGACGAAAGCGATGCCGACGACGATTGCTGCTCCCGATCCACTGGCGTCGTCGATGATTCCCTGTTTGACCGATCGGAGGCGCTGCGTCGCGATACCAGTCGCTGTTCGCGCTCCTCGTCGCGATCCCGATCGCCGCTTCGGTGCTCACGACTATCGCGGTGCTCCCGATGATGCTGCTGCTGCGATTGCTCCGACTCCTCCTTGATTTCCTTGTCCGTAATTTCGCGGTCCGAGTCGTACGACGACGGTGGCACACTTTGAGTTGAAAATTTTGGCGTTGAATTGTTATTGTTTATGTTGTTATTCTCTATGTCGTTATCCTCTGCCTTGAAGTTCATCGAGTCGTTTTCTGTCAAGCCACGAACCTAAAAATGAGAAAAAAAAATGATTAAAAATTGTTATTTTTTTAAAATTTAAAAAAAAAAAATAATTTAATAAGAAATTTTATTAAAAATTTAAAATTATTTTTTAATTAATTAATTAATTTAATTAATTATTTTTTTTTTTTTTATTATATTAAAAAATATTTATTTGATATTTTTTCAAAAATATTCCATCTGTCAAATATTTAGAAAAAAAAATTTTTTGCATAATTTTTTTTTAAGATTTTTTTTTAATTTTTAAAGTAAAAATTTTTTAATTTTTTTTAAAAGTAAAAAAAATTACAGGAAAATTATTTTTTTTAATAAAATTTTAATTTTTAAATATTTTTGTTTAAAACTTATGCAAAATTTTTCGTTTAACCGTTAATTTTTGCTTAAAAATTATTTTTTATCAAATTTAAATTTTTATGTTCAAACGTCAAAATTTGACAGATGTCAGAATTTTAATAAAACAATTTTTTTGAACATCGAATATTCTAAAAATTAATTTTTTAAGTAAAAATTTACAAAAAAAAACCCAAAATCAGCTCAAAAATTAAATTTAATTAAAAATTTTGACATCTGTCAAATTTCCTGTCAAAAAATAAGGCGTCGCCTTAAAATTACCTGTAAAATCCTTGCTGTATTTAAAAATTTCTGCAATAAACTGTGAGCCACATTCACTTCCCCCTGATACATAAAATCCAGAAGGGCTGCCATCTCGACCGCACCCACGCCTATCATATAAACTATTGGATGGGGAATTTTGTTATTTAAGAAAATCTCTTCGAGATAAGGACTACATGCTGACAATATTGTTTGATGGGCCTAAAAAATAAAAAAAAAATTAATTTCTGCTCAAAAATAAAAAAAAATAAAAATCTTACCTGAAATTTCTTATCGTTACAAACTAAGGTTACATCACATAAAGCTTCATTCTTAAGCAGACGAGACAAACAACCTGTCAAATTTGAGGGATGGTTATTCCAGCGTAAACAAAACTGCTGGTCCATGGTGTTAGCAATGTATCTATAACAGAAAAAATTAAAAAAAATGATTAAATTTTTTGATAAAAAAATTAATTTTTCCTGAAAACCCAGAAATTTTTATTTTCGATTCACAAATGTAACAAGAAAAATCTGTTACATTCGATAATAAAAAGACATAGCGAAAAACTGCCGAAAAGAGGAAGAAATCAACGTTGGTTGGTGGTTGGAACAATTTGAAGTAATAACAAAAAATGTTAATTTTTGGCTTTGAATGGCAATGTGAGCAATATAATATTTAACATTCGCGTTTGGCATACCGCAGATTTTGTATTTCTAATCCTTGCGAATTGTGAAGCTTTAAAGATTAGGCAGGGATGTAACATTTAGAATTTTTTGTTAAAATAAAATTAAATTATTTATAAATTTATTTTATTTTTTTTATATTTAATTTTTATTTCATTAAAAATTTTATTTTATTTTTTTAATTTTTTTTAATAAAATAAATTTTTATTAAATTTAAAATAAAAAAAAATTAAAAAAATAATTTTAATTTTAAGATTTAATTATTTTATTTTTTTTTAATTAAAAAAATAATTTTTTTTTAAATTGAAAAAAAAAAAATAAAAATTTAATTAAAATAAATTAGGGATTTAATCCACATTTAATAAATTTATTTTTTTTTTATTTAAAAAAATTAATTTATTTTAAAATAAATGTTAAAAATATGAATATTTTATTTAGAATTTTTTAAAAGGATTTTTGTTAATTTTAATTACAATTAATTAAAAATGAATTTTTTATTTAAATTAAAATAAATTGTTTTTAAAATAAAAAAAAATATTATTTTTTTTTTGAGTTAAAAATTACTTTTTTTTAAATTAAAATAATCGATTTGAATTTTTTTAAACGTTATAAATTATTAAAAAAAATTAAAAAAATAATTAAAAATTAAATTTTTCTAAAAGAAAATATTTTCTTCAATAACGTTAAAATTTTGAAAGTAGACAACTGTCAAAAATTGCACTTTAAATTAAATTTTAAAGCAAAAATTTTAATTTTTAATCAATTTTTTTTGAAAAAATAGAAAAAAAATTAAAAATTTCACAAAAAAAAATAAATTCTGACACAAGAGCCATAAAATATTCAAAAATTCAACAAAAATTCTCTCGCCATGCTTTTCATATCCGTTCCTGACCGTCACAAAAACCTCTCCAAACCACAACTAATTCCTTCCTTTCTCACACCAAGCTACAACATTCGCACAAACGCCGCGTCACGAAACACAACCAAGTATCGCGGATGCAAAGTAAAAGTTTTGTCATGTTAATATTATTCACATATCCCGTGTCTGTCTCATGTGCACCTTGCAACACGAAGACAAGGCAACATCGCACCACAGACAAACTTTATTAAAACAAATCATGACCATGATCATGTTTGAGGTAATTATTTCAATTGTAAGCATCAAGAAGTCTTGCGTGATGTTTTTAAGCCGTTCTTTTCGGTCTCCTCTAGACATGGAGCAACACATGCCACAACAAGACAAAACTTTTTTTTTTCGAGAATTTTGGGAAGTTGTTTAATTTTATGCATTCGACATGATAAGAATATTTTATTACCATATCAATGAGCTCTCCAAAAAAAATTTTAAATCGACCTTTTGCAGACATAATTAGGAAAAAACTGGCAAAACAACTTCTAATGATCAAGTTATTATTGCTCCGTACGATTATTAATGCATCAGGAAATCAAAAGTTGTAAAAAAGTTGTCGTCTAACAAAAAAAAAACTTATAAATAGCACACATTCGCCTCCTATATGTGACGATAAAAAAAAATAACAAACAACACCGAAAATAGTTAAAAATTTCGAACAGACTGACGAGATAAACACGTATGAGCGTGCAAATATCATCTTGAAACTTGTTCACCTTAGAAGTTGGAAGGAAGATTGACAACGAAAAATCATATTAACATCGAAGTAAAAGTTTAATGATAATATTTTTTTTCGCTTCTTCTTTTTTTATTAGCATTGTTGTTGGAAATTATTACTTTAAAGTATTTAAAACGAGTTTTTTTTATTTCGAATTATTATTTGAATTACTTTTTTTTGTAAAATATTTTTTTTTCGGAAACATCTGCAATTTTTATAAATATTATTTATATATCCATAACAAAAAATGTTAGGGGTGATAATTTTTTAAAGAATTCTTTTAAAAATGGTCGAAAAATAATTAAGAATAATTAAAAATAAAAAAAAAAATTATATAGAAATTTTATATACATAACTTAAAAATAATTTTATATAGAATTATTTTAATTTTAATTTTTTTTAATTTTGTGTTAAGTTTGTTAGGAAATTTTTTACTTTGTTTAATTTTATATTTATTTATTATTTTTTAATATTTTAATCATTTTTTATTAAATCTTTTAATTATTTTTTTTTTTAAAATATATATTTTTAAAAAATTATTTAATATATTTTTTTTATTTTATATTAAATTTATTTCAAAACTTTAAAAAATAAGAAAAAAAAAATAAAATTGTTTAAAAACAATTTAAAATATAAAAAATTAAAAAGAATCAAAATATTATTATATTTTATTTAATATAATTTTATTATTTCTTCATAAAATATATTTGTATTAAACTTTTTATTATTTTTGATAGAATAATATTTATTATATTATATTTTTTTAAAATTAATTTATTTCAAAAATTTATTAAATTTCATTATTTTTAAGTTTTTCTAAAAAAATAAGAAAAATTATTTGAATAAAAATATAAATAAAATTATGTATAAAAAAATCAAAAAATTTCAATATTAATAAATATTTTATAAATTTGTTTTAAACTTCTAAATATCGACTAAATATATGATTCAAAAATTCGTTAAAAAATAAAAAAAATAACAATTCTTATTGTTTTTAAATATTTTTTAGAATTTTTATAATAAAATACATATTAAAAAATTTTTTTATATTTTTAATTTTTTTTGGTTAAGGTGAATATTTCAAGAAATTTTTTTCACCATTTAAAATATTTTTTTTTGTCAAAAGTAAATATTTTGATTCTGTTTTTGTTTAAAAATTTAAAAAAATATAATTTTTTCTTACATTTTATAATTTAAAAATTAATAAAAAAAATTATAATTAATTTAATTTATTTTTTTTATTATTTTAATTAATTTTAATTAATTAATTAATATTTTATACTTTTTCATCAAATTTTTTTTATTAAAAATTTTAAATTTTAGAAAATAAACTTTTAAATAAAATTTAAAAACCCCTACTATAAAACTCTCGATATATGATGAAAAAAAAATTTGGTGCGGAATTTTTCAAATAAACGAATAATAATATCCATAACAAGACGACTGTTTAACATAGAATTTATAATTATGACTCTTTGGCGATGAAAATGAAGATGAAGTTTGAATTGCCATTTTTTTGGTGCTAAACGAGAGTGAGATGTGTAACATTCGAATGTATCTTTTGTATTTGCGTCTGTATCGTATAAAAATAAAAATGTATAACAAACTAACTAACAAATAAAAGTTTTATTATAAGAAAAAAAAACGCACACTGAACTCAAATTTTTATATTAGATTTGTAAAAATTTTTAAATTGATGTATAAAAATATATATGTTAAAAAAACATATATGTTGAGCAAAAGTAATATTAATAATAATGTAATAATAATAATAATAATGTCCTAATTTATTTTGTGAACATAAATTAATTTATGATCAACCTTGTTTATATTATTATTTATTAATTTTAGTAATTTATTTATAAATAAATTCGCGACACAACATATTTTTTGGATGCTTGCGCGTTCAGGCAGCAACATATCTCAAAGTAAAAATTTTTCTCTGCACTCGTAATATTAACAAGTCATTTGTCACTCTTTTTTCATTCTCCTTTACATTCTGTAATAAATATACATTAGTACAACATCTATCTCATCTATTTTCCATACAAACACGCACATCACGAATATATATGTTGCCGGCTTAAAAAAGCCGAAAAATGAAATAGACCGTTTTTTTTTTGCTGTGTGTGTACTCGCAAATTTTTTTTCTTCTGTAAATTAAAGTGTGTGACGCGCTGACTCACACTGCCGAATTTTTTTTTTGTTGTTGTTGCTGTTAGAAAAATGTGTGTGGTACTAATCATGTGCTTCGTTGTTCGTGTAATGTACCGAGAATCGTTAATAAAATAAATATGTTGTAGATTTTTTTTTTCGTTTGTGTATGTTTATTTATACAAACAATTGTGTCCTAAATTCGCGATTTTTTTCAAACAAATTTTAATGATTTTATTGTATGTGACTTAAGTTAACGTTCGTACATCTATCGACACTTGTAGATTGAATTACATCACGATTCCGAAAAATTTTGGTCATCAGAATTTTTTTTTTTTTTTTTTGATGAATTTTGTAACATTCTCGCATCAAATTTGTATGCGTGTGAGAGTGCTTTTAAGGTCGACCTTCAAATTTTTGCACATTTTTCCGTTTCGTTAGTTTGTTTCAAATGATTGTTTTTTTATTATACATATATAAAGTTTTAAAGCAACTGGTTTTCTTGTATCTTTTGAAGAAATAACACATGCAACATTTTTTTTTTAATACGGAAATGAACATCCAGTTCTTTATTACAAACATATATCATGTTATATTAAAAAACATAATTATATGTTATATAATAATAATTTATTAAATTATCAAATTTAACATATATATTTTTAATAATATTTATTTAATAAAAAATATATATTGCAAAAGTATCAAAAAATAAAAAATAATAATAACACGTAAAATTTCCACACACACGAATAAAATATCAAGGTCGTCGCATATGTACACAAGTGTGTGCAACAGTTATATATATTATCAATATATATAATAAAAAAATAAAAAAAAAAAAAAACAAAGAGGATTGCATATATTATATTATTATAATAAAAATATATAACAAGAAGGAAAAAGAACGAAAACAAGAAAAAAGAAGATTCTGTATAAATAAATTTTTTATATAATAAAAATTCAAGTTCGAATTTACAGTAAACATTTTTTTTCTGTGTTCTATAGTTTTGCATAATATTTCTATATATGATACAACAGAGTTATTTTTTTTTTGTTATCAATGCGACTCTTGTTGCATAACGCAAATAAAATATATATTTTTAAACTTTTCTTATCATTTTTACGTAAAATTCGTGTTTTTATAAATAGATAAGTATAAATCTAGTATGTACGAATTTATTTATGGATTAACGTGATAATTAATTTAATTTTTTTTAAAGAAAAAATCCTTTAAAGGATTATAAGGGTGTACAATTAATATAATAAATTAAATTAAAGCAATTAAAAAAATATATTTTTTAAAGAAAATCAATAAATTGATTTAAATCAATTTAAATAATATTTCAAAAAAATATATATTTTATTTTTTATATAACTTTTATTCTAATTTTATATATTATTATATATTTTATATATTATTATATATTTTATATATAAAATATTATTTTGATTTTTTTTTTATTTAAAAATTTTAAAATTAGAATAAAATTAGAATAAATGTTATCTAAAAAATATTAAATATATATATTTTTTTAATTTTATTTAAATTAATAACTTTATTTAATAATAATTTTAAATTAATTTAAATTAAAAAAAATTAGTATTTTTTATAAAAATTTATTTTGACTTAACAATTAATTAATATCAATAATTTAATATTATTAATTTTAATTATTTATTTAATTGAATAATAATTATATTAAAAAAATAAAAAATTCAATAATAACATTTAATATTATTTTTTTAAAATTTTTTAATAATAATTTAATGATAAAATAAAATATTAATTGAATTAATAAAATTTAAAAACAATTATTTTTATAATATTTTTTTTTTGATTTAATAAGTTAATAAATATAATTCAATTTAAAAATACTCAATATAATTTTTCATTTAAATTTTTATTTTTTATTAAAATTAAATTTTTCAATAATATTATTCAATTTTTTTCATTTATTTAAATTAAATATGATTTTAAAAATTTATATATTTTTATAGTTAAAAAAATATTTAGAAAGCATTCGCTAAAAATTATCAATTATTTGTTTCTTTATTATTTTTTATTTAATTTTTCTATCATTGCATTACATACAAAATTTTATCTTACAAGATAAGATTAGAAAATCCTTATTATTTTTTTTTTGAAACATTGTATTTAAAAAAAATCCAAAAGGAGACGCCCGGTAATTGATAACAGCATTTTTCGCTTATTATATACACAATAAAATACAAATTATACAATTTTCGACGTAACTACAGAAAAAAATTGTATTTCAATGTCAAAAAAATGACAGAATATTGCCTAAAAACTTACAAATACTAACAAACACAAAAATTTTTCGGTGATAACGACGTTGCAAAATTTGTTGTGCTATGCATACATCACATGTGATGTTCTATCTTTATAATAGTAATCCACGTAATATATATCATGTACCTATATTATATACGATAATTATTTTTTTTTATCAAAATTACGTTAAATTTCGTGTATGGAGGTCGATTAGATACAGTTTCTGTAATGATAGTTAAATATTTTGGCAAAAATTGTCTATGTGTCGAGATAAAGCTGACGATGGAGAAGAAGAAGAAGAAGTAGAAGGAGAAGAAGTATAATAAATTTGCAAAATTTGTATATATTTATTTTTATTCCATTCTACGAGAAAAGACGACAGTCTTCTATGCATACTCGCATACACAGACATAAATACGCGAAAAAAAAATGTGTGCGAGTGACATACGGCTGATTGTTGTTGTTTTTATTGCCAAAAAATATATAGGACACAACATCATGCGTTGTTATTATTATTTTTTTTTGCGCTGGTTAAGCAGTAAGTAGTAACGCTCGTACAGCCCCGTATGTCTGTGCTGTACGTGTATAATACATACGTGAGTTACTATAACTAGTTCTATACGTTTTTTGGGGAGCTATGTAGATGATGGCAATTCATTGTCAGTTCAGTGTATAACTTTTTTTTTTGATTCTGTTAGATGCGATGCTTAGGTATAGAAGTAACATCGTAAATTTATATTTTTTTTTATTTTGGGTACCTAAACATATTTATTTAGTTCGAGTTCAGAGTTATTTTTTTGCCGATCTTCATCTTCTTCAACGTTGGTCTATTCGGCGATTTTTTTTCTAATTTGCAAATATAAAAAAAGGGAATATTAATGACATGTAGAGGCATAAGATCTTCTGGGAAGGCCTGCTGTTCCTTTTTATTTTATGCTTTTTATGTCTTTTGTTTGAGACAAAAATTTGAAACAAGGAAGTTTTTTGTTTTATTTTATGGAAGATGCAATTTTGTGTCATGAATTGGATGGGAAACTAAATTTGTTTCAATTTAAAAGGTTCAACAAGTAAATCTATGAGAAAATATTTTGACAGTTAAAAAAATGACAAATTTTACTTTAATTTTATTTTTTGGTTTGAATTTAAACGACAAAAAAATATTTAACAAAAATTATTTATGTTTATTATTAATTAATTAATTATTATTAATTATTTGAAATAATTCGTAAAAAATTTTATTCACAGAACATTATGAATTTTAAATAATATTTATTTTTTAAAAATATTTAAAATTTAATTTTGTAAAATAATTCTTTATTCTTTTTTTTTTAATTTAAAAATATTTGAAAAAAATATTTTTTATAATTTTTTTTTTTCAAATATTTAAAAAAATTAATTTTTTATATTTTAGAAAAAAATTTCAACATCATAAAAAAATATTTTAATAAAATTAATAAAAAAAAATATTTATTGAAAAAATTTTGTACAGGAATTATTTTTTTCTAAAAATATTTAAATTTGTCTTTAAATATAATTATATTTTATAATTTAAAATATATTTTAAAAAAATATTTAACAAATAATTTAAATTTTATTTTATTTTATTTAAAATGTTTTAATAAAGTTATTTTTACCGCATTTCGAAGAAAAAAAAATCGGTAATTTTAAAAAATTGAGTGATTTTAATTAAAAATTTAAAAAATTAATTAATTATTTTATTAATTTATTTTTTTATTTTATTAAAATAAAAATTTAATTAAAATATTCAAGAATTTAAATTTTTGAAAAAAAATAAAAATATTTTTGTAAAAACTATTCGAAATGTCTAAAACATTTTGAATTTTGATATTTATTTAAATGTTTTGATACAAGTTTTCTTTCAGCTATCAAAATATTAGCAATTCAAACAAAAATATAAATTTTGTACAAAAATCATTTTTTTGTGATATTTTATTAAAAATTGTAATTTTTTGCTCAAAAATTATTTTAACTTTATTCTTAAAATTTCCATGACAATTTATTGTTAATTAACAATAAATTCAATATTTAAACTTTTTTACACAAATTTTAATTTTTTATCAAAAAAAACAATTTTACTTAATTTTTCTTAATTTTTTTTACAAGAATGACCGAAAATTGCAACAACACTTCATGGAACTACCCTTCACTTCAAAAACCCAGTCAAAGGGAGGACGAAGACGACACATCATCATCACATATCACATCAGCACCATTCACACATGAATATAATTTTTAATATTCCGTGAGCTTTTTTTTTTCGTGTGTCTCTTCTTCTATTTAGTATATTTATTATTATTAAGTTAATTTATTGCAAAAATTATACATTCAAATCACATACACGCCCATAAAATCGCCAAAATATCCGTACAGAGCTAGCAACTAACTAGCACGATATAAAATTGTTACAACAACCACGGACCAACTTTTTAACTTCTGGTTTAGTTATAATTTTTTTTTTGTATTTTTGGGCTATGCCGAACCGTAGGTACGAACGTGTACGAGCAAAAATATAATAATAATGAATTTTATGTTTTAAATTTTTGTCGTATATTTTGTTGCTTTTACCTTGAAACCGTTTTAGCCAATAATGTCTGTATGTAAAGGCATACCAAGGTTATCCTTTTTTTAATTTTTTTGCACTATTCTTTGATTTAATTATTTTTTGTGTGTTTGCCGTTTATATATATATTTATTTTGTATTGTTGTCTTGTTTATTATTATTATGAAGTAATTTGTAATTTTTACACGTGCATTCTTGGATTTTTTTATTCTTATTTGGACGAATTTCTTTATTTTTTTGTGCGTTATTTTTTTATTAAATTTATTTTTTTATTATATATATTTTTTATTATAATTAATAAGGTACACTTTTCATTATATTCTTTGTCTTCAATTGGTAAATATTATTTTTTTTATTTATTTCACAAAAAAAAATTAATTAATTAAAAAAAAAAATTACTAAAAAATGCAAGTGATGTAATGTGTCGTAAAAATTTAAATCAAAAAAAAAAAATAGAAGGAAATTAAATGGCAAATATTTTATAACACTACAAAGTATGTATAATATAATAATAAAAAAAAATAGTTTATTTAATCAACAGCGCGCGAATATTGTTGGTGTTGTGAATTCTATGTGCGAATCTATTGAACTGACTCAAAAACGAATTGAAATGGTTAAGAAAAGCAACGCGAAAAAAAAAGATATCTGTTTAACATTTTATTTAAAAAAATATTCCTAATAACAGTACAATCATCATCATCTAATAATGTATGTGTGTGTTGTGCTCCATGCCCGGCACGTATCTCTATGGTGTAAGTGGTATTTGTAACTAACGACGAACACACTTTTTTTGCGGTTGTAGTTGTATGTAACTATTGCGAATTTATGCGTTTCCATGTGTGTTTGCAGTTTTTTTTATTATTTTCGCTCGTATCGTTTCGCGAATACATACAAAGCGGCACACGAACGAACGACGCGTTTACTACGAATAAATAAATAAAGCAAAAAAAGAAAGAACGAAGATGCTTGTACGTGTGTATGTGAAAAGGTACCGGTGATTTTTGCTGTTACTCTCTTAATATTATTATTATTATTTTTTATGTTATTTTAGATTTTTTACAAAAAAAAAAAAAAATTATAAAAAAATTTCACAACTCGTTGAATCCTTTAATTTTGTGAAAATAATATTTTATTTATACAAGGTGTCAAAATTACGTCAAAACATATATTTTCCGCTTTTCTTAATAATAATATTAATAAATAATAATTTTTTTATTATTTTTTAAGTAATAATTAATTTAAGATTTATTCAGTTGTTAATTAATTAAAATTTACTTGTTTTAATTTTTTTTACAAAAAACTAGAAAATCAAGCACAGCATAACAGCAAGATAAACATATAAGATTAGGGGATTGTTGATTTTATTAATAATAAATAAATTAATAAAAAAAATAAAAGTTACTAGAAGTTACCATAAATAACAAAAAAAAAACGCAACACGGAAGTCGACAGCTTTCCGCATCATCTTGTGCATCTTCTTCTTTTTCTCTTATTCGAATGTTGTCTTTTTCGATATAAGACGCATTTTAATTTTTTTTTTGTGTGTTAAAACACGTTTTTCATGTCTGTTTATTGATTTATAAATTAATTAATTTTTTTTTAATTTATATTGATTTTTTTAACACTTAAAAAAATTTTAAGTTAAAAATTTAAATTTAATTTAATTAATAATAATAATTAAATAATTATTTTTAAAATATTTAAAAAATTTAAAAAAAATTTTTAAATTTTATTTAAAAAAAATATTTATTTTTTTTATTTTTTTTTTGTTTTTTTTTTTTTTTTTTTGCTTTTTATGAATTTTTTTAATATGAAAATTTTTTTTTAATAAATAAATAAAAAAAATAAAATTGAATATTGAATTCATTTATTAATTAATTATATTTTTTAATTCATTAAAATTAAATAATTTTTTAATTCAAATATTTTTTATGAATTTTAATTTTTTTTTTATAATTTCAAAAATAATTATTTTTTTTTTATTTTATTAATAAAAATAATTAATAAATTTAATTTCAATTAAAAATATAATTAATTTTAATTAATTTATTTTATTAAAAAAATTAAAAAAAAAAAAATTAATTTTTAAAATATCATGTCAAAAAATTTTCCGTATCTAAACAAACAAAAAATTTGGTAAAAAAACAAGCAATGCGCGAAAATTATTTATTTATGTGGAATTTATATTCATTTTAAACAAATTTAAAACTTCGCAAAGTACATTTATATTACATGATAATAAATACAATAATAATAACAATAATGTTGATGATGAGATTTACTTTGTTTTTATCTTTTCTTTTCTTTTTTTGGTGTCAGAAAGTCATTCGTTTGCAAAAAAAGAGCAAAATTTTGTTGTTTTTTTTTTTGGTAAATTCACTCACAAAAATAACGCGAATTATGTATTCAATAGTAACTGTTTATTTTATTTTTTTATATCGAATCGTACGTTATGCCTTTTCTTTATTATTATTTGTTGTGTTTTTTTTTTTGCGAAAGCATATTTACATTTATCACATCAGAAAGAAAAGAGATGAAAAAAAAAACAACCAAAGAAAGTTAAAGAGATAAAAATAAAAGAATAATAGTTTGCCCTTCCAAATATAAAAATTTATATTTATGAATTTTTATTATATTTCTTTCACTTTTTTTTTGTTTTTTTTTTCGTTGTGTAAATAGTATAGAAGTTACTCAGTCACACTTTTTCTTTTAACATTTCTTATATTTTATATTATTTATTAAAAAGTTATCTTCTTTTCGCATTTTTTTTATATAAATGAATATCATCTTACACATATGTTACTACCGTATATATAATATATCGCTTTAGGCTCCATCCTAAAAATAATCGTCACTTAATATATGTTTATGTATATTTAAGATATTGTTTATAAGTTTAGCGAATTTATTTAGGTTGACTGATTATCATAAAAAAGATTAGAAATTTTTGTGTTTTTTTTTATATAAGTTTGTTTCTATTTTTGTGAATAATAAAAAATATCAGGCCCTACGTCAGGAGAGAAATTTTGAAAAATTGGAGCTGTCACTTTTGTTGATGTAATTTAAATTTTTTATTTGAATTTTGTTAAAAATTTATTTTAAATTTTTTTTTTGATATTTATTAATTTTAATAATTTTTAAATATTTTTTTTTAATAAATTTATGTTAATTTTTAATAATTTTTTAAATTATTACCAAATTTATTTTTTAAAAATTAATTTTTGAATTATATAAAAAAATATTTTATTAAAAGTTATTATTTTATTAAAAATATTTTTTTTTTTATTTTAAAAAATTTATTTAAAAAATTATAAAAAAAAAGTTTAATATTTATTAATTTTTTTTAAATTAAATTAAAAAAAAATTAAATAATTTTTTATTAAATACACAAAAAAAATAAATATTAAAAAATTCTAACACCTGTAATAATTTTTTTTTTATATAAAAAAAATTCTATAAAATTATTCGGTTCGTTAGTTTGTAACGTGCAATTTTTTTTCTTGTATCATCTTTAATTAAATTGACCTTAATTTTTTGCAATTTACGTGCTCGCGTCACTCTACATATATTTTGGACATCAATTTAGACAATATCTAAAGAGAAACTAATTTCAATTAAATTTAAAGTTGCTCTCTTCTAATGAAGACATACACATTTATTTACTGTGTCGTTGTCCCTAATTGCTCTATATATATTTTTTTTCCTACGAAAATTTATCGAAACACATTCATCAATGCGAGTGAAAAACGATTAAATTAAATTTAAATAACTTTTTAATAAACTCATCCTTTTTTAATTTATTTACACAAAACAAATCGACAACATATTTTATTTAATTTTTTATATATATTTAAAACACAAAAAAATATATATAAATTTTATCTCTGTGTAAATATATTTGTACAGATGGCGAGTAACAAAAACAATTAAACGTCATTTTATTTACGTTCAACTAAACTTTTTTTTCCAATCATTAATTATTCCTTATTCATATATGTTGTACATCGTGTATATTGACACATCATGTACAATAAAATATATAAAAAAAAACATATTGAATAAATCAAGCAATATATTTATATTACAAAAACATTACAAATAGTTTTTACCGCAGTATATCCTGCTCGTGTTTTTTTGTCATGAATTTATGAATTTTATTGGTCAGTCAATTCAATTTCAATTCTGTAACTAATTGCCACCGAAAAATTGATTTTCATGCCACAAA
Organism: Culicoides brevitarsis; assembly: GCF_036172545.1. Lineage (NCBI taxonomy): Eukaryota > Metazoa > Arthropoda > Insecta > Diptera > Ceratopogonidae > Culicoides > Culicoides brevitarsis. The sequence continues at coordinate 9,170,016 of NC_087087.1, read as the reverse complement.
AGTTGTATCAATTTGTTACTAAGGTAAATGCTATAGAGGAAAATATTTGATTTAATGAAAAATTTTTATTTTTTTATTTAGCATTATTGGTAAGTTTTCATATATTTTTTTCTTTTAAATTGATTTTCGAATTAAAAATATAAATAACTTTAAAATTTTGAAGAAAATTTCAGATTATTTTGATAAACTTGTAAAAATTTACCGATATTGAATTAGCAAAAATGCGATTTTCAAATTTTTATCGGTTATTTATGAAAATATTATTCAAGAATAATTCAGCTATTTAAATATTTTTTATCTTTTAAATTAATCATTTTTAATAATTTTTAATAAAAATTTTTAGTTTTTCAGATATTTAAAGTTTGAATTAGCGAAAATTGATTTTTAAATTTTATCGGTTCAAAATCGGTTTAACGGTTAAAATTTTTATTTTAAATAAAAAATGTTGCATATTATTAAAAATCCTAAAATGATTCAATTTCAGAATCATTCAGTAAATAATAACCGTTAAACCGATTATGAACCGATAAAATTTGAAAATTGATATTTCGCTAATTCAAACACTAAATATCTTTAATTTTTCATTAAAAATTGTTAAAAATAATTAATTTTGTAATTTCTCAAAAAATAAAAAAATATTTAAATAGCTAAATTGTTCTTAAATTACATTTTGAAAAAAAACCGATAAAAATTTGAAAATCGCTTTTACGCTAATTCAACAATTTTTAGAAAAATTTGTTTATTTTAAGTCAAGAAACATTTTAAATTATTACATTTGCCTCAACATAACAGTTGCTGCTGATGATGATGCTGATCTAAAGTAGGGATTTTAAAGTAATGTTAAGTTCTTTAAAAAACTGGAAGAAAGAAAACGCACGGTACTTGATCCCACAACAACATAATAATATTAATACTTAACATGCCCACTCTCTCTGCAGCATTTCGAAGATTCTTGCAAAATAATAAGATATATATTAAAAAGCATGTTACCGCTATACGACACACACACACATACGCCGAGAGACGAAAGAGAAAAAGAGATTTTTTAACAGTTGATTGATTATTGTAAACAACATCACTTCTTTTCACAATAATAAATTCGCATTCGCAAGTGAAGCGAACGAACGGGTGAAAAACGGGAAAATTTGCTGAACAAGTCGTCGTAGTCGTCGTTGCTCAGGCAACATAACAGTATGGCAAGGTAGCGAAGAAGCAGTAAGAATGTAACTGGTTACATTAAATTGTAATAAAATACCAAAGTCTATGTCTCTCTCTATGCTGCATGGCATATTTTTGCCTCACTTGAAAATTGGAAGGAAAAAACGGCACATAGACCATCATCATAATTAATTTGTAATGATTACCTTGCCATATATGCGAGCATAAACGGCGCGATGCGATGCGATGGACGATAGTTGTGCTGATGTGTGTTTGTTGTAGATGCGGAATAAACCCATAAGTATGATAAGTTGATGGTACTTTGTGGGCTTTTATTGTGGGTCATGTACGGCGTGTGAGTGTGTGCATCATCTATAAAAGGTGTTTATCATGATTAGTTGGCCAATAGCTGTTCATTCGCAGTGTTTTTTTTTTCGTCGTTCCCTTGTGTGGCATTGCAGCTGTTAGAGAGGAATGTTTCTTTTTTGCAACTAAAATTGCTGTTTAAGGGTCCGTTTTTTAATATTTTTTTAAAATTTTTGTAAAATTTCAGTTAGAAGTTCATCGATTTTCCATTTTTAGCAATTTTAAATTTATTTTTGCTAAAAAATTAAAGTTAATAAAAATTCATGATTTTTAAAATATGGCAATACAGGGTTGCCAAAATTATAAAAAAATTTTGTGTTTTACAAAATTAAGCAACTTTTAGTTTTTTTTTATTTAATTTTCATTTTCATTAAAACATTCACATTTTTGGTTCAAAAGATGAAAAATTTCTTTTAATTTTTGTATAATTAAAAAAATTATTTATGTTTAAAGGTTCAGGGTTGCCAAAAATCTCAATTACGATCTTTAAGTTAAATTGGTTTACCAAATTTTACATTTTAATAAAGTTTTATTTAGAAAAACTCAAAAAAAAAGTTAATTTTTTTATAAAGTTTTCATTAAAATAAGGTAAAAAATTATTTCAGGGTTGCCAAAAAATTTTTTTTCATGAACAATTTTCAGGCAAATTATTGCATGAATTTTTTTTAATTAAATTAATGAAATTTCTTTTAAAATTTAATAAACGGAATAAGTTTAAAATAAAATTAATTTAAAAAAATTTCAGGGTTGCCAAATATTTTCTTTTAATAAATAATTTTTAAGCAAATAAATGTTTAACATTATTCTTTGAACTAAATTTATTTTATTTTTTTTAATTTTCTTAAAATTTTGACAAAAAGGTATAAAAATAATTTTTAAAAATTATTCCAGGGCTGCCAAATATTTTAATTAAATAAATATTTCTGGCGATTTATTCCTTTAAAATTTTTCTTTGAACTGAAAAAAACATGAAAAAATAATTTTTCTTAAAATTTGACAAAAAAAAAGTGAAAAAAATAATTTTTTAAATTTTTTTCAGGGTTGCCAAATTGCAGTATCTGAACTAGTTTTCTGCTTCACACGAACGTTTCTTTAGTAAAAAATTACGAATCTATTCGTAACAAAATCAAACGCACTCATTTGACATCTTTGACACGTGTCTCTGCAAAAAGTTTCCATGCCTCGAGTCATAAATTCCCCACAGTGATCAGAACTCGGTAAAAGTGGATGCACCGTAAAAACAGTAAATTCAAAAAAAAAAGAAAGAAATGTAATTTAAAGATTATATCATAAACTTATATGAATGTAATTTCAGCTTGCTTGCTAAGCTTACAAGTAGCAGCATCGGCATCGAATTACAATCACTGTAAAAAGCGCATTTGTACATAAATGCATAGGTATTAATAATACACTTGTTATTCGAGCCTCATCTCAAAACGTCTATTGAATCGCTATCATCATGAAAAAATTTTTTCATTTAGGATGAAATACTGCTTAAACCATAAAACAACAAAATCTGGTTTTATTTTACTTCAGAAAAGCTAAATATTGTTAACATAAACATTATTATTAATAATAATAATATTAATTTGCTAACTTGGTGCCTTTTACACTCTTTTTTTTACAACCAGTTGATCGTTTTTTTTGTGCGGCAACTTTCTAGATTTTATTCGGATTTTATTTTATTACTTTCAGGTAAAATTCAATCCAATCTCTGTGTTTATTTACGTATTTCTAACGTACACTCGTTTTATCTAATTATAATATAATGCCATCAAAAGCAACGCAAGGTACTTGTAAATATGTTGAATCTGATCTCCTCAATTTACCTATAATTGCATTTTATTACATACCTACACAAAACATATATACGGAAGAAAGTGTATAGAACACGTGAATTGTGAAAAGTTGATGTTTCGCAATGTAAAAATATTCACGTGAAATATTTTTTTTTAGAGAAATCATAAAATTTAAAATAATAAAAAAATGAAATCGAAAGTTTAAATTTTTTAAATTAATTTTAAAAATTAATAAAAATAAATTTTTATTTTAATTAATTAAATTTTATTTTTTTTATTATTAAATTTTTTTGTTATTTTTTAATTTTTTAATATTTTTTTTATTTTATTTATTTTTTTAATTTTAAATAAAATAAAAAAGTTTGATATCTTGAAGCAAAAGGCAAAATTTTCATAAAATTTATATTTTTTTTTTAAATAATTTTTTATTAATTAAATCGATTTTTTTAATTTTTAAAATCATATAAAAGTCCAGATATTGGTTAAAAAAAAAATTAGAAAAATTAATTTTAAAAACGTTTTGAAATTTAATTTAAAAAATTTTCAAGTTCAGCTAATGTTTGTTTAAATTTTGTGACAATATCTTATTTTTTTTAATTCTTTTAATAAATAAATAAATTTATTTTTTAAAAAAATTATTTTATATTTTAATTAAATAAATTATTAAATAATTGTTAAAATAATATTTAATTTAATTAAATAATTTAATTTAATAATTAAAAAAAAATATTTTAACTATAAAAAATGCTTTTAAAAAATAGTATTAAGGAAAAAATATTTTTATTAAATTTAATTTATTTTTTTTTAATTTTTAAAATTAAAATAAATTAATTTTTTAATTAATTTTTTATAATAAAAATATTTTTTCTTAATATAATTTTTTCAAAAGCAATTTTTTAATTAATTTAAATTTATTTTTTTTTAAATATTAAAAAAAAATACTTTGCGAAACACAAACTTTTCACAATTCATGTAAGGAGATTGAAATTCAAAGGCATTCTCAAAGAGAAATGATAATAATATGATTATAACCTGATTTTGCAAATAAAATCTAACTGAATCTATAATTTAAATTGAGCTGTGGAAACCTACAGCAGGACAGCAAAGACGTATATACGAACAATTTTACAGTAAAAATGTAATCAAATGATGAAAAATTTACAGGTTTATTACTGTAACTCGCTTGCTCATTTGATTGAAGTACGCATAAAAACTTTTTTTTTATTTTTTTGCTGCAATTTTTCTGACCTGATCCGCTATTCTTTAATTTCTCAAGCGAATTAACAGGACGCTGCTTGCAACAATGTTGCATCGCGATAAAAAGCCTCCAAAAAGCAATAAAACTAGATTCGCCGTGTCGTAAAATGTGAACTGTGAAGAGTCTTCAACGGCGAAAAAAAAGACGAATTTGTTACAACCTACGAGAATTCCATTGAACCATATAAATTTAGAAAAAAAAACACACATAAATATTTTTGTTGTATACTATCTTCCCTAATCTTTTTTTTTCGCGTTGCTCGTTTGTTGCTCTCTATGCTCGCGAGCGCGGCAACTACATCAACACCTCGTAGACACAGCTACACGAAACACATTATATTGACCTTAATTTTGGTTTACTTTGTTGTCGCTGTTTTTATTTACACCGAAAATGCCGCGATGTGCAAAAAAAAAGCAAATCAAAGCGAGCAACAAGACACGAATGATATCGAAAGGAGTGCCGGCTTAGGTTTTTTTTGTCTTAGTTTTGATTTTTTTTTGCGAAATCGCGATCAACTTCCGCATCGAATGGCGTTCGATATTGCATGTCACGTGTTGATTTGTATGTAAAAATTATTCGAGACTTGGTTTTTTTATTTTTTTGCACAAAAAAAGAATTAAATTGAAGATGTTGAAAGAAGATTCTCTTCTGGAAGATTTGTTTTGAAGAAAAAAAAAAAAAATAAGGAATCAACAAGTAGTTGTTTTATAAGTCAAAAAATTTACTTTTGAATTTTTTTTAGAAAAAAATGTTATTTAATAGAAATTTTTTAAAAAGTTTTTTTCCTGTTCAAAATTGAAAAAAATAATAGAAATTGAATTTTCAATGCAATGCAATTATTATTTTACAAGACAAAAAATTTAAATTGATTTTTCTTAAAAAAAAAAATCTGAATTAATTTAATTTTCAAACATATTTTTGTGTCTTAAATTTAATATTTTAATTCTAATTTTAAATCAAATAAATTAAAATAAACTGAATTAAAAAAAAAAATTATTGAAAAAATATTGTTATAAAAATTTATTTTTTTTAATTAAACTTTACCTTTTTTAATTAAATTTTATTTTTTTTAATTAAATTTTATTTTTTTTTAATTGAATTTTATTAATTTTAATTTATAAAATTAATTGAAAATAATTTTAAAAAAAATTAAATAGTACCTAATTTTATGACAAACTTTAGGTAGTTTAGTAGAATTTTTCAGTCGATTTTTTTTTTAAATTTTTATACCAAGTTTTTTTTTTAATTTTATTTAACCAAAATAATATTTTTTTTAATTTTTTAATTTTACCATATAATAAAATTATATTTAAATAGCATATATTTTTTTATTATTTTTTTTAATATTTATCAATATTTGATAATAATAATATAATATTAAATATAATATTATAACAATAATATTAAATAATTTTTTTATAACATTAAAAAAGTAATATTTCACATTTTTTTAATTAATTTTTAATAATTTTTTTTTTTTTTTAAATTTTATTAAAAATTATAAAAATGCACATAGTTTGCGCTGAAAATCTAATTAAAAAAATTATTTTATTTTAATTTTTTAAAAATTTATTTGATCATTAAAAAAAATATTTTTTTATATTTTATAAAATTTTTAAAAAATATTAAAATAATTCATTTAAAATTTTTGATGAATTTTATTTTTAATTTTTTTCACCAAAATTCAATATAAATGAACTTGACAATTTTTTTGAAAAACAAAAAATTAGAGTCATTGCAGACGAAATTCATCCGTTAAATCTCTTTCTACAATCACTAAATATTTTACTCATTTCCATATAATTTGCAAACGAAAAAAAAATCTATTTCCATCCAAATTACCATCAAAAACCGATGATTTCTCTCTCATTAACGCGCTAATTACACAGAAGTGGCTTTAATTTGCATGTCATGTACTCGCAATTTCGGCAAAATTCCAAGGACACGTGTAATTTGCCAACATTTACTTGCCTAACGACACATGTTGTAATTTTATTTAAATGAGTTCACATGAGTGCCTAAAAATTTACTTCCTCTGTGTTCGATTTTTTGAGGGCATCATGCAAATTACATCGCGCTTCACTTTCGTTGTCAACAAATGAACGTGCTCCGCAGTTAAACCAATTAATCTAAACCAAGCTTTGTTGTCACGTTACAAATTTACGTAAAAAAAAAATTAGAATTATTTTTGGGTTCGTGAGTGACTCCGGCGATGAGTGACCGAGTGTGTGTTTTTGTGATTAAATAACACGCCAATTTTCTAACTATTTAGAGGCCATTCACCTCACACCACACAACAATTCGCATCTTTTTTTGTTCTACATACGAGTCGAGCGCTCACCGAACGGCAAATTATCAAAACAAAAAGCGCCGTACGAGCGACGTCGATGTAACGCTATGTAACTCATCGCATGGAATGCGTGCGACTGAACGGTACACGGGCGAATTTTGTGACATTACATCGGCGATTGAGTGAACTGACAATCTAATTTGTATTGGTTAGGTAAAGGTTTTCTTCGCTTTTCTTCTTCTTTTTCACTCGCGCGCGCGATTTGCACTCACACACTCTCAGCCTACCCGCATATGAGAGTGACACTTGTAATTGACGGATGAGCAAAATATTTCTTGAAATTGCACTTTTTCGCACTTTTCCGGCTTTTTCGGCACTTTTCGCTATGCTTTTGACGTTCGCGCGGATTTATCGGGATTTTTGGCGGTAATTTTGGGAGAAACCGGCGCCCAATTACCTCGCAAAACTAATTAAAAAGGACTCACCTTTTGCAAATTTGCCATTTGTACGAATTTTACAATGAATGTCAGACGTATGAATGACTATTATTATTGTTATTTGAGTGTTACTTGAACGTCGTACATGTAAAAAGAGTTGTAACGAGGCGCGATGAATATATTCGCGGAATTCATTAAAAACCGTTGGAGCGAAAGAGAGGGGCAGTGTACGAACGTTAGATTACATGCGGAGTGTACGTACGGCGGATTTTTGTAGAGATACTCTTTTCTTTGTAGACTTTTTTCTCGGTCTTTCTTTGCGGAGAAGAGGTTGCGTATTTGTGTGGATGTTTCAAAAGTTACAGTTGAACTTGAAATTTTTTAAGATTTTTGTTAAATTTGAAGGTTTTTAGTTGATTTTTGATGGATATAAGCTTAAATTTTAATTTTTTATTCTTTTTGAGGCAATTAGTTAAAAATTTTGCTCAAAAAATTGGTCAAGGAAAAAATTTCTTAAAAAATAATAAGTTTAAAAAAATTTTTTTAATGAATTTGTGAAATTTGCCAAAGAAAAATATTACAATAATTCAAGAAAAATATTTTTTATCAGTCTCTTGATAAATTTTTGACCCATTTTCCATTTTTTGACAAAAAAATTTAAATATTTGACCAATTTCGATGGGGAGCAAATTTTTAATTCATAAGAAATTTTTTAAAAAATTTTAAAAATAAAATTAATTTTTTAGAGAAAAAATTAAAAAAAATAATATTTTTAAAAATTAATTTATAAATTTTCAATTGAGAAATTTAATTTATAAATTTTCGCTAATAAAAGCGATTTTCACAAATATTAGATTTTTTAACAATTATTTATTTTGGAATATTATGTATATTAAAATTAAAATTAAAAAAATAAAATAAAATAAGTTTTCTTTTAGTATAAAAAAAAATTATTCAAATTAAATAACTTAAATTATTTTTTAAATAATTAAACATAATTAAAATATTTTTATCCTTCTTTTCTTATAATTAAAAATTTTGATATTTTTAAAACTTTTTAAAAATTTTTATTTAAATCAAGTTTTATCAATTTTAAGAAATTTTTTATTTTTGAAAAAAAATACTGTAGGTAAATTTAGTAAAATTTATCTTTAAAATTTATTTTTTTTTTAATTTAAAAATATTTATTTTAAATGTATTTTAATTAATTATTATAATTATAAATATTTTTTTAAAAAATGTATTAATTTGTTTATAATTTTTATTTATTTTTTCTTTTTTTTTTATTTTATAAAACTAAAATAAATAAAAATTACGAATTATAAATAAAATTGTTATTATTATTTATTTTAATTTAATAATTTAATTATTTGAAAAATCAATTCAATTTTTCTTTTAAGTTTGCTTCCATACAAAATTAACTTTTTTTAAAATTTTCATTTAAAAAACAAAATAATTTTAAAGTTTTTCGTCTTTTTCAGATTCACATTCAATAAATATTGATTTTTTTTTTGGAGTTCTGAATTGAATCGAACAACAATTGTCATTACTAATCCTTATAAATAGACAATAATCTCGGATTTACAACGAAAATAAAAATCAATTTTATCCTTATTTGATATTTCCTTTACAATTCTCCTCACATCGTAGGCTGACCTTCAACTTTTTGCAATGAAAACCACACATTAAAATCGCATAAACTTCAGGTAAAAAAACCACCCTAATCAAATAATTTTCCTATTATTTATTTATTTTGACACACGTAAGCATCATCGCATCGTCATCCAAACTGCATCCTTACACCGTAAATACACTCTCTTTCATCGTTCTCACTGACTGCATTGCAAGGATTTTCCTCGTTCGCTATACGGAACGATTTTTGTGCAACAGGTGTTTCCTGTGAATATAATATCATGAAAGAACAAAAAAAAAATGGGTAAAAATGGTATGAAAAATTTATATTTTTTTCCTCCTTTCTCATACATATTTTAGGGTAAAATTGTTTTCAAACATTCCTTGCCTGTGTAACCGGAGGTACGACGACGACGAAACAACATTGAGGTGGCAAAAAATCAACTTAGGCATTCTCGGTGTGTCTGCGTTATGATATCCTTGTGATGGAAATCGTAAACTATTATTATAGTTGAGCGTTTATAATAAATGCTGCTCAAGTGCATGTAAGCACTTTCACATAAACGCAAGAGAGGATGATGATTATATAATGATATATGTGATGAAAAAGTGTGCAAAAAGGCACAAAAAACAACATGGTTAGAAGGAAAATATAGAACATGGAGCAAGAACATACATACAGCAAAGTGTAATTTAATATTATTTTATGAAATTATTACCACTTTGCGCAACGTTCTCCGGGTATTTACAACTTTTCGAGATTAAAGGATGATACAGACATGATTACTTTAAACACTTTCATTTTTTATTATAAATTTATTTATTTTTTTTTATTCAGTTGAAAAAATGATAAATAATGAAATAACTTTATCACTTCGGTTCGTGCTTAAAGTGAGAAGTTATCACGTCAGAAAAATTGATAAAAAATGTAAGTTATTGAAAATAATGCGAAATTTATAACTTGATCGCATTTTTATTAATTTCTGATTTTTATTTTTAATTTTTTATTTTATTTTTATTTTAAAATTTTCCAAATTTTTTTTAATTAAAACCTTTTAAAATTTTTGACTATTAAAAAAATTTTAATTAAAAAAAAAAATATTAAAATTTTAAAAATATTTTTAAATTATTTTTTTATAATTTTATTTTTTATTTATTTATTTTTGTAAAACTAATTTTTAACTAAGATTGATAAATAATTCTCAATTTAAATTAAATAAAAAAATTTATATAAAAAAACAATTACTCAATAAAAGAAAAATATTTTTCTCAAATTAAATTTGTTAAAAATATTTTTTAATAGATTCGCACAACTAACTTTAATTAACAAATATATGATTTACAATAATTGAAAAACTAATATTAAATATAAATTTATATTTAATTTTTTTTTAAATAGTTTTGGGAAATTTTTTAAATCAATTAAATTACAAAATTAATTAAAAATTAAAATTAATTAAATTTTTTTTAAATTTTATTAAGTTTTTAATATTAATTAGATTTTTAATTTGACTTATTATTTATTTAATTATTCTTTAATTAATTTAAAATTAAATTTAAAAAAATTTTATTTTATTCAAAAAAATTAAAAATATATTTTTAATCAATAAATTTTTTAATTAATTAAATTTTTTTGGAATATTTGTTAGAAAAAAATTAAATTCCATATTTAAAAATAATTTTTTTAAAATTTTTTTCGAAATGCGATAAAAATTTATTCATTCATTTATTTCCGCGCATTTCATACAAAAAAAAATATACATTTTCCGTTGCATGCACCAACTTTTGTAAAATAGTTCCTTTCTGTTGAAAGTGCATGTTAGATATTCGTAGCGTGACTTCATTTGAACATCAACACGATTTTCAAATGCCTGACATTATCATATCATACGCTTTTTTGATTTACATAATAAATAAACACAAACACTCATTATTGTTAGTTTAGTATTATTTATTGCTGTTGCGATTTTTTTTTCATCACCTTTTTTATTTTTTTCGAAATAAAGGGGTCGGAAAATAAATTTTTTGAAATGTGTCACTTGTTATGTTGATTTTTTTTTGTTGTTCTGTGCTTCGCGTAGTTAAGAGTCTCGTTAGTGCCATTAATTGGTTGCTACGAAAATTTTTGCAGCGCGCGATTTAATGATAAAACAATTGTTCAGGACAAACTTTGTTTGACATTGCCTCACAACAACAATCAAATTGTGAATTTGTGGCAAATTTTGTTCTCAAAATAAAACAAACACAAAGTGAAAATAAACAAAAAAGTGCTAAATAAACGAGAAACATTTCACTTAGTCATGAATTGGTAATGTCATATAATAATAAAATAACTTCTAACTTAATTTTGTCACACATTTTCATGCAATTTTTTTTTTTTGCAGGAGAACAAACAGGCGACAACACAATTTACATCATTTTTTGTTTACTTGGAAAAGTCGGTGCATGCCTCGAGGGATGGACATAAGCAAAACACAAGTGTTTGTTGTAAAAGTTTACTTTTGGCATCACTTTGGGTGTTTGAAGAAGTGTCTCAAGTTTGCATTTTAAAACACATAAGAGTAAACAAAAGGATTGGCAGATGCTGGCGAAAGGTAAGTTATGTGAGCGCATTTTGATTTTTAAGAATTTTATATTTTTATTTTTTCAGGTTCCTGGTTAACTTCAAGAAAGCAAGTAAGTAAGTAAAGCTAATTTTTTAAAATTTTAATTGATTTAAATAAATTTAGCCATAAATAATAAATTGAATAAAGAATAAATTAAACCAATTTTTTACAACTTTTAGAAGATCTCGATCAAGAGTGTTTCCAAATTTAAAATAAGTTGACTCGGATAATACATATTTGGAAAGAGACAACTAAAAACTTTAACAGAAATATTTGTCTAATTGTTGTCCTAATCATCCTAATCATCCTCAACAAGACTACGCAGAAGATCGTCTGACTACTTTCTTTCGTTAGTAATGAGACTTATGTTATCGCTGACGTTATACAGCTTCTTAAAATAAACCTTAACAACCTTAAGCAGAAAAATAAGTTTGCAGAATAAAATTGTGAGCAAAATTAACAAAATAAAGGAAGTCGTTGGACCCGGCAATAATTAACAAAAAGGGACCGAGGATGGATAGATAAGAAATCTTCTCGAACATCCAAAAATTGCGAAAAGTTATATGGGATGATCCTCGTAACACAACCCATTTGTATAAGAAGATAGAAATTATCAAGCAATTTTTAACAAAAAATTAAGATCTAAAGCTACTTATTTGAAATATTTTAATATATTTTCTCTTCTTTGGAAAGAAGAATTAAAGTCAGATCCCAATGAAAATATTCGGTGATACTCAAAATGGATATTTAAAACTACCTTCAATAATCTTCTACCACTCATTTAATCTTGACTTTGACTTGTGTTGTTATATTTTAAATTTAAAAGAAAATATTTTTATTTCATATAGTGATGCTCAAATAGAGACTTTAACAGCTTACTAAACCAATATGCTCTCTACCTTACAACGTAAATTTTAACAATTAACGGACAGACATCCAAAAATCCTCTACTTCTCATTTAATTTTAACAGAAACGTCCTAACACACTTCATACTAAAATCAAATATTTAAAGTTATTTTGTTTAAAAAACATTTTTTTTCAAAAAAATTTTCGGAATAACAAAATCAGTAAACCAAACATAACCAAATTATCACCACTTTATTATAAATATTATGCATCATAATGCAAATTTTGCATTCCCGTGTTCATACATATAGCTCGCGCGCAAACAACACAACATAATGAAAATTTAATTGGGCTAAGTAATTATTTATAGTCCATTGGGTGTAATAAAATTACATACAAAATACACGGATCGCGCGCGCCATGATTTAGTTTAATTTTTATTTCATTATGATGCCTTTATCGGTTTTTGCGTAAAATATCAATGCGTTTATTATATTATTTATATTGCGGTTATGGTTTCATTATTATAGCTTTTTTTTGCCCCGCGTAGTCATGTTAATTTTATTTTAGAAATCATGACAATTTTTCCGGGAGAGACTCGGGAGATAATTAAATGGGAGTTTAGTTATTCAATTTGTATCAAAAATTGCATTTTATTGTTGTTTATATTGTTTTTGTAATAATGTTTGCTTGATATATTTATTGTGTTTTAAGTAGGTTCGCTTTGTTAGAGTTTTTCAGAGAATACAGAGTAGCAAAATTGAATGTAAAACTACTCTTCTCTCTCGTTTTTTTTTCGCATGTTTTATTTATTCATTGAAGCAGTTGTACGTGCTAAATCTCTTTAAATTTATTTTCTATTTCTTCGTCTCTGCTTTATTAGCATTCATGGCACAATCACTTGACTTTTCATTGCCTTTCGACGGTAAATTTATGCCGAATTGTCAGAGATGGGTTCCAAGTGTGAGTTGAAAATTTTTTCTTAAACTAACCACGGACCTGAAAATCTCTTTATTTACACAATTTTTGGCTTCCTTTTCTTTCTGCTTCTTTTCATTGTGTCCTCAATTGAGTTTTTGAATGATTTTGCACTTGAAAATAAGCTTTAACTACTTCTCAAGTGGTGTGTGTGTGTGTGTAAAATATGCAGAACCAATATTACACAGACGAGTGCATCTCTTCCATCTATCTATACGGAAACCATGCCAAATGTAACAAGAAGGAAAAACGAACAAAAATTCAATTTTTGGTTAAAAGTTAAACAAAACTCTTTCTCTCTCTCGTCTTTATTGCTATTTAGTCCTTCTTGTAACTTTGACACAAAATAAAAGCAGCAAAAAAGCGAAACTTTTTCTCTCTACGACGACGAAACGTGTACACAAACATAATCAAATGAAACATCCAATAAAATTTTATATAATAGAATCAAATGGAAAACTAGGAAGAAAATAGGATAAATATTTATTTATCATTCTGACTTTTTGCTTTTTGTGAGTTGTTTTTCGGGTCTTGTTGTTGTTATTTTGTTGTTCTTCGCAATGCATGAATGAATGGCAAAAACTTGACACAAAAGATATTTTTCCATTATTTTACAAAATCAAAACTTAAATAACTTAATACGGTCCTCTCTCTGTTTCTTCTTGTAAAAGCCAACTTTTTGCTGATGCAATAAAAAGAAACTTTTTTTAAAAACTTTTCACAACAACTTAGAGAGATCCATACGAGTAACTTATCGCATTTAATTTAGAGTGAAATTACCCCCTGTAATTTGTAATTTCACCGAGCAGCAACGACGACGACGACGACGAATTAAGTGTTGGCAGAAAGGTGACAGGAAACTTATGATCGTATCGTTACAAATTTACAATGTAAATATGGAATTTTTGGCATACGACACACGACACAGAATAATTCAAAATATTTCCCTTGAAGCAACCTTCGTCATCGCATTTGTCGATGCTTTCAACTTGCAACGTTCACCCAGCAAATTTAAACATTTGCGGTTAAGATACTTTAGAGATGAATTCACGCTGCACCAAACACAAGCATACATAATATTTACATGGCTCCATGTCATAAATTGTGGATTATAATATGGTAAAATGGTTGGAAATTTATTTTTGGCATATTGTAAATATTTGTTATTAGCTGCCTTTGGTTTTCAGTCTGTTCATGTGAAATATTTTATTGCCCATATTGCCACGTTTTAGCCGATAATTTTAAACAAATAAAAATATTGTTTATTAAAAAACTAGTTTTTGGGCCTTAATCATAAGGAATTTATTTGACAATATTCATATTTTATTTATTTATAATAATTATTAATGTTATTAATACAAGATAAAATTTAAGAAGTTTAATATATTTTTTTATATATTTTTTAATGACAAAATCTAATGAATATGAAAAATCTACTTTTTTATTTTTTTTTTAAATGCAAGTATCAACATCTTTCACTTTGACCGGTTATGGGTCTGACGATTTTTTTTATTTATTTTATCCAACTTCATTCGTCTCTCTGTAGAATTTATATAAATATGAAAAACATTTAATTAAGTGTAGTATAGTTTAGAAAATTATTTATGTGCGAGCAAGTTAATTATTAAAATTAAGTTAAATGGTTTTAATTATAAAAGTTATTTTATTTTTATAATAAAAAAATATTTATTTTAAATTTTTTTAGAAAATAATTTTTAAATAAATAATTTAAACTTTCAAAAAATTCATGAAATTGAATAAATTAATTATTATCTTTATTAAAATAAATTTTAAAAATTATAAAGTAATATTATCAACATTTAAAAAAAAAATAAAAAAAATATTCATTTATATATTCTACTCTAATGATAATTTTAAAAATTAATTTTAATAAAATAAATAATTAAATTAATTTTTATTTTTTAAAAAATTATTTTTATTAAATTCATGACATTTTAGCTAACTTTAATTTATTTATTTATTATTAAATATTTTTTTTTAATTTTCAAATAAATAATTTTAAAAATTATATTTTTCATATTAATATATTTATTAATAATACCAACAGAAAAGAAATTATTTTTATTAATATGAAAAATATAATTTTTAAAATTATTTATTTGAAAATAAAAAAAAAATTATTTAATAATAAATAAATAAATAAAATTTTTCTAAAATGTCATGAATTTAATAAAAATAATTTTTTAAAAATTATTTTAATTATTTTTTTTAATTAAAATTAATTTTAAAAAGTATAAAATGATATCATCGGAGCAGAATATATGGAATTTTTTATTTTTTTAAAATTTTTATTTTATTATTTTAATTAATTATTTTATTTTATTTAATTTAATATAATTTATTATTAATTTTTTATTAATTAATTTTTTTATTTTTTATTATTATTTTTTATTATTTAATAAAAAATAACATTAACTTGCTCGCAATAAAAATAATTCAAAATAAGTTCTAAAAAATAATTAAAAATTGTTTACTTACCTTACTGATGAAACGAAGTCCTTCATCGTTGGATTACCAATTTCTATCAAAAATTAATAATTAAAAAAAAATCGAAGGTTAAACCTAAAAATTACTGAAGAACATTTATATTTTTTTTTCACAACCATTTGTGTTGTTGGTATTTATCCATTTTTGGTGTCTATCAAATTTTTCTTTTGTGTGAAAAATGTTCCAATTCTTGGAAATATTTTTTTTTATTTTTCATTCGCTTGCACAGTGAAACCTTCGCACTGCACACGAATATAATACATTGAGCAAAAATCTCTACCACGTCTAAGTTGATAATATTAATTAATAAATTCATTGAAGAGAGTATTGTACGGATAATATATATTATATATAACTTTTTTTTTCTTGGTCTACTACGTTTTTTTATTTTCACAACACAGCATCTACTGATGGCTATTAGTTTGATAAGGTCTGTATATTAAACAGTTAATTATTTGATGAGCATCGTAGGGAAGAAGGAGGATAAGTCTCGCATTTTTCTCATCTTCCAATATATTTTTTTTCTATACAAATTCCATTATTTGACATAGTCGAGAATTCCAAATTATTGTCAAAAAATTTTACAAAATATTTTCTACGAGTTAGACATAAAAGACTGAAATTCTACTTTTACTTTGAAAGAGTTTCGGGTGTAAGTTAATCCATTTATATATTCAATTAATTGTTAATTAATTATTTTTAAATTAAAAATTAAATCTTGGTTATCAATTCATACATCCATTTATGAGAAATTTTTCGGTTAAATATTTTTTTTTATTATATAGCATTGTTGATCACATCTCTCTCCTTAACAAAATTACCCTGTTTACGGGTTTTATATACAATTAATTTCTCTCTGAGGATATTTGTATATTATTATACGATTATATTGCGATTAATGTTCCATGCGATAAAGTAAGTAGTATATAGCTTGAGATCTAGACTTCTAGTAAATAGTTAATGATGTTAATAATTATAGTTGTTTAGTTTTGGAATATTATATATGTTGATATGGTTAAATATGTCTGTTAATATATCATTATAATATTTGTTGATATTTTGTTGTATGCGGTAGATAAGCTCATTATGATGATTATTATAGTATATAATAATAGTTATTATTATTATTGGTAAAATATGAAGAAGCTGACAGGACAGAAGATAGCGTTTTATATTTGTTTGGTTTTCTTGCGATGGAGACGTCTGGTTATTTCTCCTCTCCAAGTTTTATATATATTATATATTTTTTATATATATATTGAGTTCATAAATCCAAATCAGCCAAATCCACTAAAACTATTATTTAACTTAATATATACATATTTTTTAAAAAATATATTTTTAACGCAATTCTTGCGTTTTTTATATATTTTTTTATTTTTTGTTGACGACGATGATGATGATGATGACGACGACGACGACGACGGTTACTTCGTTATTTTTTTGTTTTTTAAATAACGATTTTTTTAATTCTAATAAATATATATTTATCATATATCATATATATTTATATTTATTATATATATATCTTATATAAAAGCTGATCCTTATCCCAGTAATTGTTAATATTGTTAATAATATTGATATTATTTGATTAAAATTGCTCCTCTATTTAGCTGTATATTGTATATAAGTTTCTTTACGAGTTAGAGTTTTATTGTATTATTATCATATATATTATACTTTAATATAATAATAATAATAAATAGTTGATTATGATATTGAAAATAAAACTTCTACTGAAACGGGAAAGAAGAATTTCTCTACGAAGCGGCACTCTACTACAATCTTGGCGGACTACTTGATATTTTTTTTTTGTTTTTTAATAAAGTTGATTGATATGCAAAAAACGTATCTTTGTATCTTCTACTAACGTTGAGACTTGAATTAACGAATTTTTTCTATTACTTTTTTTCGGATGTTTCTCCTCCGTAATCTGTTATTAATGTTGTAATTTGCAGGTGCACACGTTTTCTAAACTATTATTACTTCTTTTTAATGGGTTTCTTTGGCATTAAAAGTTTTCGTTTATTGTAAAGTTAAGTTACAGGTGGTATAAAGTTCCGAGGAATTAAAAAATTTTATGAAGAAAAAAAATGTTTAGGTAGAAAAACTTGTGTCAATGATTCCGTTAGTTCATTTTGAAGTTTTTGTACGAATGCTACCGAAATACTACTGAGGCATACCTTTCTGTTTTGCGATCATCTGTTGATTCGATGACAGAGCCATTTCTCAAGTCGATCGGATCGGGATAATATGGCGTCGATAAGTGGTTGTACGATGGAATTATCGATGGCCGATATGGCTCGATGCCGGGCTTCATTAAACGAGACATCATGTGTTCAATTAATCTGGAAATATAAGAAAAGGAAGAAGAAAGTTAGTTTATTTATGTTGAATTTAATTTTAATTAATGTTAAGTTTGTTCTTTGAACAGTAGAGGGCGTTTTAAAATTTGTGATCAGATGATCAAATTTTGGCGCGTAAAATTTGTTTACTATAATATATGCAAAAGTTTATAAACTCATTGAGCTTTGGATATTTATATGAATCCTTAATATTTATTTTTTTTTAAATCTTTTTAGAAAATTCTTATTTAAATAATTATTGTTAATTTTTAAAAAAAAAAATAAAATTAATTAAATTCTTAAAAATAAAATTTAAAAAATTAATTTTTGTTAAAAAAAAATTAATAAAATAAAATTTTAAATTAAAAAAAATATATGTATTAAGTTTAAGAAATTTTGAAAAATATTTGAGAAAAAAATTGTAGAAAATTATTTAAAATATTTAAAAATATAAATTTTGTAAAAAAAAAAAGAATATTAAAAAATATTAAAAAATTAAATTTTATAAATATTTAATTTTTTTTACTTATTTCGTTTACATTTTTATCAATAAAAATTAATAAAAAATTTAAAAATTTATTTAAAAAAATATATAAAGTTCAGGAATGTTTTTAAAATTTTTTATTTATTAAATTTCTACAATTTAAAAATTAAAAATAAAATAAATAAGAAATTTTAATTTCTTAAAAATTTAAATAAATAAATTATTTTAATAAAATTATTATTTTTTTAAATTTTAATTCTTTAAAAAAAAATTTTTTCAAAAAATCAGTAAATTTGTTCATCATTATAACAATAAAAATATTTTTGTAAATATACTTCAACATATACACATTCAAAAGTTACGTATATAAAAAATTACGTGTGCTCGGCGATAATTTATTTTTATTAAATGAAAATTTATTATTAAATATAATCATAATAATCGCTATAATAATATAATATAATTATACACAACAACGGTATTCAATTGTAAATATAAATAATAACATTAATGATAAATAGGTCCGCTTTTAACACTTTTTTTTTTGATGCAATTGGATTAGTACACAATACAAAACGACAATAAAAAGCGATATATATTAAATTTTCTTGTCAATTTATTTTTTTTACAGCAAGCCTCATTAATAAATAATTAATTAATAATTTTAAAAACATTTTTATCCGATGTCAGATTTAATTTGACTTGATTTCATTATTTTTTTATTGAATAAAACATTTTGTGTGACAACATTTTTCACCCCAAACTTGCCTTGAACTGAGGTTCGAAAAATTGTCACATCTGTTCTCTTCGTTGCCACACTTTCTCGTCCTCGAGAGAGGGAAATATTATGTTACAAGTTTTACAAAAACGTTCGAGAAAAGTGTATCAAAGAATATTATTTTATATTTTATTAAGTCATAACTTGATCCTTTGAACTTGAACTTTCTAATCAACTGTTGTTTAACTTTTTACATCGTGCAGCAAAAAGTTGCAAGCAAAAGTTTCCGTTTTTACTACAGAGACTGTCACATCAAACATTAGAAGAAGGTCATCAACGTGCCAACGACGACGACGAACAAGAAATTGCAGTAAAATGAACGTTAAAATTTATTATTACAAGCTGGATGTCGTTACAAAGTTTGACAAGTTTTTACTGTTTTTCAATTATTCATGCATGCCTACGACACAAAATTACTTTTTGATTGTTTTCGAAAACAAAATAAATTAAGAGCAATTTGGGAGGAACAAAGAGACACAATGCGATTAAAAAGTAGAAATAAGATTTCCCGCCAGAACGAATTGTTCAACAAAATGCGATTAGAAAGGATTTTTGTCTCTATTTATTTATTTTACCAACTTAAGTCTTCTTATTATTATTATATATTTTTAGTTTTACACAAAAACCGAAAAATAGACAATTGTTTTGTAAATAACTAACTAAACCACTAAAGTAGTAAAACAATAAGACTTTTACAGAAATTTTCCCACACAAGCGAAGGAGGAGGAGGAGCAGAAAAACTAAAAAAAGCAAAACAATTGCAACTTTCTATTCGGTTTCGGAATAATAACAACAAAAAACAAAAGAGGAACAAAAATGAACGACTAAGAATGTTTGTTTCGCATTGCTTTTGCTTTGCTTTAGTCGCTTTGTCTTCTTATATATTTAATTTCTTTTTGTAAAAAAATTTTTGCAAAACAATATTTTTGCTAAGGAGCTTAAAAATCTTTTGTCTTTTTGTAGGTTGGTGTTTTACATGATGTTGGAAGTGAAGAGACTGGAAGATTCTGGAGGCGATAAAGCAAGAAAAATTTCGCCGTTTTAACAACAAAACGTTTTCAAGAGACGCGAAAACAATTAACAGAAATAAAAGAATTTTTTAATGGAAATTTTGTATTTTTTTTTTTTTGTAAAATATTTTATAAATAATAATAATAATTTAGGAATATCAGAAATGAAAATTTATTTTGTCAATTTTTTTTTTAAATTATTAAATTTAAATTATTATTTATTCAATTTTTTAAAACTTATTTTTTATTAGTAAAGTTTTTATTAAAAAAATTGTTTCAAAAATAATAAATTAATTATAAAATAATTAATTACAATATAATATTAAATTATTTAATTTTTTTTTTTAAAAAATATTTA
Source organism: Culicoides brevitarsis (assembly GCF_036172545.1). Lineage (NCBI taxonomy): Eukaryota > Metazoa > Arthropoda > Insecta > Diptera > Ceratopogonidae > Culicoides > Culicoides brevitarsis. The sequence goes on along the minus strand of NC_087087.1, from coordinate 9,149,159 downwards.
GTTTAATTTTTAAATACTTTTAGATTATTATTTTTTTATATTTATTTATAATATTTATTTTTTATATTTAATTTTTTTAATTTTATTTTATTTAATAATAATTTTTTATTTATTTATTATTATTTATTTGTTTATTTTATTTTATTTATTTATTTATTTATTTTTTTTTTATTATTATTTTAATTTTCAAAAAACTAAAATAAAAAAATGATTTTTTAAAATTATTATATAAAACTTTAATTAATAAAAATGGAAAATTAATATTTTTTTATTTAAAAAAAAATAATTTTTTATAAATTATTATTAAATTTAATTTATTAAATTTTATTTTTTTTTTAATTTTTATCAATCGTCAGAATTTTATTTATTTAATTAAAATTCATCAAACTTTAATTATTTTTTTCAATTTAATTTTTTTTTTTTAATTTTTTTAAAGTATATAAGTATTTTTACTGATATTTGATTCTATGACAGAAAAAAAAAATAATAAAAAATTTTAAATATTTTTTTTTTTGCAAAAATATATTTAAAAAATTTAAACTCATGTTAAAGCTAAGAAAAAAGGATACTTAATAAAATAAAGAGATTGAGATAGACAAAGCCAAAAGACACTTCAGAGACAAGGACCTACTTTGACGAAACTCAATTCTGATTCAAACCATTTTTCTACCCAATGACTTGGAACATTAGACCGAACCGAACCGAACTGCAAATGCAACAAGGCAACTTGCACACGTGTATCGATTTATTAAATTACACACAGCACAGAAAAACCCACACAGAGCACGACTGAACGAGAAAAAAAAAACTAGTTTGGTTTTTACTGGATCATTTAGTTGAGTTTTACAAGCAATATTTTTACTGCAAATGCCATCAGGCATGAGTGCGTTGTAATTGCATGGTGTGGCGGGCGGCGGGTGTCGAGCTGTTCCGTGTTACCTTGAGCCGACTGGAGAATGGCATGTGCCGTTGTTGTTGGTGTTTGGAGCAATTATTATATGCGGAGAGCAAAAAATAACATCGAGCACAACAAAAAAATTAATTTCTATGTGACACCTGACCTCCATACCTGTGATTATAGTTATCGTCTCTCTTTCTCTTTTTTTGTTCTGCGGCGATGTCTGGCACACAGGCTTATATTATCGAGCATTTTCGTTACATTACAGTTCAATATAAAAATTTATTGGATGTTTTTTTGCTCTCGTTTTTTTTTCCTTCGTGTTTGTTCCGCATTCCCCTTTAATGTCCTGCTATGATGTTCAATGTTTATAAACCAATTTCGTTTAAATAAATGTCACACTTTATACGATTTATTGGTATGAGATGGTTACGGTAGGTGCTCACACAACCCGGAAAAAGGTTCAATGTTATAATGTCAATATGTAAAAAAAATAACGAAAAAATTGCATTCAAACTGTCACATGATACGAAATTAAATGCATATTAAAGAGGTTATGAGATGTGGTTTCGCATGAAAAAAAAATAAAAAAAAATGTTAAAAATTGGTCACGAAGGATATTCAATAAATTACTGTCACTCAAGTACGTGTCTTACAACAAAATTCTCTAGATTTTTTCTCATTCATTAACTTTCTCGTGTATATTTAAATTTGTCGCTTCAACTGTCTCTCGGTCTGCTATTTCTTGCGATAAATAAGAATAAGAAAAAAAAATTAAAAAAAAAAATAAACTTTTATAATACGAAGAAGAAGTAATGAAAAAAATTTAATGTCAACTATTTTTAAAATGTCTGGTATTTAGTTTTTTTTTCTGTGTGTCCTTCGCTTCTTTTCCGACTCAACAGTAATTTGTGTCATTGATAGTTGTTCGTCGTCTTCAGTACAGAGCGCAGAGGAAATTTTTGCTGGTTTGGCATCCGGAAATTTTTCATTATTATAAATATTGTGTGGCAGTCAGTCAAGAAAGCATCTCTCTCTCAAGCAAATGATAGATGAAAATTTTTAATTACAGTTACATTCGAAGTGAATGACGATGGAGACGACGACGAAAAAAAAACAATGAGGAATGAAAGGACATTTTTCTAGGTTAAATTCCGGTGAGATGGAAATAATTTTAAATGCACAAATGGAGTTGGGTTTTTTGATGGAAGTAACTTATTGTTGAATGGTAAATGATGAGTATTTGTTGTAATGATATTTTTATTGTGGGAGGAAATTATTTTTTTAAAAAGTTTTTTAAGTTTTTGTTTTGAAATTTATTTTTTTTTTATAAAATTAATTTAATTTAACGGAAATTATTTTAAAATAATTTTAAAAAATTAAATAAATATTTATCTAACGAAAATTAATTAAAATAAAAATTTTTAAAATTCATAAAAAATATTTTCTGATTTTTTCTCTATTTTATTAAATAAAAAAATTAAAGAATCATTATATTTTCTGAAAAGTTATTTGAAAAAATTGTAAATTTAATTATAAAAATTTTTTAGTTTGTTTTTTTTTTTTTTTGTTTTATACATATTAAAAATTTTATACTCCTAATATTTTTTAAATTTAAAAGCGATATTCTAATTTATATTTTTTTTAATTAATTTAAGAAATATTATTTTAATTAATTTTAAGTTCAATTTAAAAATTACTCAAATTTTTCGAATTTCGAAATTTTTTTTTTTTGCATTATTTCCATCAAAATTTTGTTAGAACAATAATTTCTTGAGATATACATGTTTTAAAAATTATAATTTAATTATTATATTATTAACTATTAAATTATTTACTAATTTTAATTATTTAAAAAAATTTCATTAACATGAAATTTATTATTAAAAAGAAAAAAAAAATTCTTAAAATTTTTTTTAAAAATAAATTTTAAAGCATTTGAAAAAATTTCAACAACTTCTCTTAAAAACCACTTAAAAAAATCCGTTGCAAAAATTTAATTTACTTTAACCCAGTTCTCAATTATCCTTATTACTGCGCATTTAATTAATTTTTTATTTCTTTTCACACACACACTCGACTAACATAATATTTATAATTTTTCTTTATCACACTGTTGCCACATTATTTACATAAAAGACTCTTGAATATTAATAACAAAAGTTACAAAGCCCGAACACGCGGTGCACAGCACAAAAATAGAAAAAGAAGAGGAAAAAGCCAACATTACACCACATTAATAAAGCTTTTAGCACATAATAATATCTCTTCTTCTTAATGCAGACACTCATATTTTTCATTTGCTTATCCGCCTCTCTTGAATTTTTTTTTTCTTCTTTTGGGTTTTTAAAAAATATTTCCATGAAAAATATTCAAAAACCGTATGTTCAACACACGAAAATTTTTTTTTAGCGAAAAACGACGACGATGACGACGCGATATGGGGGAAATTGTTATTATTATTACTATGGAAAAATATTATCCTGACCTCTTCATTTTATTTTTTAACCAGTTAATGTTGAAGCTGGAAATTTTTTTGTTTGTGTTTTTTTTGTCGAGTGAATGGAATGAATAGCAAAAAAAACTAATTTACAATTCTAAAAAAATTCATTGACTTGCAAGTGCCCTTAACTGTTATCAACATCATCATCTCGTCCATTAAAAAATTATTTTTAGAATTTTTTTCTGTCTTTTCGTTCTAAAAAAATTAAATGCAGGCGAATTTCCATGCAGGCAACGACGACAACAGCATGAGACGGATCAATCAAATAAACGTGTAATTAGTTTCCATTTCGTTTCACAAAAACACTGCACTTAATTTCGTGTTCTATTTCATTACTTATCGTCTCTCTGTGTCTCTGGTTTTGTGTGTGTGTGTGTGAGTTCGGTGCAACAGCGCAGAGAATTGAATGTTGGAAGGAAATTACATTTCTGGTCTTTTTCTTTCTTCATTTTGCTTCTGTCTCTCTCTCGCTTGGATATTTTGTGAGTTTTCGTATGAAGGATAATTGAAAATAAAGAAAACATTAATCTTGTGATCAATGATGCTTTTGTAAGATGCCAAGTCACTTACTTAGAGTCGGAGTTGCTCTTTTTATGACATTTTTATGTGTATTGGTCGAAAAGTAAAATTACTTGATCGATTTTTTTTAAATTGTTAAACTTTTATTTTTTTATAAATATTTTTAATAATTTTTTTTATTAATTTATTATTTAATTTATTAATTATTTTTATTTATTTCAAAAATCAGGATTTTTCATAAATTAAAATTAAATAATTTTATTGCATATCAATTAAGCCTTTAAAAAATAAAATTTGTATATCACATGAATATTTTAATAAAATTTTAAAATAAATTATTTAAAATAATTTAAAAATATTTATTTTAATTTTTTTTTTTTAAATATTTTTGATAAATTTTTATTTTTGAAAACGTTTAAAATTAATTTTAGATGATTTTAAAATTTGATTTTAAATAAATAAAATAATTAAACTCTTTCATTAATTCTTAAAAAAATAAATTTAAAAAATTATTCACATTTAAATTTTAATTATTTAAGTAAACTTTTAAAATTTTCTAATATTCTGGAGATAAAAATATGATTAAAATAAATAAAAAAAAATTAAATATTTTATAAATATGTACAAATAAAAAAAAAATAAAATAGAATTTAAATTAAATTTTAATAACGAAGAAATTTTTTACTTTTATTTAAATAAAATAAAATAAAATACAATATTTAAAAAATAAAATAAACTTCATATTAATTTAAAATTAATTATCTATAAAAATATTTAAAACTACAAGAATTTCTAAAAAAAAGTAATAAAATTCTTCAGTAACTATTTTTTTTATCAATACGAATTTTTTTTATCAAAAATCATAATTTCAACTCATTTCCCTGTATTTAAAATCGCGAACTTATACAAAAAATAGAAACATCATAATAATTTTCTGTTCATTTTCTCTCGTTCAAAGTTCATAAGAAACAAACGAAACACAAAAAAAACGAAGGAAAATTGTTATTATTATTTTAATTTGGATCACTTCCAACTCCATTCGATAGTTTGTCTATTATTATTATATTTGTTCTTCCACACAATGGCATATTGTTGCAACTACATCTGAAATATTAACTTGTGTGCATTTGAAAAGAAACGCCAAACTTTTTCGATTATTCCGGTAAAACAAGAAAATTCGGTCGATTATTGCAGCGATTGGTTTTTAATGCAAGGCAGTTCATTAAAAATAAATCAACGTCTCAGATATTCACTTATGATTGTTATTGTTATTACGTGTCATCGTCACTCAGTAAATTTTCGCCGAGATAATGCCTTGATTTGATAAATTGCTCGGCATGGAGCTTATTTACCTTCTTTACAGCGGCAAGGAAGGTATCAGAGACTAATCTGTGTATAATGCCAACATCATTATTAATTACTGCTTTGCTTTTGTGCACACACACATGGAGAGATAGCCCGAAGCTACAATTAGTAAAGTGTTGCCCAATAATCTAGCTTTGCTGTAATAATAATAACAAATAATATTCTACGTGGAAGCTAAATTCTCATTGAGCGGCAGAACGAGAGCTTCACTTGAATAAACAATGTTCAAGTTATAGTTTTCATGATAAACTTAATTGTTTTGTCTCTAAAATGCAGTACAGAAGACGATGGAAGGCACAAGAACGTAAACAACAGAGGAACCGAACAATTACAAATAGATGTGTGGCTTTACAATTTGCCGTTTGTTGTGTTCACTTGTGTAAATATTTTAGGTTGACCAATTTTTTATTTGTAAAAATTTAAAGAATATTTTCATGAAAAAAAAATTTAATTAATTTTTAATAAATTTAATTAATTTATTTTTTTAAAAAAATTAAAAAATCTTGATTAATTTTTTGGCTTTAATTTATTATTTAAAATATTTTTAAAAATCTTTAATTAAAAATTAATTTTTGGCTTTAATTTATTTTTTTAATTATTTTTAATTAAATAAAAATTAAATTTTTTTATTAATTTAATTAAAATATATTTTATAAAAAAAAAAAAATATAAAAAATTAATTTCATATAAAAAAATTAAATTAAATTCAAAATTTATTGAAAATAAAATTATATTGAATTAAATAATTATAATAATTAAATAATTAATTAAAGAAAATTAAAACTTTTTTCTCAAATCTTCAAAAAAGTTTAATTTATTTAATTTTATTAAGTTAAAGAATTAAAATTTAAAAAACAATTTGTTTATTTCGATTTTTGATAAAATTGTAGAAAAATTATTTAAAATTGCTTAAAATATAACAAAACGTTTTATTACAAATAATTTTTTCCCATTACTTCCTCATATAAAAATTCATATCAGTCCATTTATCAAAGCAAATTATCTCGCATAGAAAAAAGGTTCAATCAAGACCGGAAACAAGTTTGTAACGAATTTCCGTGCATCCTATCAACCATCGGAAAATGCATTTATTCATAAGCCCAATATTATGTGATATTAAAAGATATACTGCAACTACTTCTGGTAAAAAGGTAAACTAACTTTGCCATGCGAGGCGCACAAACACACAGAGACTGCAATAAATATCTATGTGAAGAGAGGCGTTATAAAATCAAAAGATAATATCAGTTTGGATTTCAGAAGCTTATAACGTTGCATCCACAAGCAAGTGTGAATCTGTCTGTTTCTGTGTGCGAAGTGTGCGGTATGTGTGGTGTTCAAAAGAAGAAAGCAATCTCGGATTATTCTCGCTTTGAATGTAAAAGCAGCACTCGGTATACTCGGTGTTTTTACAGCTGAATTTCCACAAAAGTGGGACATTATCAAGCGTTATTGTTACATGACACAGATCCAGCACAGAGATTATCGTTGACGGCGTGTAGTTTTTCGTGCTGCGGAATGGAAAGGAGTTGATTTTACCGGATTGTTCGAAGCTTTCTTGAGTGAATTTATAATCTTAAAAGAAATATTTAGAAGCTCAAAGGAAATATTTAAGACCTCAAGAGAAAAACTTAAGACCTAAGAGCAAAATTTGAGACCTTAAGAGAAATTTTTAGACCTCAAAAGAGAGATAAAAGACCTCAGACGTTAAATTTGGGACCTTAAGAGAAAAATTTAGCATCTAAAAAGAAAAATTTTAGGACCTCAAAATAAAAATGTAAGACCTCAAAAGAAATCTTTAAGACCTCAAGTGAAATTTTTAAGACCTCAAGAGAAAAAATTTAACTTGAAGAGAAATTTTAAGAACTTAAAGAGAGAAACTTTAGTCCAAAAGAGACAAATTTGAAACTTACAGAGAAAAATTTAAGACCCTAAGATTTTTTTAGAGTTCAAAACAGAAACGTAAGATCTCATAAGAAAGTTTGATCTCAAAAGATAAAACTAAGACCTCAAAGAAAATAAAGTTTAACTTCAAGGGAAATTATTAAGACCCCAAAATAAAATTTAAGACCTCAAGAGACCTTAAGAGATAAATTGAAGAGCTCAGGAGAAAAACTTAAGACCTCAGCTTAAGTTAAGACCTCAAAAAATAACGTTAGGACCCCAAAAAAGAATAAATCGTCAAAAGATACATTAAGGACCTCAAGAGAGCAAAATTAAAGACCTCAAGAGTTAAATTTGAGACCTCAAAAGATAATTTAGAAGATAAAAATCTAAATTTTATCTCTTGAGGTCTCAAATTCAATTCTTAAGGTCTTAAATTTTTCTCTTGATGGTCTAAGATCTATCAAAGTCTTAACTCTTAAGGCTCTAATAACTCATGAAAGTCTCAAATCAGCTTCCTTTCGATCCATAGAGCAGAAAATAAGAAGTTTACTGCAACAAACGACGACATTGCTGCTATCATGATCAAAAAGATATAAGAGCGTGTCACTTTACGTTTATATAAACAATTTGTCAGCATGGTTGAATTGTTTCTGGACCATCGTCGTCGTCGTCGTTTTCGTCGTCGTCGACTGCATCTTTACACACGTAAATACAAATAAATTCCATGCCTTATCCCTTTATTGTCTTTGTTCGAGGATAACATTATCATAGCATTGACGCTATCAAAATTAGATTGCACACATCAAGGGACGAACCAACGAACGAACGAGCCAACCGACGAAAGAAAGGTGTAAAATATTTACTTGCCATACCGCAATTTCCGTAAAGCGTAACGTCCGGACTTAAATTGTTAAAGCCGGATTCAACATGGATTGACTTGGTATTTGCATTGCCGATTGTAACACGACACAAAGACCTTAATGCTATTTATAAATTGATTGCTTCCATGCCACCCTCCCTGCCTCCCCCCCACACACACAGGATACACATAATCTCTTAAGCCTCAGTCATGTCAATGATGATGCGACTGATGAGCGATATGCAAATGCGACAAAATACACGATGATGCATCGATGGAGAGCAATTTATTTGCGGGCGAGACCGAACGTTCCCTTTGATCCTCGGGATTGAACAATAAAATAAATTCACAACAACAAAAAAAATCATCCTAGAGGAAAAATATGGAGTTGAACAGAAAAAAGTATACCAATTACTTCCTCCTATGCTTGCTTTTCATAGGCAGCAAAAAAAAATAACAAATGTAAATTATTTGCTCTTTCATGTCGCTCGTAACTTTAGTCACAGGTTGGTTGTGTAAGGCATGAAATGATGTGGAAGAAAAATCTCATGGCCTTCGGGGAATCAATAAAATAATTGTGTTTGACACCTCTCTCGAGCAACTGTCGAGTCAACCTTCTGCCTCAAGTGTCATTTGTCGGATTTTTCCTTTCTTTCTCTTTCTCGTTGCATTTTTTCTACGATTTCTTCTTCTTTTTTTCTTTATAAAGTTAATAACTTCCGTGAACTAATTATTATTATTTCGCTGGAAATTTTTCTAAGGTGTTAAATATTATGACGAAGTTAAAACAAAGCACGACTTATCAAAGTTTTGTAATGAATTGATGGGAGGTGAAGTGTGAACCCAAGCAGTGCTGGAAGGTTTTTATTTTCATGAGTTTTATTTTTTTTTAATTTTTATTATTTTTTTTATTAATTAATTTAATTTACATTTTTTAATTAAATAAAATTAATTTATTTATTTTATTTTAATTTAATTTAATTTTAAAAGTTAATATGAGTTTATTAAATCTTATTTAATTTAATTTTTTTTTTTTTATTTAAATTTAAAATTAAATTTTATTTAACTTTACTTAATTCACGTTAAAAAATATTGAAAATTATTTTAATTTTTTTTTTATTTAGTATTTTTTACCAAATTAAGTATTGATTATTTTTATTTTAATTTTTTTTTAAATAATTATTTTTTTTATCATTTGATATTAAAATTTTTATTTTATTTATTTAAATAATAATTATTTTTTTTTATTTTTGTAAGCAATTTTGTAAATTTTTTTTTTTTTTCATAATAAACCAAATTAATTTAAAAAATTTTAAAGTGAATAAACAAAATTAATTAAATATATTTTAGAAGCAATTATTTAAATAAAAAAAAAATATTTTTCATAAATTAATAATTTTGATAAAAAATTGAAAATTGATTAAAGTAAAAATTTAATATTTAAAAAATAATTTTTGGATGCAAAATTTTTAAGTTTTAAAATAAATTAAATTTTAATTGATTATTTTTGATAGGATAATTTTTTTAATTGAAAATTATAATTTATGAAAAATATTTTTTTATTTAAATAATTGCTTCTAAAATATATATAATTAAATTTGTTTCGTATTTTTAATTTACATTAAACAAATATTTACAAAAATGATAAAATATCAAGTAATATATTTAAGTCATTTTTAATATGAAAAAAATTATTATTAATTAATTAAAAATATTTGATACGGAGCCTTGAAAATTTTTCAGTATTTATTTAGTATTAAAAAAATTAAAAAAAAAATAAAATAATTTTTTTCTGATATTCTGAAAATATTTTCAATTTTTTTTTTTAACAAAAAAGAGACAAAAAATAAGAATTAATATTTTTATTCAAATATTAATTATTAAATTAAATTCAAAATTTAATAAAAAAAATAAATTATTTAAAATTAAATAAATAATAAAAACAAAAATTTCTCAATTAAGGGCCTTTTAGTTACTCTCATTTTATCAAAATAATTCAAAACCCGTCTCTGTCGCTAATAAGCACTCAAAAAAATATTTTTTTCACAAAAACTCAACTCTAAAAATTCTCACGAAAACGCCTTATAACAAGAACAACAACTATTATTAACGTTAACTTCTTCCTACTTAAGTGTTTTTTATCTCTAAAGTAATCGCAGACACACACAATCACTGTTATCATACGAAAAAAAGCAAAAATAAAAAAAATACAAGAAGAGACAATGAATGCAATAATAACACAACAACAATAAGATAAGTTTTTTTTTACTTTCTTCTCTTATCACTGTAAGAGTCCTTCATTCGTATATTTTATCATCGTGGAATAATCTGGCGAAGGAAGGAAGCAAAAAATTCGTTGCAACAATAGAATTGCACAGGCGGAAAAAATCCTGATGTGATAAATGTGATGCATTTAATGATAAATAAAACTTTTTTTTTCTTCGCAGAAAACTTATTGCGAAAGTTTTGAATTGCCAGCGATGTCACAAAGTGTTTTTTTTTATTCCGTGAACGCGCGACGAACAAACAAAGACGTACAAGTGTTGTAATAAATGTCACAATAACACAATTTCATTTCAATTTGCAACAGAAATTCGTTTAGAAAGTGCACTCAAATGATTTTTTTTTTTTTGCTGGAAATCAAACCGACGAAGCCACGAAAGCATCAAAGATTAAAAACCAGAGCCACAAAATAACAACACAGTTACTGAATAAAATAACTTTGGGGTAAGTACTTATTTTCCCATCACAAAGTCCTGAACTGCAAAATTTTTAATTACAAGCACCTACCTATGTGATGTGCAGATATAAAGTTTCACCACATCATTGAAAACTATTTGAATATTTTATTGCTTTTATTGTTGTTGTTGTTGTTAGTGTTGTTTGTTCGGAGCATGTTTATTTCATAAAACAACGATATATAATAAAAACCATCATTTGTATTATTTAATTTACTTGTATATCATTTCTGTTAACTCTCGGCATGGAGCTTTGTATGAAAAGGGTTACAATGTTACTGTTAGACACATGTTTATTGGAATTTTATTTGTGGTTGACATTTTGTTATGATGATGATGATGATTTTTGACTGTTATTTAACATGCACTGTGGGAATGAGAACTTTCAGGAGTTAGTTTGATACGGAAAATTTTAAAGGATTTTATAAAAAGCTTTGAATTTTAATAATAATTTGATGATAAGTTGTCTTTACTCTTCTTTGAGAGAAAAAAAATTAAAAAAGTAAAATTTAAAAAAAAGTTTAAATTGAAAAAAAATGGAGCAAATCCTGTTGACGTATTTAAATTTATTTAATTTATTGTTTTTTATTTTTTTTAAATTTGGGAAAAAATATTTAGAATTCAACGTTCAAAAAATTTATTATTATTTTTTTTATTTAATAATTAAAAAATATTAGGTAAATATTATTAATTTAAAAATAATTAATTTAATTTAATAATTTATTTTTTTATTTTTAAATTTTGATAAAAAAAAATAATATTTATTTTTAATATTTATTAATATTTATTTTTTTTAATCCTTATAGAAAATAATTTAAATACGCGAAAAACATAAAAATATTTTAACAATATTTTTGTTTAATTTTATAAATTATCATTTAATTATTAATTAATTTTTAATTTCATTTTTATTATTTATTATTTTATTATTAAAAATTGAAAATAAAGAAAAAATTAAATAAAAATAAAATTTAATTTAACAAAATTCAAATAATTTTTTTTAGTAGAAGTTTTTTTTATTTGATATTACATATTTTTATTTTAATTTATATTCTTAATTTTTTTAAATTAGATATTAACAATATTTATTTTTTTTATTCATTGATTACTTTTAAAAATTATTCTTCAATGAATTAATAATAAATAATTTTCAATAAATTTAAATAAATTTTAATTTTAATTTAAGTTTTTAAATTAATTTTAAAAAAATATAATTATTAAAAAATAATTTGAAACAAAACAAAATAATAAAAATTATTATACTTGACAATTTTAAACATATTTCCTCAAAAACCCTGTCAGCTTATGTCAATAATAATTTTAAATAAGCTCAATAAATTTTACAAAAACAAAATTTCCCGGAAAAAATCCCTTATTTATATCTTTATCGTCAATCAAGAAAAGTCTAGACATTCATTTTGCTTTTTCGTAAATTATTCAATGTAAATCTCATTTTACAGAAAAATAACAAAATAACAAAATCCAGCAAAAACAAGGAAAAATTGAGTTTAAAAGACAAATATTAAAGTTTTTCATAACCGATGATAAGAGAAAATATCATAAAAAAATATTTTCATTGATAAATAAAAACTTGTTGCATTTTTTTCATTCACAGAAAAGTAGCTTTAAAAAAAATCTCTTGAAAAATAAAAAAATTCCTTTTAGCTATTCATTTCGAATTCATTTACATTTTTTTTTTCCTTAAAAATTATAACGAATTTCGTCTCGTCAAGGGGATACCTAAACAAAATTACGCTAAAAACCAAAACATTTGCATTTTCCAAATAAAATCACGACGAAAAAAAACAAAAAAATTTTCCAACAATTATTTCGTTTGAAAACCATACAATAATTATTATATTTTTGTACATATATTGTTTCAAATCATAATAAAATATTTTAATTGTGTAGATTGAATTTTCGGCAAACACACACACAACTAAAATAATATTTTAAAATGAAATGAAATAAAACAATGTCACAGAGCGAAGAGGGAGAAAAACTGTTTGTTCATATATTCAATTGGGAATAATTTAATTACTATTACAGGGGATTTTTGTGTGTTGTTAGCTCATGAGCTATTTATCTGGTTTATTTTACTATTTTTATTTATTTTTTTCATTTGTGATGTTTCTAACTCGCCACAAATGAAAAATTAATTTTGAAATATTTGCGAAATGGGGGAAAAATTTTTGCACACAAAATAATATTGAAAGTGTCATAATGAGCACAAACATTATAAAATTAACTTATGATTCGATTGTATATGGCGCGCGCGTCTGTAATGTTGATAAATTCTAAATTATTTTATTTGTCAATATAACTTAATTGTTGTTATTATTGTCAAATGAATTGTACGAGAGTGCGAATATTATCTACTCTACCGTTATAATTTATTTAGTGTCATTGATTAGAAATAAATACCAAATGTTTACTATTTTATTTTACTGAATTTTGTAGAAGGTCACGTGGTTGAAAAAATAAATAAATTTAAATTAAAGAAACCACGTGGTTTGAAATTTGAAAAAATCACGTGGTTTAATAAATAAATAAACCACGTGGTTAAAAAATTAAATGAATCACGTGGTTAAAAAAATTAAGCAAACCACGTGGTTAAAAAAATTAAAAAGTCACGTGGTTAAGAAAATTTAAATAAACCACGTGAAATTTTCAAATTTTAAACCACGTGGTTTCTTTAATTTTAGTTTATTTATTTTTTAACCACGTGGATTTTAATTAAAGTCAATATTTGAATGACAAATTTTTTATTTATATTCACTTTTGCTTTTCACTGCCATTGACTGAATGACATCCGCTCGTTGCATCTCAACTATCAGATTAACCGCCAATTAATTGCTAATAATAATAATGGCATGGCATGGCATTTGAGACACGTCTCGTTGGTCCCCCGCGTGCAAAATGCATTTTCGGTTAATGTGATTTCCGATATCCTTTCCGGTTGTCGACTATATGCCACTTACTTGCCAGCACACGAAGCGATGCACATACTCAAGAGTGTATTTTGGTTTTGATTTCAATTTCAATGATGAAATTATAATATGATACTATTGTAAAATTATTTTGCATTTAACCTGATCGGGTGCCGTGTGTCAAGTGTACGGAAAATGCAAGAGACAGAGACAGAGGACGAGTGTAAATGTTTGTTTTTGTCCAAAGCCAGCCACACTTTTGAATAATTTCGTAGTACTTTTTGGTTCCCTCGAACACTTTGGCCTCTCTTGAGACAATAAATGTTGCATCAAATTTACCAAAAAAGAAACAAAAGGCCAAAAGTGGTGACCTAAGCAGCAAAACAAGCCAATGTATAATGCCAATTATTATTATTATTATTTGTTGTTGTTGTTGGTAGTTGGAATTTGGTTGAACAAATATGAATTAGTTGAATGAAATCGGAAGACAATGGTCTCTAAAAGCACTCGTGTCTATTTTAGTAATTGATTAATATTTAGAGATGTGGTCAATTTACAGATGGGTACTTTATTAGTGAAATATATGAAGTTGCAAAATGGAGTTTGAACTGAATTTTTACAATAAAAGGTACAAATTGTAATGTTTTATGTTTCCATAAGATGTAAGTTTTTATTTTAAAATAATATTTCTGAATTTCTAATTTTTTTTATATTTTTCTAACTAATTTCTAACACTTAAATTTAAAAAAAAATTTAATTAATTTTTAATTTAAAAAATAGATTTTTTTTAAATCTTTTTTTTGAATACCTCGTAGTTGTTAAAATTACAAAAAAAAAATAGACTAAGTAAAAAAAATAAATTAAAATAATATACTTAAAAAAAAATCTTTAAAAATTATTATTCTTTTAAAAAAAATAATTTTAATTTTAAAAGTTGATACTTTATTTAAATTTTTGAGCTCTATTTTACATATTTAAGAAAAATATATTTTTACCAAACGAATTTAATTTAAAATTTTCAAAATTTAAAAAAAAATGCAAAATAATTTTTTTATTAACTTTGAAATCATAATCTTTGTATCAAAATTTAAAAATTTTATTATTAAACAAAAAAAAAATTAAAAATAATTAAAATAATAAAAATTAATTAAATACATAAAAATAAATAATTTAATGATAAGCTTTAATATTTTCATATTTTAATTATTTTTTTTTAATTAATAAAAATTCGAATAATCCCAAAAAAATATTAAAATGACATTAAAAATTTATGGAAAAAAAACTTTACTTTAGACATAAAAAAAATTAATGTCAAAAATTTAATTAATTAAAAAATCGAAAAAAATACAAGTTTTTATTAGGCTAATTTTTAAAAAATTAAATTAAAAAATAATTAAATTACAAATTAGCCTATTAAAAACTTGACTTGTATTTTTTTCGATTTTTTAATTAATTCAATTTTTGACATTAAATTTTTTTCATGTCTAAAGTTTATTTTTTATTTTTTTAAACCTTGAAACAATTATTCGAAACAAAAAAATCCAATTTTCCCGAATCCGCTATAAAAATGGAAACCACAATAAATAAATTGCTCTAAAAAAGTAAACATCATCGGATTACCAATATGTACATTGCGTTCACAAACTACATGCACAGATACCAACACCTGTAAATATTAAAATCCTGCATGTAAATAGTTTTTGTGGCAACAACATTTTATTTAACATTTTTCGCTGTAGGTAGGTTGATTTTCTTGCTGTCCCGTAAAATGATCCAAATAACAAAAACGAAAAAAAAACACATGGCTAAAATAACTCATATTCGTGTCAAATAATGATGTGAATAAATTGGTATTATGTTACGGCTCGGTCATAATTTTCGAATGAATTGAAATATAAAAAGCGGCGGCGTTCATACCAGAAATGTTTAGATTTTAATTAAATTTCAATTACTTTAAAAGCTGTTTTATTATTACATTATTGTTGTATCCACTTACGAGGCACATGACGTTTATCGCAGAGGACACTCGTGTATCATAACAGCCAGCAGCAGCAGCAGTGCGATGCTAATATAATGGAGAGAGAGATTGCATTTGCAGGTGCAACATAAAGGGCCTTGTCTCTGTGTCAATATTCTCGTACCTACTCTCGATTCATTTATTTATTTATTCATTAGAAATCTATTTGTTTATTACACCTAAACTTGTCTCGTGTCTCCTCCGGACTATACGGAAACAATTATTCGAGATGCATTTGGTTCGTTGCTATTATTATTGTGTCGCAAATATGCACAAAAGAAGAAGGGTATCGCACTAATTTTTTATTATATTATATTTTGTAACAGTTTCCGGATATGTATGTCCGAAAATTTTGTCAATATTCTTGTCACGTAGCGCCCCTTTGATTGTAATCCGAAAAATGTAATTAAGCTTTGTTTGTTTCAAGTCGCTTTGTTTTGTCCATATTTTTGTGGGTGCCAAAACCGACCTGACAGAAAACAGCATTTTAATCAATTTATTGACTTGCATCGCATGCATACAAATTCCTCTAAATAAATCAAAGCAGTAATTTTTTTTTTCGTTTTCAGTAGTAACAACAAAATTTCCAAGAACACAAACTCCGAGTGTTAAACTAATAACGTTAAAAATACATTAAAGGGGGTTGCTTGAATTCCGTTTATTGTTCCAGCTCACGCAAAATACACGATTATTATCGATAGAGGCGGCAATGCGATTATGAGCGATGCACGTCATAATAATGTCAGTAATTTAATAATAAAATGGTGATTAATTAATTTTAGTCTCGGTGATTCTCGTCGGGCCCGCCGTGTGTGTTTTTCGGGGGTGTTATAATAATGATGATAAATAAAACGCAAACGCGTTCATTTGTCAATTCAGCGTTAACCGGATTGCAGGACGATGTATCGATGGAAAATTGCTTTACACATCCGCTTTTTTTGGAGCAATTGTTTGGTATAAGAGAGGCGGGTAAGTAGATAACAAATGAAGAACTTTCTGATGAGGCTTGAAGACTTGAGCGCATTTTAAAATGTCTCATAAAAAGTTTTAGGTAAGTTTTTGAATAACTAATTTTTTTTTTTGTTTTACTTTTTTCTTAATTATTTTTTTAACTGATTTCAGGAACTTTTTTCAGGATTTCAAAAAAATGACAAAAGTTTCTAAAATATTTGTTCCTCAGCTTACATTATCAAAATAGATTTAAGTTGAAAAACTAGACGTTTTTTAAACCTTTACATAGAAACAAAGAGAAACGAAAGCATTAGATCAAATATACTAAAGAAGACCTTTTGAGTATCCCTTTGGCAGTTTAAAAACCCTGATTTTGTATAGTCTCAGCCAAAAAGTATAAGGCATAGCATTGATACTCCCTGCTTTGAGTACAGAACATTCTATGTCGTTCTATGGTGACAATTGTAATACCAACAGAATAGGAAAATTGAACGATACTATATAATAAAAACTGTCGCAAACCATTCAAAAGTTGGATCCATCCTCAGTTTTTCCATAGAAAAGAGTAAGTAAGGCTATTCCAAAAAGCAATGCCAAAAAGAAGTCCAACAAGATGCAGAACTCTTAGATTATGATTACAAGATGATGTTCGAAAAAACTAAAAGACTGAAACTAAACGTAAATTAATGCGTTTTTGCGAATAAAAGGAATGGACAAGAAGTTGTGTACCCAATTAAATCATTGTAAATAGATTTCTCAAAATCGAAGCTTCAAATTTTTGTAATTCAAAGGAATTAAAACTGCTACAAAATTTCATAATCCTTTTAGAAAAAGAAAATTTATTTTTAAAATAAATTAAAACAAAAGTTTGAAAAATTACATAAGATACTAAAAAATACTTAGAAATTCAGTTACTCATAATTTCGAATTTTCGATCAATACTAAATATAAACAGTATGCATTTTTTTCAATATTTCATGAATTCTTATCATGAATTAAATTTAAATAATTATAGCTAAAGATCTACAGCGAAAAATACTTTGAGATCCATTAAACAGACAGACATCAAATTTCCATTCAGTACAAAATTTCTCTTACAAAACGTTTTTGGAAATGAAAGGATCAACCAAACCGGAACATGGTCATTTTATATTTTACAACGCGAACAATCGCAATGAAACGAAAAAATTATATCATTAAAATACAATTTATTTCTGATTTACTACAATAGATGCGGTGAGCACTCTCAATTCCATATCCATTGAAACGTAATGAACTGTGTGATATGTGGCCGATTCAATCTGATCTGACAATATTTTTCGCGCGCTCGCCCCTTCTACATGCGTATGTCGTCAACTCTGGCTCAGTGCTCGCCCGATACAACATAAAATAATAGTTAGTTGCATTGTTGTACTACTTTGCGGTGGCTTAACTATCCAGGGTACAATTTCATCGCGAGCCAGGAAAAGTACAACGGCATCTAGATTGTGTCTCGCACCCGTTGTATTTTGGCATTGTCCCGAATTTAACTGATAATAATATTATTTAACAATATTTTCAATTGAGTGCATGTGTGCATGCGAAACAAGCTCGTAAAATACGCCAATCAGGCTTTGGTCGCATTAAATTCGCAATCAACGCATCGCCAACTCTCGTCTGTCTCTGCGTGAAATTTACACAGAAAATTTCTCGAATTTTTTTGTGTGATCTAACTCGCGACGACGGCGACAAAACTAACGAGTTCAAGGTTGAAAATTTTGCAAAATTTCATAATAATAATTACAAATGTCAATTACGTTTTGTGGTTATCTTTTCAACACAATTAACTGGTCTGGCAACGACGACGATGACCATGAGTGATAAAAATTCTGATTGCTGCAATAAAAGTGCACTAAATCGACCGAGGAACAACTTTTTGTACACAAAAAAGGTAAGAAAACAATAAGAATCAAAAGGTAATTTTACAAAATTTGTTTGAAAGAAGTGAAAAAGTTTTGATTGTAATTACTGCTACTTGCTTCGTTGCTAAAAATAAAACTTGAAAGAAGGAAAAAAATTAATAATAACGAAACACAACAATGAAACAATAATAATTACAGAAAATAAAGAAGAGAAAATTGAATAAGGCTCATAAATGTTTAGTGAAGTTTTAAGAGAGAGAGCGAGAAATAGTAATTAAAATAAAAATGAATATTTAATGTAAATAAAATGGCTTTTTGTAAGTTCTTTTAAGGACGAACGCCTTTTACAGCACGATAATACGCGAAAAAAAAAATCACGCCTCTTTGTCCGCGGTATTTCGCTCACTGTTTGTTCGCCCGGCAATAATTAGCAGACAGGCAAAAAAAATTAAACACATGTTTATTAACAAGAGCAGCACATTAAAATGTAAATTATTATTTGTTGTTATTTTAAATATATTTTTAATAATAATAACTGCGATCGTTGCATTTATATTCGGAAATAAAAATTAAAATAAAAAAATATTATGTAAATTGCTCTTGCACACACACTTTGTGTGTCATCTATATATGGGGATAATGTGGTAAAACCGCCACCAATCCAAATAAAATTCAGCCTCATTAAACAGGTATTGTTTAAAAAATTTTCCACGTGTTTGTGTGAGCTGTAAAAATTATCAAATTAACTCACACAGCCCAAATTTTACACTTTGTGGCTCACGGCGAATGAAACGCAATAATCATGCAGTCACTGAATAAATAAAAGTAATATTATAATAATATAATAATAAAATGAGTGAAGTAGTGAATATTAAAATGTGGGCTTTAGCGGGACTTATTTGGGGTAGTCAACGGTGATTAAGTGATGTGAAGCGGTTTTTTTTTTGTTGCAGCAGTTGACGGGGGAGAAATGCAACATAATCAGCAAAAAAACGGCCTTAATTGAATTTCATTTCTTGGAATATTGTGCAATGACCATCAATCACGTGTGTGTGCGACACTTAGCTCAGTATGGAAACAGTTTAAAGGTCAACTTCAATTTAAAGCTGGATATGGAGGAATTTAAACGTTTTATCGGACTTTTTGGTACAGAGCTTTTTAACTAATTTTTTTTTATTTTCAGGTTTCATTGGATTTCATGGAATTGGATTTTTACAACTTTATGGAAATTTTTTGGAAATCAAAGATCAGAAATTTCTTGCCAAAGAGTTAAAAAAAATTATCAATTTTCGAATTAACTGTGCCATTTTCACATCTGATATGCTGCGCTCTAACATCATTTCAAAAGTCATTAAGAACAAATTCGTTGAAAGAAACTGTCAGTATAACTTGAGAAGTCATAAACCGCTCTTTCAGACAACAACTAAAGATCAACCTCGACAAAAATCTATTACTCGATGCATCAGAATCTACAATGATTTTACCAACCTTGTCGACTTCAATGGACTTCAGAAAAGAATTGAAATTAAGAACGAATTGAAAAGCATTATAAGACTTAAGTACAAATGAGAAAAGATGGGTTATTTTGTGGCCTATGAAAAATTTTCTTAAACCCTTTCATAAACCCTTCCCTTTGAATCCGATATCAACGAACATTTGCATTAATTTTTTTGAGGTTAATTCTCAAACATTTCTTTCAAGAACGCCCTGTACAAAAACCGTTTATTTTCACCTCCAACTTTATCAAGTTGATTTAATAAAGCAACACACATAAATACATTACTATGCTCTTACTTATGCAATCTTACCATGTTTCCTCCTTTTAATACCTCTTCATGTAGGTAGGTGCCCAACCATATGTGTTTCTATGTAACATACAATTAAAATACATTGTCACAGTGGAAAAACATAAATTAATCAACCTGAAATATCATTCTAATCTGACTACAATCGACTTTGTTGTGTAGCGTTTTGAAAGTCGTCTAAAGAATTTAATCGGAAACTTTCACACAGCTGGAAATGTGACATTGTAAAATTTATTACTCGACATGTTATAAAAAAAGTCTATTTATTAGCCTATTAAAGTATGTAAAAAAAACCTTGTCCTTGTGCCGAAGAAATGTGCACACCTTATCAATCCCGTTTCTCTCTCTCATTTTAAAAATTCAATTAAAATCAAAATAACCCATCAATTTGCAATCCATCAAGTTTTGTAACAAACTCACCTTCGGGCGATTTATTTGATAAAATCGTGTTGTTTTGTTCCCAACACGACAAAAAAAACTGTTTTTACAAATATATTTAATCGGTCATTCGATTTTCCCACATTTTTCATAAAAAATATTGATAAAAAAAACCTAATCTCGAAAAATAACATAAAAATATAATATATTTATATGAAAAAATCTACCGATTGATCACCTTAAGCTGTTGCCATAGCTCATAATGATATTATCGAGTTATGCAAAAATTGTGAAAGTTTCTCCTGCCATAGAAAATATATTTGCATGCAAAATCGAACGAACCCAACAGTGAAAAAAAATTGATAAATAGTTTTGTTGAAATTAACTTTTTTTTCCTCTGCTCGTTCGATGCTTTTGCAAAAATGACTACTTTAATTCAATTTTTCAAATTTTCTAAAAATTCAACACATAACATCTGTTCTACATACAAACATGCACTCACTTAGCCTAACAGTTATTGTTGTATCACTTAATACACTTCCATAAACATTTTACATCCAATTTTATCCAATTTCAGCTATATTGAATTTGTGCCTCTCGTTTTTTTTTTGCCTCCAATATATAATAATGAAATCGAACAGTCGTTCTCGCACTCGCAAAACAATATTAAATGAATTAGTGCTAGTTTTATCAATGAAGTTATTTCAAATATTTTTCCACATGGCATAAAACGTATAAATGCACATATGGGAAATGTACCTATCGCGCGCTGACTGGATTGGATTTTTGTTTGACATTCACAGCAGTAAAAAAAAGTCAATTCCTTGTCTCACACACATAATTGCAACTTGTTAAAATTTTGACTAGTTTGACACCGCAAAATGCTCCTTTTTTTGTATAACTTAGTATACCAAACTCACACAGAAAGAGAAAAAGCCTCTAACCAACATTCAAAAATAAATGCAGATAATTTTTTTCTGCCATGTACGAGTTTCCATGGAACAAACAAAAAGTTACTTGTGTCATATGGGACAATATGGTAAAGGAAATGGGAAATAAATATTTTTCAACAATATTTCTCTCTCGACACGGCATACAATGAAAAGTTAGTTTTTTTTTCGTTCGCCTTTTTTTTTGTTTCGCAAATCAAAACGACGATTGTGTGTAATAATATTATGTTGTTGTAACGGATAATGTATTGCAGTGTAAATGTCTAGTAAGTGCCGAGTCAGTTGCAATAAAAATATTAGTAATGTCTGGTGTCCTTTCTCCTGCGTTTTTTGTCGTCCTTTTCATTGTTGCATTGTAACTGTTTGTTGTGAAAAGTTTTTTTTTATGGGCAAAAAAGGGACAGAAAATCGATTATCATATTAAAGGTTTAA
Organism: Culicoides brevitarsis; assembly: GCF_036172545.1. Taxonomy (NCBI): domain Eukaryota; kingdom Metazoa; phylum Arthropoda; class Insecta; order Diptera; family Ceratopogonidae; genus Culicoides; species Culicoides brevitarsis. The sequence goes on along the minus strand of NC_087087.1, from coordinate 9,127,026 downwards.
AGTAAATTTAAAAATATTTTTCCATGGATTATGGAATTTTTTTGGGCAAATCTAAATAAATTAAGGGATCAAGGAAGTTACTTCAAAAAAATTAATTAGAAAAACAGGAAATGAATTTCAGCAGGTAAGATTTTGAGTTTTTTATGTTGAGTTTGATTTTTATAAACTCTTAAAATATCAGAAAAAAAATTAATTTAATTAAGTGAATATTTTAAGAAAATGAGGATAATTTTAAAGCTTTTCTTATTTTTTATTATTTTTTTTTTATTTTTTTGTTGAAAAATTTTATAAAAATATCAATCATTTTCAAAAATCAAAAAAATTTCCGTCGAAAAAAAATTAATTTAAAATTTTAGTGTATTTTTATAAAATTAAAAAAAAAATATAAATAATAAGAAAGCCTTAAATTTTTTTTCTCATTTTCTCAAAATATTTAATTAATTCAATTGAATTTTTTCTGATACTTTAGAGTTTACAAAAATAAAAATTTACAAAAAAAACTTGAAAATCTCACTTGAAATCCATTTCCTGTTTTGTTAATTAATTTTTGAAGTGACATCCTTAAATTAATCTTTCTATTTATTAATATAGATTTGCCCGAAAAATTCTGTAATCCATTCTTATTGTTTTTTTTTCGTAAAAATCTTTATAATTTTTCAAGTTAAATTTTTTAAAATGATTAATTTTTCAATTAAAAAAATAAAATTTTGCCGTAAATTGCTTTAAAATTGAAATTTTTTCCTTCTTTCAGGTTCTTTAGATAACCTCTTTGAAGGACTTTTACTGAAAACTGAACCGACGAGAAAAACAAGGAAACCATGACAACTTTTTCTCCAAGGAATCGTCGCAAACAAATTACATCTACACACGTACTTAGGTAAGCTCTTTTGTGTTTTGTTCCCTTCCTCAACAAATGTCCAGTTGTCATTTTTTTTACACCCACGACACATGTGACATCGCCGCATTGGTCGTTACAAAAGTTGCCAGTCTAAAATTAATAATATTGATTTTATGTAAATTTAACATAAATAAATTTTCCGCCAAAACGGACTCTTACATGCCGCATACAATACAGAGAGCTACAAAATTAATGTGTCTAGTTTATTACAAAGCTCGATGTATGACGAAAGAAATACAAGAAAATTGCCGTACAAATCTTTTTATCACAAAAAACCATGTGTGTTTGTGTTTGGCAGTAGTTGGCATAACTTAACAACAATATACTAATAATAACATTATTCAGTGTAGGTACAGAACAAAAATGCCTGCCTGCCAACGGAAGCACACGGAAGCGAAATGTAATTCATGTTACCTATACCTGACGAGGTAGCACGTAAAGCGGATCAGATCGCGCGTATCAATAGCGCCTCGCAAATGTAATGAAATGATGATGCTGTGACTTTATACCTGTGCCCCGTGCAACAATAATAGGCAATCATGCACATCATCGAGTCAGGTAAGTACAAGGACATGATTACTGCAAACTTTTCCACACACAAACACATTCACGACACGTGAACCAATCGATGATCATTTTATGTTATATATTTTATTATGAATTTTACATTGCATGTAGCATGCTACCAGGCAAGCCAAGAGAACACACTCACACACGAGTTGGTATATGGTGTTAACAAATAGTAAAATATGCAATTATTTTGACTTGACAGGACAGAGGAAAGCCAAACGAGGCATGCTGTTATATATGCAAATCGTGTCGCGATTATATAATAATGTAAAACGCTTTTGTAATTAATTGGATTATTGATGGAATTTTGCATTTTGTGTGTGTTCGAGGCATCCTGTTAATATATATTAAGAACGCGTTTAACATCACAGCGTTGGTTAAAAAAAAATAAAAGCTCGTGTATGTTGCTCTTGTCAGGCCTTTGAAGGAAATTATTTTAACGAGAAATTTATTTTTGGAGGTCGTTTCGTGACAAAAGTTTTCATTACAGTAACTTTCTTTTTCAGTTTCAGGCAAGTTTCAGGAGTCATGGAAAATCATGCAATGGAACTTAAGGTTCAACTTGAGCTTTTGGAGATTTCTAAAAGGTAAGTTTTAATATCAAATTTTAAAGAAAAGTAATATTTTATACTTTTCCTTATTTTTTACTCAAAGGTAAGCACTTTGTAAAAACTTAATTTAATAAAAATTTTAACTTAACAATTCAATAATGTTTTATTCCATCGAATTAATTTACATGAAATGGCTATACTTAAGTTACATACAAAATTTTATAAACTTTTAAAGAGACTCAACAAAGGCACAGATTTTAACAAAGAAGGAGATCACAATGAATAGACTACTTGGATGAGTTTTGGACCTTGCAAGGGTGACAACTGTTCGGGTTACGTTTTCAATTTTTAATTTTTAAATGGGATTCTGTATGTAAAGGCTTTTTCCTCTGCTCGATTAATTGAAAAATATTTGTTCAAGATGTATCAAAGATGCATTTGAAATTCGACCATCGCTTTACAATCTCAGGAGACAACGTTCTTTTCTTCAAAAGAGGTCTAAATCTAACTTTGAAGCAAATTCAGTTTTGAACCACTGCATCAGTATTTTTAATACAACCTGTGATATTGAAATCATAACATACCGAAAACAGCCTTATGAAAAAGAACAATACGATTCCAAAGAACAGCTTCTCAATTCTCGACCTTCATATAGAATTCAACTATATTAATTACAAGCTTGTAAACAACAATTGCTAATTAATTCAAAGTGAAACACAATATCAAAACACTTGAAAAATCTCCTTCAGTAACACATTGCTTAACGTTACTCAGAGAGTTTCAAGTGTTTACGAAACCTTTCAAACGAGCACTCAAAATGCGCTGAAATCTGCTTAGAAATCACGTAAATATGTCATAACCTTGATTTAAAGGATATTATCTTGTTTATTGTCTTTCGTTTTTTTTTATTCTGATTTTAACTCAGAAACGCGCGCGTTTCCCTTCCGTGCCTTCCTTGCATTTCCAGATAAACACAGTCATAAACTTGTTTATTTCATATGCTTATCATGACTTCTCTTCTACTTTTTTTTTGCTCTGTCTCCTCATCTGTTGTTTTTTTCTTGTGTTTGGCTTTTTTCTGTTTCTAGGAGGTTCTCGTCATTGAGCCTGAACGTAAATGTGCATGAAGAGAGAGACTAAGAGAGTTGAGCAACGAGGAATTGCATTATTTTTCCCTCATGTTTTATTTATTTTTTAAACGAATTGTTTTTGTTTTTCTTGTGCAAACAAAGTCTCAACACAATAAATATGCTATTTATACAAAATGATGTTACATTGTGCGCTTTGCATTTCTTTTCCTCAACGAGTTCGTTTTTTTTTTGTTGTGTGTTGCCTGTGCAAACACACTTGAAGAGCATGTATATTTACGATTTTGCAGACATTTCTTTGCATTTTGTGTGTCGCTGTATTGTTGTTATTATTTGTGACTTCATTTATTATTTTTCCCTACATGTTTTCATTAGACACTTACACACGTTGCGATGCAATGTAAATATGCCTTAATTTTGTACACAACAAAAAGCCTTGCTTGCTTGCGTTACTGAGTGCACCTCCTTCCAAACCAACAACAACAACGATCGGACGACACTTTTGCAGTGCAATATTTAATGATATCCCATCCATGAATTTTATTACATTTTCGTCGATTTTTCAATGTCAACTACATCTGTGGTACTTTTCTCCATATCACATTTTTTTCTACAAACGTTGGAATTTTGTGTGTGAAATTGCATTCAAATCATCTCATATCATATTCCGGGAATCCTGTAACGTAACGAATTCTAAACAACGCGATGACAGTCAAGTGAGACGTGAGCATTGAATATCTACTCCGGCAGTTTGTCCCTTTTTTTGTCAACGAATCAGTGACAAAAAGATTATTTTTCATAAAAATGTCAAAATTGCTATGAATACGATGAAAAGTGTTATTGGATAAATTGGTAAAGTACATCAGAGACGTAAAGCTTTCATGTTCTAATTACCTTTTCAATTAGCGCGTTTGAAGTTTTTCCCGCTTCTTTTGGTAAGTTATTTACATTTTTTTCTGCAAACTTTTTCACAAACAGATTTATTTACAGAATTAATGCCATCATCATCATCTCATGTCGTTATAGTTGGTGCCAGGATTGGAGTAAAATATTTAAAAAAAGCAACTTAGAATAGAAGAAACGAATTTCGGATTTTTGGCGCCATTTTTTCTAACCTCAAAAATTATCAATTAATCCAAACCAAGCAAATTTTTCAATTAATTCAAACCAAGCATATAAATTTCTTTTTAAGGATGATTTCTTATAAGAAATCAAAAAAGGATCAAATCAAAAGGACTTAAAAAATTTTTTTTCCACAAAATTTCTCCGAACTTATTTTTAAAAAAAAATTAAGCCCTCATTTCACATCACTGTATCTCAATTTCATCACCTTCTTTGTAGCAAAGAAAAAAAAGAAACTGAGACGACAGAGCACGAGCATGTAATCTTAAGATGCTAGTTTCATGCTTCACCGCACACTATCACTTATAGAGAGACAACAAACTGAGCGAGCGAAAGGTGTTTAAAAAAAGTGTGCAAATTAAATTATAACAAAAAAGACGTAAATCTTACGTGTTATAAAGTAAAAGCGTCATTTAACATGCATTGCCAACACTCGACTCACTCACACAACGTGCCGGGTTTAAAACGAGTTAAACTTTGCCGAAAAAATTATTTTTCCTCGGTGCGCCTGCATAGCGAAAAAAGAAATCGCTTGATAAAAAAACGAATATCATAATAATAATAATAACAACAGCAACAGAAGAGCTCTGAGTACGACACCTGGCATGGCATGGCAGGCAGATATGCGGGGTAAAAGTTGTAATGCGAGGTAGCGTAGCATAATGTTGTTTGTTAGTTAAGCATAAGACGTGTAAGTTTTATAAGCAAACAACAACGACGACTTATGAAGAAAAGCGAAAAAGTTTACACGATGTGTCGCTTTATTTTTTTCTTTCTTTCTTTAAACAAAATATTCAAACATTCATGGCACTTTTTTTATGTTTTATTATTATTATTATAAAAGTAAATTTACATATTAAATTCTAAGCGGAATGCAGAAATGCACCTCATATCATGTCGCTGTTTGTTTGCTTCAACATCAAAAGTGTAAAGAAAGAAAGACGAAGAAGGTCGGCATCGATAAAAATGGCACCAAAAACAGCCAATTTATTTTTTGCAGCATTTCCTGGACAGGGACACAGTCTCCTCTCGTTCCTACATCGTATCTCATATACGATGAAAAAAATTTATTCCCAAGTCAACGATTTTCTTTTGGGCGCCTTACGATGCCTTGGGTCTGTTAATGTAATGCACGAGCCGAGCCGAGTCGAGTACGAGACGCAAAAAATGACAAATAAATGAAAATACATTGGCGCATACAGAATTTATGTTCATTGAAGTATTTTATTGTAAATTTGCCAAAATTACAGAATTTATTGTTTATATATTACAATAATACGACGCAAATGGGTGATCTTCGCCAATTTACTTTGCTATGCAGTTGCGAGAAGCAAATCTTGATAGATTGAGACAAAAGAATTTTTGGGGAAAAACTTGACAAAAGACATGGAAGTAAATTCACACGCTTGAATTAAGTTTAAATTGGCTTAGTGCAAACAATTGTAAGCAATTTTGATAATTTTTGTCTAATATTTGTCTTTTGCAGGGCGAGAGTTCGCTCGTTCTCGGGAGACATCATCAACACGATGACGCCGATTATTAAGCAGGGATGTAACCGTAAGATTTTTAAAATTTTAGAAGCACTTTTACAGATGAAGAAGCTAAATTGGTAAGTTCTCAACAAATGTTTTAAAGTAACCTTAAATTTTTATAAAAATTTAAAAAAATCATTTCAATTAATTCAAACCAAGCATATGATTTTTTTTACAATCTTATTTAATAGATCCATTTATTTTTTTTTTCAAAAATCCTTTATTTTTTAAAGAGCAAAGATCCTTAACTTCATTTTAAAATAATATTAAAAAGGACAAAATGAGATTTATGAACTTTTTTCGAAAGATAGAAGGAAAAATTCTTAAAAAATTAATTCTAAATACCGAAAAAAATCCTTTACGGAATTAAAAAAAAAAGTTTTTAAAATAATTGAAAAATATTGTTGTATTAATTTAATAAATTAAACGGTAATTAATGGAACCTTAATTTTTAAATACAACAATATTTTTTAAATTATTTTAAAAACTTTTTTTTTTAATTTCGTAACGATTTTTTTTTTGTATTTAGAATTATTTTTTTTTAAAATTTTTCCTTCTATCTTTCGAAAAAAATTTATAAATCTCATTTTTTCTTTTTGTAATTTTTTAGAAAATTTATGAAAAAAATTTTAAAATCTTTTTTTTTGTAAAATAATTGATTTTCAGTTAATTTAGTTAAAATTATTTAAAAAATTCGAAATTTCAAACATTTTACTTTACCATACAAGTTATTCGCATCCAAATCGACCCAAAAACCGAATACCAAAAATAATCGCAATCCATCCCTGCCCTAAACCCCATAACTTTTATATTATTTACATAAAACTAGAGACTCATATTTGCTCTTAACACATACACTGCAGACAATGTCTTCGTCGACATCGAGGAAGTGCCGCTCACTCACTCACATGTTGGCTCGCTCCCTATAAGATACGAACAAAAAAAAAAAATAAAATAATAAAAACGCCGAAGCAAGAAAGAAAAATGTCTCGTGATAATTTAATCGTTTGGAATTTTTTAATGTAAAATAAATAATGATTATCCTAACAGTTTAAGGTCATATTGCATTTTATTGCGTTGACTGCAATCTTCTTCTTCTTCTCCATTTTCCGGATATAATAAAAAGTAAAGTTTCGTAGGTAAATTATACACATGCTCAAATTTTATTTTATTATATCTTTTTTTTTCACGAAATCAACCCAAAAATTGTTGGCAACCATTACCCAGAAACTATGGCACATAGCAACTTTAGCAACATAGATCTGCAAAAAGTTCAGAGAGAAGAGAAAAAACTCGATTTTTATCAGCATAAATTAACATAATCAGACATTTTCTGCATGATAAATTATAAAAAATTGGTCAATCAAGATAGAAACCACTGACGTCTAATTAAAACTCCATTTTTTGTTCCGTCGTCGTAAATTCGACATGCGACATGGTGTAAGCAATAATTATTATTATGATAAAAGGACGAAAATCAGTGAGCTGTTAAATTTTATTTTTACTCTGCGTTAAAAAAAAAGTTTTTTAAGGAAAAGAAAAAAATTTGCATCGCAATCTTTTTTTTCTTCTTCTTCTACAAATTTTTTTTTGTCAATTTTACAAGTATTTTACAAGTCAAGTAATACCATCCAAGCTGTTTGTTATGACAATACCTGAATAATAATAGTACCGTAACGTAGATAATCCTACAAGAAGTTGAAAATCTATTAACGAAAATAGAATAAAAAACTTGTTCTTTTAACATTTTTTGATTCAAATTCTTATTTTTAAAAATTTGTAATTGCACATTTTGAAATGTTCACTAATTTTGTATTTTCATATATTTTTATTAAATAATTATTATTTTAGTTTCAAAATTATTTAAAATTTATTAAAAAATTTTAAATTCAAAATTTACCAAAATTTATTTTAAATATTAATTTTAATTTCAGTTTTAAAATTGATTATTAATTAATTTTTTAAAAATTAATTAATTAATTTTATTTATTAAAAATGTAAATTTTAATAAATTTAAATTTAATTAAAAAATTTAATTTTTTTAAATTTATTAATTTGTTTTAATTAGGTAAAAATTTAATTTTTATTTTAATTTATTAAAAATTTAATTTCAGTTTTAAAATTTATTAAAAATTTAATTTCAGTTTTAAAATTTATTTAAAATTTAATTTCAGTTTTAAAATTTATTAAAAAATTAATTTCAATTATAAAATTTATTAAAAGATAATTTCAGTTTTAAAATTTAATTTTAATTTTAAAATTTATTGAAAATTTCATTTTGATTTTGAATTTTATTAAAAAAATTTAATTTTTAAAATTTATTTGAAATTTTATTTAAATTAAAAATTGTTTAAGAAAATTTTAAAAAATAATTTAGGAGAAATTGTTCTTAACTTCAAAATTAGCTTTCTCTTAATTTATCTTCATTTTTCTGTTTTATTTGAATTTAACGGATTTTTTTCTCTTAACATTATCTACATTACGGTAGTAATATTGGATTGCATGACTTTTCAGAATTTTGTGATCAAAAAATTTAAAATAAGAAAAAAAATTGTAAAGTCAGCTATTTTTCTAAAGTTTCCTATTTTTTGTGAATAGAAAAAAAATCATGAATAAAGGATTTATTTTTTTTTTCATTGAAAACTCAAACAATAGGAAAGTAAGGAGACTTATGAGACATGTAACTGCAGCGGTGCACGTGTCACCGTGTAACGGATAAAAAAATAAAATAGCGCAAGCACGTTTTCAATGCCGATAATTATTATTACTGTAAAAAGATGTTTATGTTACATAAAAATCTTTTATCATATTTTTTTCAATGCACCGCCGTGAATAAGGTCCAAACAAAAAGTACACATAAATAATGCTCGAGATAAATTCAAATAAACCCGACATTCTCCTCTTTTTTTTTTGCAGTTCATTATGAAGTGCAGCAGCAGTAAGGAAGCGGATAAATGATAATTTGAGTTACAACGAAAGGAACCGACAACGACGAAGCAAAGCCGAGTAAAAATATGGGAATGAGTGCCGGAATCCGAACATTACATTGGAAAACTGTGTTGGATGCATGCGTGTTTTGGATTTCCATGACGGCATGCTTTTTTATAAAAACATGGAACGAAGTTTTCTTGCAGACACGTGTGCGAAAAATCCCGTCATATGGAAAAGAGATTTGTGCCAGAGACAATTAACTCGTCTTCGTCGAGAGAAAAATTTTTAAAAAGAGGAAAACTGGAACGAGCGGCGAGTCAATATTTTTTTTTATTTACATGAATTTTTCTCAAAAGGCTCGCATGTGAGTCGCATGTGTACTTGTGTCATTATTTTTATTTTTTTTTCCTCTCGTTCAAGGGTGTATTGTAAATGTACACAAGTAAATGCTTTCGTTGCATGTCTGAATATTCCATGTGCATCGTTGCCAAATAAATGAATGCGGCATGTGGGCTCTGTGTGCACATTACTATGAAAAGCGAGCTATTGTATTATTTTACGACGTTACATAATAAAATTTTCACAGCATTTTGCGATTTTATTATGTAATACTTTGGATGACGGGCGCTTTTGCACTTCTCCCTTTTTTTCTTCGTCTTCCATAACAAAAAAAAAACGGGACATAAGTGGGTGAAGAATTTTTTTCTTCGAGGAAAATGTAATTTTTGCCACACACGCGTCAAAATGCAACCGGAAAGTAATTGCATTTAAAGAGGATTATAAGGATTTTTTATTGTGTGTGGGATTTGTATGGCACAATCCGTTCCTAAGTGACACACAAATACAGGAAAAATTGTATAAAGTAAAAAGGAGAAAATGCATGCTAGAAGGAAATGTGGTTACAGACCTTGAAATCGATGATGATGACGTTCACGAGCACGAGCGATGTAACTTGCCTCTCTCTCTTCTCTCGTTGCTTCGCTGCTGCTGCTTACTGTTTACAACAAACAGCACATAGACACAAAAAATGCAAACACTTGTAACTATTCGTCACTGTTCGGGAAAAAAATATTTCTGCTCTCAGGCAATGTCTCAATGTATAGATAGGTTTGTTGTTGTTGTAATGTTTATGATTTTTATAGATTTTTACTGGAACCTTGTTGTTGTTGTTGTGTGTTTTTTTTTTGCGTCGTCGTTTTTTATTGACTTTTACTGTCTCTGTGTTTTTAATTTATTTTTTATGAACTTTTTTTTTCACTTCTTTTTATTTATATTTACTCTTCCGCTCAAAGGGCAAAAATGTTTGTATTTACTGTGATTTTTTTCATGCGTCCTTTAACTTTTAAGAGTTTTATTTTTCACATTTATAGCGAAATTCTAATGAAATTTACTACACAAGCACAGGAAAATTTTTTAATAAGTTAATTGGATATTTTTGTAGTTTAATGTTTTTTACTTTTTTACATTTACAGGTTCAATTCTGCGTAACTGATTGATGGCTGTTGAAAAAGTAATATGGATAATGATTTATTGGGCGGAATAATAAAAACTAAAAATAATGGTAAGTTTTTTTTTTCATTGTAAAAAATTTTTCCTTGTAATGTAAATAAAATAGAAAAAAAATGAAAAGTAATAACAAGCTGCTTTTGTAATTTTAAAACATTAAATATTTAATCTCAATTTTATGATTGAATTGAAAAAGAAATAAAGTTTGTGAATTTTCATTGTTTGTTATTACTATGATTGATTTATTTTGTGAACAAAAATTTTACGAATTATTTTTTAAAAATATTTTTAGTAATTTTAATAATTTTTATTTATTATTTTTTTTTTATTTTATTTATTTTTTTTTTTTTTAAAAATATTTATTTTATATGAATTTTCATTTAAAATAAAATATTATTTTAAAGAAAAAAAAAATGTTTTCATAAATTTATAGAAAATTCAATGTTAAATTTTATAGTAAGTTAATAGAAAAATTAATTTATGATAAAATTTTATTTATTTTATTTTTTTTTAATATTAATTATTTAAGTATCAATGGAAGACACTTAATTTTTTTTTCATTTTTTATTTTATTTTTGAAAAAATTGTCATTTTATTAATTTAAAAATAGATATCACTTTCAAAATATTTTTTATTATTATATTATAACTTTTGTAATTTCAAACTAAATATTTTATAAAAATATTTTAAGTGACAAATATATTTATTTTTTTTTTTAATTTTAATTTTAAAATTTTAACTTTTTAATTTCACTTTTTTTATTTATTTTAAAAATTTTTTAAAAATATTTAAACTTAGAAAAATCAGTAAATTTTTATTTTGGGTTTATTTATGTTAAAAATTTATTAAATGCATTAAAATTTTGAAAATAATTTATTTTTTCATTTAAAAGTTGATAAGCATTTTTTTAAATATTTTTATTTTGTCACTTAAAAAATTTTTTAAATGTCATTTAATTTTTTAAAAATATTTTTAAGTTATATAATTTCATGTTAAGTTATTTATTTTTAAGTTATACACTTTCTTAACTTTATAAAAAATTGAACACCAAAAATTATTAAATTAAAATTTTCTCTTAAAATTTTTGTCACTTTTAAAAAAATTAAATTTTTATTCGAATTTTTTAAAAAAATTAAAACTTTGAAATTTTTTAAGTCACAAAATTTCGAAAATTTTAAAAATAATAATTTTTACTTACTTGATCTTTGATATTCACTTTTATTTTATTTAAATGAATTTTAATTATTTTTGGGATATCTGATAATACTTTGAGAATTCAGACGAAAAATTATTCTAAGTCTCAATTTTATTTTATATCTTTCTGTTACTCTGATAATATTTTTTGGGAAAAATAATTTTTTAAAATTTTACAGAGGTTAGTTCTGCAGTCACTGCACTGTGTAACCATAAATTTGATACTGTAGTGATGAAGAAAATGCAAAATTTTACTAAGTGCCCAAAAACCCTTTTTCCTCTACATTTTCCCACACAATACTGCGAGTCGTCGGCAGCAGTTCTCTCACTGCATGCTTGTTCCGTGTGTTGTTGACTATACTTCTACGTGTGTGCCTGTGTCTGTGTGTTTTGTGTATCCCTGCCTCAACTATTATTCTGTCATATATTTTATTATTTTACAGCAATAAAATAATGTGTGTGTACGGATGTGTGTGTATCTGCGTTGAAATGATGATGAAAATGCATCTAGTGCAAGAGGTTAAATATTTTTACCCAACCAATCAGACTGAACGCTTGCAATGTACTGACAACAATTATGAACAAACAACATTAACTTGGAAATGCATTTTCCTGGTTTGCCGTATGCCACGTGCAGCGTGTCTGTTGCAGTGTGTATGTTACTCTCGTCGTCATCGTCGCGCGCCTCATGGAAAACTATTTTGGCTACGAACGAACGAAAATTACGACGAGAAGCACTCCTTTTGCCTACCCCTTTCGGTTTTCATTCCAAAAAACCCCGTACACGGAAACTCTCCTACACGTAGTTAAGGAACAATAAATGTACAAAAAAGTGTTCAGATCCAACATGATGTAGCACCCAAGTACATCATCATCATCAACAACATCGGTTTATAAAATGTGAAATGTGCATCCACGACACGAAGGTACGCGTCGCGTAGCACCAATGCGTCGTAAATGTGCAAAAAGGATATTCGGGCACGAAATGCACGAAGTCCCACACGACGAACGGAGCCTCTTTGTATGTGTAAGGTGTAATTCTGATTGGTAAGTCTATGAATATAGTTAGATTTTATGCAGTGACTCGCTCACTGCTCTCTGTTTATATTTTTATTCCAAGAGAATAAATTTTTTCAAGGTCATTCAAAAAATATTTCCTTTTTCCTTATTCAATTTTATGACTTTTTATGCAAAAAATAATTTTTTAACCAATTTTTTGAGATTTTTACAGGATTTTAAATGTATTTTTCAATACAATTCATCTAAAAAATACCGAAAATAGCCTACTGTTATACAGAATTGCAACAGACTGTTATACAACAATTCCAATGCAATAGTAATGCAATATTTTGCAGAGAGCGACGAACACATGCTGCGCACGCCTTCATGCACGATGCACAAAATGTAGTTAAAAACAAACATTCGTTACGTCGGTTCCTTCGTTTTTCACCGTACAGGTCCTCCGTACAGGCTCTATAGCGTATATGTCCCATACAGAGTACATCCTTGTCCTTAATTCCTCTCTAGACACTTCCTATATACAATGCGCGCCCGGTTTTCGTCATATACTAAAAATGTAAGAATCCTCCGTTGTTAACTGAGGCGAGTAGAACATAACAAAAACATTTCCATTGGAGTCACTCATTTTCCTCCATCGAGTCACTCAATTTTGTGGCAAAAAGCATGTGTTTCACATGCAATTTTTCTGTAACGTATACACAGCATACACGTGTCATCTCGACGAGCATCTCCCTGGTTGCCGTTTATACACGCGGCGGCGGATGCATATTGTTAGTTAGACAGAAGGAGAGATGGAAGCGATACAACATATCTATAAGTGGGCTAGACGACAACGGTCGATGTGCATGCGAAGATTCAATGTTATGCTAGGTCATGTTCTCCCTGTGCGAAATATAGCGAGATAGCAACAGTGGAAGCAAGCAAACAGCAAAAACGGATGAACAAAAGTTGATGCTAATATACACTCGCTACTCACTTTAGATATTTTTGGCGCCTTGGCGACATTTTATGTAAAAAGAATGATTTTTCTGTGGATTTTTGTGTGGATGCTATGAAGTACAATAGAGACGTTTCTTATATTATTATTTATCTCCGCATAAAATACAGAATGGTAAGGGAGAGAGAATGAAAATCTTGAGTTATTGTGTTTATTGTTGTAAAAATAATAAAAGTATTGACAGAAAGGAAGGGAGAGTTGGGATGAACTGAAATTCGATGAAAAACATTTTAAAATTTATTTTTTTATCATAAACTAGTTTTTTTTATTCATATAGGTTTTTTTAATTTAATTTTATTTTTATTATTTTTTAATTTATTTTTATATATTTTATTTATTTATTATTTTTTTTTTTGAAAACCTAAAATACTTCTTTAAAATTTTCTTAAAAATTTAACTTTTAATTTTTTTAATATAAATTTTGTTGGATGAAAAATATTTTCTTTAGCTTATCTAAAGATTTTGAACATTATTTTTTTATTTTAAATATTATTTATTTAAATTTTTTATTAAAAATGTTAAAAAATAAAAATTAGTTTTGATTTCAATGAAAATTTTAATTTTTTAATTTCTTACATTTCAGATATTTAATTTAAGATATCAGGAAATTTTGTCTTCGAAAAGTTTTAAAAAATTAAATTTAAATTTTTTTAAAGAGAAATTTAATCAAATTAATTTTAATTAAAAAATTTAAATTTAAAACTTATCAAAAATATGTTTAATTAATTTAAATTAAAATATTATTATGAAAATTAATTATTAAATAAATAAAAATTAGCAAATATTAATAGCAAATTTTGATTTTTAATCGAATTTTTGTTGAAATTCTTTTTTTGAGTAAATTTTTATTTAACAATTTTTTCATAAAAAAATCTTATTTGATTTTGGTTCATTTTAAATAAAAATGTAATTTTTTTTATTCTAAATTTATCAGAAAAAATTAAAAATAAATATTTTAGTAAAAATTTAATTAAAAAACCTAATTTTTTACCGAATTTTTATGTTTTTTGGCGCATATTTTTTTTTTGTTTTTTAAATTAATTTATTTATTTTTATTTTTTTAATATTAAAAATTTTTCAAAAAAATTATTCTTATTTTTTTTAATTAAAAAAAATTATTTTAATTTATTTTAATTTTATTATTTAATTTAATTATTTTAATTTTTTTTAATTAAAAAAAATTTTTACCTAACTTTTTTTATTAATTTTTATTTAAATGTTTAAATTTGAATTAAATCTAAATTTATTTTTAATTTTAATTTTTATTAGTCAAAAATGAAAAATTGAACAATTTCTTGCTTTTAAATATAAAAAACAATTTAATTATAATTTTACCTGTATTTGATTTGAGCTTGAAAATTAATAATTTGTGACAATATCCATGTAACTTATCAAAATTTCGCAAAATATAGTTAAGAAAAATTTTCTGCTCTAACCAACAATTGCTAAATGTGACATATAAAAATTTACAGATAAAATTTCTTGTTACTAAGTTGACAGAACAATACAAATATGGACAAAAAGTGTGTATGTGCTTTAGTCAATATTATCACCAAGACACACAAATACGAGTCGACACGAACACGAGCATGGATAAAAAATAAATAAATAAATTGTCATGAATAATTATTATGTTATTTATTGCATGGTTTATTGTTGAGAAGAAATGCAATTTTTCGGGAACCGGGCGTCTCCATCGAGTATATGCCTTAAATGAATTATTGACTCGTATTAATTTGATCGAAGGACCAATTTGTTTTTCGGGAGGAGGAACAAGGAACTACAACAACATTTATTATTAATTCCCTCGTCTTCTTGTGCTTTTTTGGGAACAAAGTGCTTGAACTATTGATGTCGCGTGGATCGAAAATGGGTGAGTTTTAAATCATAAAAAAATTTAAAAAAAAACAATTCTGAAAAAAATTAAAAATTTTCAATAAATTTGCTTGGTTTGGATTAATTTGAACAATTTTTTAATTTTTAAAATTTTTTAAAAATCTTAATTTTACCCTTTGTTAAGCCATGGAGCTTAAACAACGCACAATGGAGTATCTTGTCAACTATTTACGAAGACATAACCAAAATTTTCTTATAATATTTGCAAAATCCCTAAAAGATTCACTTGAATTATTCAAAATATCTTTAAGCATGAAATAAACGGCAAACAATATGATGAAAATCTTCTTCCACATTAATTATTTATTAAGGTTTTCTTCTTGTTCTTTATCATATTGTCTCCGTCTTACACAAATTCACATGAAATGATAAAATTTTCGGCAAGAAGGTGCATCGTCGAGTGCATCTTTTTGTGTATTCCAGCAACACCTTTTAAGATTATAAACAAACACAACTCGCTTTTGTTTCGTTCCTTCTCAAGTAAATTTTGTCATTTGAATATTTCTCGAGCATGTTAGTTAAAAATTAACGCGTTCATTTGACGGAAAATTTAAAATTTTCTTCCATTTTCGTGCCGTGCAAAATTGTGTGGAATTGCTAATTCATTCAAATGATTGCCGGAATTACAAACTTTGTGCAGAAAAAACAACAACATGCAGTTTGAACAACAACAGAAATTTCGGTCTCGTTGTGGTTACACCGCGCATTTCCCTGAGTTTTAGACAAAAACGAGATTACAGCGACGAAAAAGATGTCGTCTCGCTACTTACTTATGTGAATGGTTGGTAATTAAGTTGTTCAGACAAGAATTACGCGATTGTTTCAAATGAAAATTATGAACAGTGATTATGAGGTTCTTGTAAAATGACATTTTGTCTGTGGCGAAATTTGTGACAGATTAACTTGTGAAGTAAAAGATACTTAAATTTTTTTAAGGACTCTTAAGGTCAGTAAATTTTCATAAAAATTTCAATTTTCATCTGTAGAATTTAAGTTAGGTTTGAGGATGCATCAACGCGTTCCAAAGACCTATTGTAATCTGTAGAATTTAAAATAAATTATTTTTTTTTGTTAGAAATATTTAAATTTTATTTTTAACATTTTTGAATAAATTTTGATTCAAAATTAATTAATAATAAATTTATTATTTAAAAAAAATTATTATTTAAATAAAATTTAATTTAATTTTTATTCAATTAAAATTAATTATTATTATTTAAAATTAAAATTATTAATTATTTTATTTAAAATTAATTTAAATTTAATACTTAATTATTAATTAAAATGAACAATTGAAATTTTTGAAATAAAAAAAATAATTTAAAAAAATTAATGCAATTTCAATTCAATTCAATTTCAAAGAAATTTTTTTATGAATTTATGCAAATATATTTAAAAAAAAATTTTTAATTAATTTATTTAAATTAATTAAAATGTTTTACTTAAATTTGAGTATTTTTATTTAATTAAGTTATATCCGAAAATGTTAAAAATAAATAATGAAATAATTTTTTTTAATTTTTAGGATTTTTTTTTACATTTTTTTTTTACATAAATTTATAAAAAAAAATTTAAAAATTAATTAAAGCCATGATTTTAGATTCTTCGATTTTTTTAATTTTTTTGAATTTTTTATTTATTTAAAAAAAAATTAATAATTTATTTTTATTTAATATTTATTTATTTATTTTAAAAAATATATTTAAATAAATAAATAATTTTAATAAATAAATTAATTATTTTTTTTTTAAATAAATAATCAATAATGATAAAAATAATAATTTATTAAAAAAAAACAATTTAATAAAAAAAATCTTACCAACAATTTTTCACTAAAATTAGTTTCAAATCTTCTCTACTGTTGATTTCTCTTTAAAACTCGAAAAAAATAAAACCTTACATTAGTCTCCTTTTAAAAAAATTCCTCATTAAAATTCTCGCCTAAATAGCTCACTCAAGTTGCAATAACTCCTCCATTCACGCCAGGCAGTAAGTCCATTGTTCCGCGTTCCCCACATAAAAAAATGCACTTTGTGAATTGCTCCATTTACCTCATTGCCATTGTTCTTACTCGCTTCCTGCCTCACTTGACTAAAATGTCGAGGAAAATTGAAGGAAACGGAATCTATGTGGGAATTGTCAATTTCCTTGTCTTCATGCTGCCGATCTGAGACAAAAGACGACAATTCGAGTCCCAGAAATCTTTAAAAGCAACTTTTCTCCGTGTGCATACGAACGGCACACGTATTTGCATATCAAATCGGAAGTTGAATCCAATTAGTAATCGTTTGACACCCATACACAGAAGTGTCATTCAGATTTCTCACAAATATCCAAGTATTCCCATATCACATGTAAAACATGACTGCAATTGATTAAGATGGCAAGTAAGTTGACACATAATTCGACAAAACGTTTCAAAGGACATTTTCGCATTGTAAGCACAAGTAAGAAATGTGCCTGTTAATGAACGAGTTAATATGATGTCTGTGTCAATAAAGATTTTCTGAAGATGTCGCATGTGCCCGCTGCAAGTGACATAATTACAAATTCATGCCTGCCCGACAATCGAGCCACTTTGTCACTCATTAAAGTGCATTTTTTGCAGTTTTTTTTTTGCGAGGCATTCCGCAACAACATGACAAAAACTATCAACAACAAAAAATATTCACGTGTGAAAACAATCCACAAAATATTTTGGCAGTTTCCCGTTCATTAGGCCATTTATTTGTTTTATACATTACATGGTTTCTGCACACACACGACGGAATTTTCACGGGATTTGTCTGGTCGACGCACAGAATAGGTGTCTATGAATAAAATAGAGGAAAAATAATAACAATAATGGGACAACAACCACGTTCGGTCGTACATAAAATGGAAATGACGACGAAAATTCAACCAACAACGTAACAAATATTGTGCACTTCACATGTGAAACAAAATAATTTGATTGAATATAAAATTTTGATGAATGCATAAATGAATAGGATGTTTGTTGTGTCTGTGTGGTGCAGTTTGCTGCTGCCGCTTGCTTGTGATGCTGTTATTGTCTCAAATGTGTTGCAAGTAAACAAGTCAAAAAAATATTTTGTGTGTAGAAAAATTTTGACAGGGAAAAAATTTTTGGTAGATACTCGAAAAAGGTTCAAAGTCACAAAAATGTTTCAAGGGAAAAGTTCTCAAATCAAATATCGTCAAAAAACGGATCAGATTAACCTGTTAAGAGGTTAAATTAGCTCCTTAAGAGGTTAATTAAACCCCTCAAAGAATTGAATCAATCCCTGAAGGGGTTAACTTAACCTCTTAAGAAGCTAAATTAACCTCTTAAGGTTTAAATCTGATCCGTTTTTCGCCCATAAACCGTTAACAGGACTCTTTGATGCAATCAATTCATCGCATTTAAGGCTATTTTACTTAAAATTTGTTTTTTGGATCGTTTCTGAAGAGCTCTGATAGTATTTAGATTCTTTAGAAACGATTAAGAAAGCTATCAAACAGAATCTCAGCCTAAAATGCGATAATTTGACTCCATCAAAAAGTCCTGTTAACGCTGATCTATTTGTTTTCACGATATTTAATTGATTTGAGAACTTTTTGAAATGTGATCAATCAATTCATCGCATTTAAGGCTATTTTACTTCAAATTCGCTTTCTGGATCCTTTTTGAAGAGCTTTGATGGTAGTTTAGCTCCTTCAGAAAGGATCAAGAAAGCTGTCAAACAGATGTTAGCCTAAAATGCGATTAATTGATTCCATCAAAGAGTCCTGTTACCGCTGATCGATTTGTTTAGACGATATCGTTAATTGATCTGAGAATTTTTCTCTCGAAGATCTGAAGTTTTTCGTCATTCGAAGACTTTGCTTCGTAGTTTAGAGAAGAACTCCAATGAGGTATATGTTTGCCAATGTGATACTATGTTTGATCTCTGAAGTACTTTCTCCATCAATTGATTTCTAAAAGCTCAAAAAAAAGACAAATTCATCAAAAATTGGTCCATTTTTAATGCTATTAAATTCTTTTTTTACTTTCTCTTGGAAAAAAATTTAAGAACTGAAAAAAATAAATTTCATTAGAATAAAATTAAATTAAATTAATTAAATAAAAAAATAAATTAAATTTAAAAAAATTAAAAATTTTCTATTAAATACTTAAAAACTTCTCATATTTGAAATATAATTTAAAATTTTGACATCTGTCATAATTTGGATAAGAATTTAAATTTTTATCGAATTAAAGCCAACTTTTTTTTTACTTTAGTTAAATTTTAAAGTAAATCCAAATTAAATCTAAGTTCAAAATCCACTCCAAAAAAATTTTTTTAGGGAACCTTTTCTATGCACGCAATTGCATATTTTTGGTTCATCCGAAAAAAAAACTGGGCAATCGTATTATTGATGATGAAATGACAATTTTTTTCATACACGCGTCTTTTATTGTCTCAATTTACCGTACATACTCACTTTGCATTCCATTGAAATGCATTTGCTACAGAGAAAAAAAATCTGATCCTGTTAATGCATTTTATTAGCCAGGATGATGGTCTACTGCGTTGTTGCGTTCGTCCCTGGCATGCAATATTTATTTGCTGAATTATAATTTATCCTAACGACCCCTATCAACTAGAATTATTAACATTGTTCGAATTTCACTTGCACCTATTTTTTTCTCGTCATCAACATCGTTTGTCGTTGTCGATGTTAATATTGAAAAAAAAAACGCGAAAAAATTGATGAAATATTTCTACCATTTTTTTCGTTGAAAAAAAGTAAAAACATAAAAAAAAGAAAAATCACAAAAAAATGCTTTGCATTATTTAAATTGTGTGCATTCGATTCAATTTAATGCGTATAATGATATAATGCTTGGCGTATTGTGTGTCGGTGACACACTCGAATGTTTGATCCTGCAATTATTTAATAACATGCGTCGATATGTGAGTCAAAGGGATTATGTTACGTCGTCCAATGAACCGAACGACAATCAAGCGAAAGCTTTGTGAACGTGTCATAAAAGATTTTTTTGTCGTTTTTTGCCTCAAGGCTTGAATTTGGTCAAAATTTACATTTTATAAAGAGAGCAAGACGAAAAGTAGAAAAGTTTTTTGTGAAAAAGAGGCTTACACTTGTAATGCCTCGGGCTTTAGTTTGGCAGGCAACGACACTCTCAAACACACACACACGTAATAATTAAAAGTTGAAATGTACGAAAAATATCTTGAGGGCACACAAACTCGTTTTTGCTGACCATTTCCTAACAATAATAATTGTGTTGATAAGTCTTTTGTTGTTTACATGATTCGGATCCATTCATGGTGTTAATTTTCTCGTGCATTTTCACAATGTAATAATAATGCAAAGAATTCGCACCTGCAAAACGGGAAATGCCACATAATGAATTTAATTTGGAAAATTTTAGTGAGGCGAGAAAGTTTCCGACAACTAGACGACGAGACGGACAAATGAATACAAATTCCTAAATTGTTTTAGTCGCTTTGGGCGTCAACGTATAGCAAACCTCCGTTTTCTCTCTCTTGCATCTCATATCATGATGAATGTCGGAGAGTGTTGTACACAAAAACAATTTGGAGAAAAATACAAGATAAATTTTTAATGAAATGCCAACCGTATAGCAAACAGTCTTGTTGTTAGTTTTGTAAATGAATCAAATTTGTTTTTATTGTGTATGGAGGAAAATTAAAAGCTTTGTGGAAGGAAAGATTTACTCATTTTTAAGATGAGATTCGGAAATGTTGACAATCGCTCATTCGAGTTTTATTTAAAAATGAAAAGATGTAAAAGTTGTCATTAAATGAGAAACTTAAGCGTATTTTGAATTTATTATAGTTATCAAGGCAAATTATTAACCAGTATGAAAGGATCATTTATGAAAAATATGAATTTTCATTTTTTTTTAATATTAAATATAACATAAAAGTAGGTACTTTTACTTAAATAATCTTCTTTATAATTATTTTGTCTTTTAGTTGAATTTTAAAATATAGCAAATCTATGGATTTTCGATATCCTTATATTGTCACAGTTCAAGTTAAAAATACCGATACAAAAATTTTGAGTAGATTTAGCCTTAAAGTAGAAAACGAACGTACTTGAAGTACCTTATGGTAAAATGTTCTAACAGTTAAAAGTAATTTGTGATTCCCTTGTAATTAATTCTAATAAATAGAACACTCCATGTCGCCACGAAATTTTATCGTTTAGGATGTCAGTTAAGACAAAATTATGACATAATGCGATTTTTAATGATGAGCATTTTAATACAGAGGTTCTCTTTAACGTAACGATAGTACAATTGGAGCTTCAACTTCTCCTTTTTTTCCAGTTTTTCCTTTTTTTTACTTTTATTCTTTAGTTTACTTTCACATCTCCAAACTTAATTGTCACTGATAGTTGAGCAAGATGTATTCTATGGGCAGAAGTCATATGGTTGGATCTTAAAATCATAATTCGCAGTTACATACTTCTCAAACAGCTTCTTCCATGAAATACAATGAAAGCTACCATTGCTGAGGATGTACTTTATAATTAGACGAATTCCCATCCATGAATATATATTGGTTTAAGATCCATTTTCTCGCCATTCTAAAATTTTGGAAAATAAATGTTTCAAGTTAGTTTTTTACGACTAACAATCGAATTCGTTCTGCAAATAAAAAAAAACAATAAAATTTTTAAAAATATTTTAAATATACTTACATACTTACGGACAGACATCAAAACTTTCCAAATCGCATTTTTTCATTTTATCTCTCGAATGCATTTGAAAAAATCATCATTATGACCAACGCTGTACTACATCGCTAATAGAATAGTGGCTGTTGGCGCCAGCACGTGACTGAAACTTGAGTCCCTGCTAATGATGTGATATTTTTTAATAAAGTTGCTCGAAACTGGCCTGCATTTTAAAACAGGCAGATTTTTTTCGTTGGTTGTTTATCTGTCATTGTCACAATCCTGAAGAAACATTGCGATGATTTCCAACGGGACCAATAATTCAATTAACATGCGCGATAATGCTCTGAAAAAAAAAGAAAAGAATGTCAAGAGGACAAGAAACGGGAAAAAACAAGTTAACAGTGAAATAAAAATAACTCACTCGTCTCTTGGATGCACTTCTACATCCAATTACTTAATGAATGAACAAATGTTGGGTTACTTAGCAGCAGGACTCTTGTTGTTATTCTGTTATTATGTTTATTTTATTATTATTATGTTATGTTATTTTTTTCGCTGCAATAAAGTTCTTTTGAAATGCACCCGAGATGACGAGACGACGACAACATTGGAAAAATCTAATCAATAGGATGTAAAATAAGATGAAGTCTAACAGTTTTCTACTGAATTGCATCGTTTTGTGTAACAAGAAGTAAACAACATTATTATTATATTATTATAAAATAATAATTTTTTCAATTTTCAAGCTGAAAACAGAAATTCTATTAGCAGCGTTGAAGAGTAAAAATTAAAATTTCGTTATAACATTTTTTTTTATTTTCGGAGTAGAGTAATTTTTTCGCTGAGCCAGCCACAAAATTTGAAATTAATTTATATAAAAATATATATAAATATTGCTAGACCAGCCATGACAACCTCTACTCTCTCTCTCCGTCGCTGTTTGTAATTTAATGCAAAATGATGAATAGAAAATTTATCACAAAGCGTGCGATGTACCAAAAAAAGGCCATTTTTCTCTCTATTTCAGGTGCAACGAGCCGCACTGTATAAAATTCATTCTTTTTTCATAAAACACTCTTTTTTTCGGGTTGTTGTTTAGTTTTGATAGGTCAGCAAATTTTATGTAATTTATAGCTTTATATTTTTCGTGCCAACACGACAAACAGCGTCTAACACTCATTTTTTTCTGGCGTGGAATTTATTATTAATGCAAAATTGAATATATTGAATAATAATGATGACATATAAAAAATGTAAAATTAAAGTTGACTAATGAACTTTTTTGCGTTTTTTTTACATTTTATATTTTGCCTCAAGATTTAAAAAAAATATTTAAATTTAAATTAATTTTTAAAAAATCAAATTTACATTTTTTATTTAAAAAAAAATATTTTTTAATTTTTTTTAAATATTTAAATATTTTTTTTAAATTAATAAATTAATTTAATTTTTATTAATTTTTAAATTAAATTAAATTTTTAATAATAAATATTTTAAAAAATAATTCAATTAAATTAAAAATAAAATAAATTATTAATATATTTTTAATAAATCAAAAATAAAAATTTTTTAAATAAATAATTAAAATAAAAAATAAATTATATTTTTAATATTAAATTTTTATTTAATTATTTATTAAAATAAACTTATTCTTATTTATTAATTAAATTAAATTATTTTTATTTAATAAAAAATAGTTTAATTAATAAAAATAATTAATTTTGTAATTTTTATAAGAATCAATTTAATTAATAAAAATATTTTTTTAATCAAAAATAATTTAAAAAATAAATCATTTAAAATAAATTAAATAAATTCAGTAATTTAATTTATTTTAATTTTTTTACAAAAAAAAAAAAAAATAAAAATTTGTTAAACCAGAAAAATTTTAAATCTATCCACTTTAAAAAAAATTGTCTGAAACAAAGTTTGTCATATTTTTCCATCTAAATCTAATCAAAAATATTCATTTTTAAAACTAAAGAAGCTTAAAAGAGCGTAGCAGCAACAAACAGACCAAGCATCTAGTTAAGTTTTTTGGTTTGATGCGGTCTTTTGTTTTAAAAGCGACACTCACACACACACACACACACGATGCTAAACTTTTTTCTCTGTTTGTTCATTATTGGTTTAAACTTTGTTATGAAATAAGGGACATTCTTTGCTTTTGCTCGCATGCTAAAGAGAAGCCGCACATGAGACATGAGGCAAATCAGGCTCTTTTACACAAAGTCCCAAAAATATGTATAAGTTGCTTTAATGCACCATGTGGTTTCGTTTAGCATGCCTAAAACTATCATCATTTACCTTTTTTTCCTTGTTTTTCTTATTATCCAAAATTCCCCTTCTTCTTCTCGCTTTTGCTTTGTTGACGATGACAACTCGAGGTAAGGGACAAAGTTCGCATACACGAATAATTTTTTCGGAATGAAAATTATTCCAAATCCAATTTTCTGACATCTTTCCTCGGAGCAATTGAAGACAATCATTTACAAACAATCCACAGAGAAGCGAAGACAAGACGACGATGGGTGTCAAAGTTGCTGACATCTTCATTTTAAATACATTCAATTTTTCATCTTTCTTCTCTTAATCTTTCAATAACTTCGTAAATTAAAGTCGCACACAAGAAGAAATGAAAGAAAAAAAAGTGTGACCGGAAAAGTCTGTGTGGTACGTGCTTGAGAGATATGCACACAAGAAAAACGAAGAAAATTTATTTAAGACAGCATGATTTGGATTGATTGTTCAGAGAAGGATTGCGGACATTTGGTTTCTTTTTAAAAGTTGCTTTTTATTGAAGTTTGCTTATTTTTAATATTTTTTTCTAAATTTAAGGTTGAATACCTCGAAAAAAAAATTTAATTTAATTATGAAAATAAAAAAAAAAATAATTAAATAAGAATGAAAAATAAATTAAATTAATTTTCATTCTTTTTTAATTAATTTTTTTCATTAATTAATTTATTTTAATAAAATTGCATTCAAAAAAATTCTTAAATTTTTAAAATAAAATTCAAAATAAATATTTCTCAATTTTTGTTCGATTATTTATTTTCGAAGATGTTCAATATTCAAAAAAATGCTTAACATGATAAAACTTTTTTTTTAATTTTCGAATAATGATGCTCGAGTTTTTCAAATTTTCGAAATTAGTATGTGTAATATTTTTGTCGAAATCATTAAAAATACATTTTTTTAATTTAAAAAATTATTTAAATTATTTATTCAATCCTCAAAATCTTAAAATATATTTTGAAAAAATTAAAAAAATCAAAACTGGTAATTTTTAATTTAAATTTTTAAATGTATTAATGAGTTAATAAAAAAATATTTTTTAAAATTATTTTAATTAATTATTTTATTTAATATTTTAATTAATTTTTAATTTTTTATTTATTTCAAAATTTAATTAAATTAAAAAAATATATTAAAAAATAATAAAAAAATAAAATAATTAAAAAAATATAAAATAATTTTAATTTTTTTTAATTTATTAATTTTTAATTTTTTTTGTATTAATTAATTAATCAAATTAAATTGAATTAATTAATTAAAATAATTTTTAAAAAATATTTTTTTTATTAACTTAAAAATTAATATATTAAAAATATCCAGTAAAATTAAAATTTAATAAAATTTTTTTAAGTAAAATATAATAAAAAAAAAACTTAAAATATCTAAAATAAAAATGAAAAAAATATTAAATTTAAAATAATCATAAAAAGTTATTTATTTATTTATAATCATTTATTAATTTTTTTAAAAATTAAAAAAATATTTTTTTAATAATAATTAAATTAATTTTTTTTTATTTAATTAAATAAATATTTTTTAAATATTTTTTTTTTAATTTTGCACAATAAAAAAATATATTTTTATCTCATTTAAACTGTAGCTGAAAATCAAAAATTTATTTCCAAGTCACATCCACAAACCGCATACAATTAAGTCTTCTTCTGTTTTTTTTTTGCTGCCTTTTTCTTGTTCTTCATCATCATTTATTCTCACAAAAAAAAAGTATGACCGCCACACACTGCATATATGCATTTGAACTTTAAATCCCTTAATTTTACTTGGCTCCTTTATGTTATTATTATTATTTTTGTGTCTTAAAGCGGCTACTGATGCTGTCGACACAACTGAATAAATATTGAAAAAAGAAAGAAAATCCTGTCCCACACGCAACATTTTTTTTTCTATAAAAAAATGCACAAAAAAAGAAGAAAAAACGTTAAATTGACACGATTGTACGTGAAGAAATGAATATTGCTGGTCTTTATTTGCAATAATGATGTATTCCTTCAAGGATACAACAACTTGAGAAATTTTTTTTTATTTTTTAACACGACGAGAAAGTAACGTTCAATAAGAGAAAAACGGCTTCTGTGTTGGGATTGCAGTTGAAATTCAATTTATTAAATAAAATAAAGTGAAAAAAAGAGTAAAAAGGGATGTTCTTCATGCGAAATGATAACATTTAGAGACATTTATTGGACAATAAGCATCGTTTATCGTTACTTGTCGGCAAAAAGTGCAAGAAATTGACGATTATCGGGGCGACAAGAGTGTCCAGACCGAAACCATTAAAAATGATAAACAACTTTGATGACTCGACGAAATGCAAAGAATTCAAATGAGAAATGCATTTTGATGAATGTTTATTTATTATTTACGTTAATGCTTTCGGGAGAAGGAAAAAAAGTGTGCGAAGCTTCAGTCATCTAGAAATGACACATGGATGAAAATATTTTCTCTTGCAAAAATATGCAACGCAAAGTCATTTATCATGCGAGCGAGAGAAACTATGAGAAAATAATGTCTATTCATGCATTTTTTCCTTTTATTTTTCAGAATTCGCTGAAAAAGTCCTTAAAATGCTCAAAGTGCACTCGACATTCATCAACATCGTCAACGTTCAATGACGACGCCAAAACAACATTTTCCTGCTTTCAAAGGATTTTTTGTTGCTTCTTCTTCTTTTATTTATTATTATTAGTTATGATGAGCTTTTCAAGTGAAAAACGTAAATAACAACAACAACAAAATGACAAGAAAAAAATTTAAAAAAAATTCTAGACAAGAAAAAAATTTTGATACAAAGAAATTTCCAAATCATTTACCATTTTTAGTGAAAAAATTAAATTTTGATGTCATGTTTGCAATGAACAAAGAAATGAACATTTACAATTTCATTAAAAATTCAGGCGATTAGCTTTACAGCGGAAATTGCTGTAATGAGTTGTTAATACGGTAATTGCAGTCGATTAAATGCTTTATGGCGACATGGTGACGATGTATGGTTACATATTGGATGTCACAATTTTCATTAAATGACGATGTCAATAATTAAATGAGTGAGTTTATGGTAAATTTAGTCGATATTTGACAATAGAAATTATTTTATAAAAGATTTTTTTAGCAAAAAAAATATTATTTTTAACTAAAAAAAATATTTATATTATTTTTAGCTCCTTTTTAAGCAAATTTTATGTAAATTGTCAAATATTAATACTAAATTTTAAAAAATATAGTAAAAAAATATTAAATTATATCGAATTGAGAATCAAAGTTCAAAAAAATAATAATGAAATAAAATAATTTATAAAATTTTAAAAATTTATAATAAAAAATTAAATTAAAATTATTAAAAATTTTAAAAATTTAATAAATAAATAAATTTAAAAATTATAAAATTTTTAAAAAATTAAAATTAAAATTAAATTTTTTAAATAAAATTAAGAATATTATTTAAACGTATTGATTATTAAAAATCTTGTAAAAAATTAAAAAATTTAATAAAAAAAAAATAATAAATTTAAAAATAATTTAAAATAATTATTTAAAAAAATAAAATAAAATAAATTAAAAAAAAATTTAATTTTAATAAAATTAAAATATTTAATGAAAAAAAAAATAATTAATAAAAGTGACAATAAAAAAATTAAAATAAATAATTGAAGTTCTTAAAGAAATTTAAATTTAGAAAAATAATTTTTAAGCGTATTAAAATCAAATTAAAAAAATATATAAAAAAAAAAATATAAAAAATATTTGAAATTTATTTGAAAAATTAAAAATAAATTTAAAATAATTAGAAAAAGTTTTTAAAAAAATAAAAATTAATTTTAAAAAACATTTTTTGTCTAAAATTCAAAACAAAAAAATTATTAATTGAGAATCGAAAATCTTAAAAATATTTAATAAAAAAAAATAATTAATAAAAGTGACAATAAAAAAATTAAAATAAATAATTAAAGTTCTTAAAGAAATTTAAATAATTAGAAAAATAATTTTTAGAGCGTATTAAGAATCAAATTAAAAAAATATATAAAATTAATTTAAGTTTATAAAAATATAAATTATTCTAAAATAAAAATCTTTAAAAAAAATTAATGAAAATAAATTTAACAAATAAAAAAAAATAATAATTAAATAAGAATTTAATAACAATAAATTAATCATTAAAATTTTGGCAGGTATCCGTGACATAAAATAAGCTAATTTTTATCCAAAAAAATATTTTAAAAATCAAAAATATTTTTCTTCAAACATTTTCATGATTTTATACAAAAATTTTCAAAAACATCTATTTTATATTAATTTTAATTATAAATTATTTAATAAATTAATTACAAATTTAATTAATTTTTTATCGAAGATAACCTCGACAATTCCATAAGTACCTTTAAAAAAAATTTTCCATCGAATAAATTTTTCTTTACAAATAAAATACAGCAAACACTATCTAAACATCTAATTCATAAATTTCACCCACACACACACACACAGTTAAACCCTTCCCATGCACCTTGTGAGGCGCGCACATTTCTGTCCATCATCGCCATTCACACTCGCTCACTCATCAAACGACTCGTCGTCGTCGTCGTTCCACATAATCTGCTTGCGCTATTGAAATATTAATGCACACAGCGCGCCGCACGAAAAAAAACTACTGACATAAGGCAAGGTAACGTATCGAAATGGTATCAACCAGTGACTGGTCTTGCAATAAATTTATTTGTTATTATTTTTACTTTTAACACTCTCCGAACACCTCGATGAACAACGACGACGATGAAAAGCACGCGTTCAAAATTTTATTTTTATATCACTTCGAATACTATTCCGCGTATCTATTTTTCGCTTTTTGTTGTGAAAATAGTCAGTCAGTCAGGATGTCAAAATTATTACGACGAATGATGGGTCGGCTGTGCACGTACCTTCAAAAAATTAAAAGTTAAAATGACTGATTTTGAATTAAAAAAAAAAATTATTTGTTATGCAAAAAAAAAAATAATATTTAAACGATCAAATTTTATAATTATTACAACTTGATAGTTAAACACAATTTTGAGCATTCTTGTTTTGTCTGTTTTTTCGTGCCGTGTCGTGGATGCACGTGAAGTGAAATGAAATTATCAAAAAAGTTTTAACCCTTTAAGTTTTCGCCGATTTTTCGCCGTTGGAAGGAAACAAGAATGACATACATTCAATAAATGAAAATAAAATAAAATGAGTTGATTTTTGGAGCGCACAAGGGTGAACTGACATGCAATATTTTTTTTATGAAAAATATTTTAAAGTATTCGCGAGACTGATAGAAATCGAGTGAAGTAACGAAAAAACTTTTTTTTTTCAATTATCTTTTCTCGCAAGATGACTTCATCTCCTCGTTCAAAGTTTCTTCGTGAACTTGTCGTCGTCAAGTTTCTTCCGTGGTTAAATAAAACAACTTTAAATTAGTATCAATTGTAAGTTAATCCGAATGTGTGACATGTGAGGAAATGTGAACTAAAATTTTTCCGTAACGAAACATGAGTTGAGTGTAAATGTAAGAAACTTAGGAGATTGTGATTACTTTTAAATTTGTTCGTGGGAAATTATTTGATCTGTTTATCTTTTAAGTGAATTCTTGTTAAAGATAAGTTTGTTGATGTTGTGTGACAAGAATTAAAGTTGTATTTAATAGAAAATGATGAATTAATTTTCAAGGTGAAATATTATTTGAAATGTTTTTGCTGTTTTAATTAAATTTAAATTTATTTTTAATTTAAAGATTTAATTAAATTAAAGGGAATTTAATTAAATTAAATTTTATTTAATTATTTAAATTTAAAATTTATTTTTTATTTTTTTTATAAAAAATTATTTTAAAATTAATTAATTATTTGTCAAAATTTTTAAAATTTAGTTAAAATTAGTATTTTATTTATTTTATTTTATTTCGTTTTATTTAAATATTTATTTTAATTTTAAAATTTTTAAAATATATAAAAAAAAATATTTTTCTTTTTTTTGCAAATAAATAAAATAAATTTCTTCAATAAAAATAAAATAAAAATAAATTTTAAAAAATTAATTATTAATTATAATAAAAAAAATTAATTTTAAATAATTTTTAAATATAAAATTTTAAAAAAAAATTATATTTATTAAATATTTTTGAAATTATTAATTTAATTTTATCAATTTATTAATTTATTTAATTTATTAAAAAATTTAATTAAAATTTAAATTAAAATATTTAAAAAAAATTAAAATATAATTAAAAAAATTAAATTTTTAAAATAATTATAATTGAAATCGTATTTTAACATGAAAAAAAAAAATTAAAAACTAAATTTAATTATTTAAAAATTAAATAAAAAATATTAAAATAATTATTATCTATTATTAATAAAAAAATAATTTAAAAACAATATTTTTTTTCATAATTTTTTTTTAAAAAGTTTGCTACCGAAAAAAAAATCTGAGAGCAGATTTTTTAATTTTCTTAAAAATATTTTAAGAAAAAAAATATAAAATTTAACTTTGCACTTAAAAAATTATTTATTACAATTTTTTAAAAAATAAACTCCTTTTAATATTTTTTAAATTAGAAAATTGCTTAAAAATTCTTTAATTTAATGAAAAAAAATTCTTATGAAAATATTTTCTAATAAATTTGAGTCTGAAGCTTCAAAAAAAATTTACAAAAAATTTTTTGAATTAAATTTTTTGTATTAAAAAAAATGTTTTATAAAAACCTTTGAAATTCTTGCAATTTCATCAAATTCCTTCCGCAAAATTGTCTCCAAACGCCTCCTAAACACTCATCAATTAAATCTTATTTGATTTCAATTTAGCTGAAAGCGTTTATTTTGTAACGCCTGCCTTGATAGATTGCCTCTGTGTGTCTATCTATTTCGCACAACATTATTTTATTGCCGATCTGACATTTTCAATTGCAACCGAGAGAGAGAAAATTAAGGGAATGTTCATCATTTTTTGTAACACACACGACACTCAGTCGTCGTCGTCATATTATTCGATATTGTCTCTAAATAAAAACCATCAAATCTGTCTAGCATTTTGCTTTTGTGTATTTATCGTAACCCAAAGCGTCGTCGTCATCATCATCGTCATCGTCAGCATGAGCATCAGTCATATCATAGATTTTCACGAAAAGCGATACACGGAACGCCAGCAAAAAGTTGAACCATTTAATCCTTTTGTTGTTTTGTCACACTTCAATCAAAAACTACACAAACTGCACAAATCTTTTGCGCCATTTCGAATGCGTTTCGGGTGCTTTTTCAGAGGAAAATGAAAAACGATTAGAATTTAATCGTTTGCTTTATTTAGAGGCTAATTGGAAATGAATGGAGGGCGGGGGGAGGCAAAAAAAAACGGAACGTTTCGAATGGCCCTCATTTCGGTTTCGATTTTCGAGAGAGAAATATGGTAAATATTGCCTTCGGTGACATCTGTGCGTTGCGTTTGATGATGTTTTAAATAGCCACTGTTTTTACAAATTGATTGATACGGTCTCTTAATTGCTGCTTGAATGACCATTTTTTGCGCTGAGACCCCTTCGCTTCGGAATTACAAGAAAATCCTTGCGACGACAACAACTTTATCTTTTTACATGTAGGTGTAATTTTCGGATATATAGGACGAAAAATAAATGGTTATGACATAAAAAAAAGTCCTGTTTTGGTACAAACGATGCCAAATGACTTTATAATATCTTTGGATAACGACTTTCACCCAATAGACACGTTTATTTCTGTTTGTACGAACATCAAGTATCTTGTGAGTTGAAAAGAAGTGAATTTAGAACTTTTTGAGGTTAAGTTACTTCTTGAGGTCTCAAATTATTTTTTGAGGTCTTAAATTTTTCCCTTGAGGTCTTAAATTTTTCTCTTGAGGTCTTAAATTTTTCTCTTGAGGTCTTAAACTTTTCTCTTGAGGTCTTAAATTTTTTTCTTGAGGTCTTAAATTTTTCTCTTGAGGTCTTAAATTTTTCTCTTGAGGTCTTAAATTTTTCTCTTGAGGTCTTAAATTTTTCTCTTGGAGTCTTAAATTTTTCTCTTGAAGTCTTAAATTTTTCTCTTGAGTTCTTAAATTTATCTCTTGAGGTCTTAAATTTTTCTCTTGAGGTCTTAAATTTTTCTCTTGAGGTCTTAAATTTTTCTCTTGAGGTCTTAAATTTTTCTCTTGAAGTCTTAATTTTTCTCTTGAGGCTTAAAATTTTTCTCTTAAGGTCCTTAATTTTTCTCTTGAGGTCCTTAATTTTTCTCTTGAGGTCTTAAATTTTTCTCTTGAGGTCTTAAATTTTTCTCTTGAGGTCTTAAATTTTTCTCTTGAGGTCTTAAATTTTTCTCTTGAGGTCTTAAATTTTTCTCTTGAGGTCTTAAATTTTTCTCTTGAGTTTTTAAATTTTTCTTTTGAGCACCAAATGTAAACTTCAGAGCTCTTAATAAATCGTTTGAGGTCTAAAATTCATCCCTTTTCCATTCACAGCACAACAGCAGACAGCGAAAATTTTAATAGTTTGAAATTTTGTAATAACCGTATTATTCCCAGTAGTTTGTGCGAATTTGTGCTACACATTCATGTGACTAAAATCGATAAAAATTTTTCCCAAAAAGCTTTTATTATTGAGACTTTTTAATGGGCCGTTTTTATTGCGCGCCTCTCCTCTCGTGCTACAAGACATTGTATGCCGAGCAAATTTTTTGGCACACAAAATTCAAACGATCCACACAAAAAAAAATTTTAAAAAAATTTGTTAGAAACGATTCCAATGGGCGTTTCCTATGAATAATAAAATCGTATTCATTCTCGCAGCATTCAGTAGTCCTTGACATCTAATTTCATTATTATTATTATTTTTATATGTCAAACAATAATATTATTTTTATTTTATGATAATAGCAAGGGAATTGTAACGAGAGAGAAAAATTTACATTTGATCTTGATACGAAAGCGACGCCTAACGAAATCCGGGAGAAAAAAAAAACATATTGCAATAATTGTCGAGAATGCGATTTTTATTTCTTTTTTGTGTGGGAAAGTAAAGTTAAGAAAATCTCATTAAATTTTTTAAAGCTTTGAGACAAAAAAATGCGGTGTCATATCAGTTTCTCACATAGTTTTAGACAAAAGTAACATATAAATTATGAGTTTTTATTGTTGCGTGACCTCAGTACGACATTTTGTAGTTGAAAGGAAACTTTTTTTTGCTTGACTTTAAGGATTTTATGACTAATGAAAGTGTTTCAAATTGCAAAAATATCAATAAAGGGTGAAATTTCAAGTAAATTTTTTTTGATTAATTAATTAAATGAAAATTTATTTTTTTTTATTATTAAAAATTATTTTTTAAAATAAAGAAAAATTTTAAATATATTAAAATTTCACAGAAAATATAAAAATTTAAAATTTAAATTAAAAAAATAAATTACTCTTTAAATGTCTTAAAATTATTTTTAATTTTTTAAATTAAATAAATAAAAATTAAAATAAAAATATAATTAAAATAAAATAAATTAAAATAAAAAAAAAATAAAATTTAATTCAAATTTAAATAAAATTTCGAAATTATTTAATTAATTTATGAAAATATTCATTTAAACATTTTTTTTAAATTAAAAAAATTATTAAAAAATTAAAAAAATTATTAAAAAATTAAATCTTTTTATTAAATTTGAAAAACACAAAATCAATTAAAATTTGTTTTAAAAAATATTTTATTAAGATATTTCAAGTTTTTTTTAATTATTAAATTTTATTTAATTTTTTTTTTAATTTTTATTTAAAAAATTATTCGTTAATAATTAAAAAAATTGTTGAAATTTAATAAAAAAATAAAAAATGTTAAAAAAAATTAATTTTCAATTAAAAAATAAAGAAATTAAGTCAAAAATATAAAAAAATAAGCTCAAAATATTACAAAAAATTAAATTTAATTTAAGTTTAAAAAAAATAATTTGCTCAATTTTCCCTAATGAATTTACCTCAAAAATAAAGCAATATCCCCATGAAAATTGAAACATTATCACGTATTGCTCCATCCTCAACTAACTATCTCTCTCCTTAACTCCCATGTTAACTCGTCGTAAATGATTGCAGCTATTTTTATCATCATCACCATCCCTGGTCGTTGTCGTCGTCGACACAAAACAGAAGAAACCTCGACAAAAAACGCTACATTAATAACACGACTTTCTCTCTTCTTTTGTGTAAACAAGCGTTTTTCACCTTCATCCTCGCTCTGTGTGAATGGCTTTGTGTGTAACTACGAGATAAAAAGATGACTTTTCAACCAGTTCCTCTTTTTTCCGCAGAAAAAAATCTAAAACAAGAAAAAAAAATTTCTATTGACACGCAAACCCGATCCATCAAGGAAATAAATTGCCCGCACAAAAGAAAAACGTATTGCGCGCCTAAAATTAAATTTCTCGGCAAAATATCTTCATTCCATCGTTAACACATAATTTTTCTTTTGCACCTGTTTCATGCACAAAAAAAAACTGTAAAAAGTACACAAACACGTGCCAATCATCTACAAATAACTCCCACAAACAGCGGTACCCGTAACATTTTTTAAGTGCGGAGTATAAAGTATTTTATCGCGTTAGTGCCATTTTTTCTCGTTGTCGTTGCAATTCAATCAGAACGGCAGCGGCGTGTCACACAATTGAGTAACTGCTACAATTTGTTAGTCTTTTGCAGGTTTTTTGATCAAACGATTTCTTTTTCGCCCCACGAAAAAAATGTTGCAATATGAATTATGTTGAATGTGCACTTAATTTACGTCTCTCTATTTGGATTTCCATTCATTTCAGTTCAATTTCATTATTCCACGTCCTTGTGGAATGACGAAAAAAATAAATCTGAAAATTTTTCGTTTAGGGAAGGAACAGCAATAGAATTGCATTTTGATTTTTTTCATAGATCACGTGATCATTTAACCACGTGGTTTATTTATTTTAATTTAATTTAAAAAATTTTAATTAAAAAATCTAAAAAAATATTTTTAATTTAAATTAATTAATTTTTTTAATTTAATTAAAATATTTTTTTAAAAATTTAATTAAATAAATTAATTAATTTTGGGTCAATTTAACCACGTGGTTTATTTATTTTAATTTAATTAAGAAAATTTTAAAATTAATTAAAATATTTTTTTTAAATTTAATTTAATAAATTAATTAATTTTAATTTTAAACATTTAATATTTTTAAAAAATTTTTAATTAAAATAATTAACTAAATATTAACATTTAATTACTCATTTTTTAATTTATTTAATTTTTTGAACCACGTGGTTAATGAATTTAAAATAATTTAAATAAATTAAAATAAAAAAATAAAATAAAATAAATAAAAATTAAATAAAATTTAAATAAATTATTTTTAATAATTAATTATATAAATTATTTGATTTAATAAATTTATTTAATTAATTCAATATATTTTCATTTAATTTTTAATCCACGTGGTTTATTTAATTTATATATATTTTTTTTTAATTTTAATATTTTAATTTTCAAAATAAATTAAATTTATTTTATTATTTTTAAAAATTATTTTTTTTTATTTATTGAATTAATTTTTTTTATTTTATTTAATTTAATTTTTTTTAAACCACGTGGTTTTTTAAAAATTCTATAAATTAATTTAAATTTGATTTTTTTTTAATTTTTGTATTATTTATTTTTTTTAAACAACTTTTACTTTCAATCCTTCAATAAAACCGCATTTTTTCTTCGAAATGCGGTAATTTTTTTTTTTTTTTGAACCAGAACAGTAACAACAACGACAACAGCAGCAGTAGAAACGACGGCAGCAACAGCAGAAATAAATATGTAAAAATGTAGCCAGTCAGTCAGAAAGAAGAGTGCGCTAATTTGATTCATTCACATAACAGTCGACTGCATTCATAACAAAATTATGTTCACAATGCACTTTGTCTGTGCATCGCAGGCAGGCAGGCACAGCTTTTACGGGAAAAGCGAGAGATAGCATCATCAGTCAATATGCACCATATCTCCCGTATACATCACTGCGAATGCAAAAAAAAAACGAAACGAAAAAAACGCACGTTGTTTGAAGTTTGTTGTTACAGAAAATTAAGTTGAAAAAGTAACAGATGTTATGATTTTATGTACAATTTTTTTTTGTTTTTTTTTTTGCATCCCCGGTGAAGCATTTTTTCGTTGGATTTTTTACACCACTTTTTTATAAATATAATTTTATTATTAATATGCATCCATTTTCTCCGCTTTTGCAGTGTTGCTGTTGCCGTTGCTGATCCTGATGCATTGCAACCATTGTCATTGTCTGCATGACTGACTTTATCAAGTATCAGCGATTTTTTTTCTGTTTGTCGCTGTTGAAGGTGTCACATTGCTTCATTTTTACAGAAATGCCATGACGCGGTGTTGGATTGCTCAATTATTAATTGGCGGATGAGATATCCTTGAGTTGAGTTGAGATGAATAGATAGAAGGAAAAAAAATTTGGTTTAATAAATTTTTAATCGAAATGTCATGAGAAAAGATCGAAAGATTTTTAAAATAAAAAAAAAATAAAATAAAAGATTTTAATTTTAATAATAATTTTTAAAAATAATTTTGATTTAATTTTAAAAAAATATTTTAATAAAAAAAATAAAATAAAAAGAAATCTTTAAAAATATTTTTTATCAGAGCAAATTTTTTACAATTTTTTTTAATTAAATTCACTTAATATTTTTTTTTTATTTTAATTAAATTGACTGTAAATTTTTAAATTAAATTTAATTTTTTTTTAAATTAAATTTATTTAATTTTTTTTAATTTAAAGTTAATTTTTTTTAATATAAAAAATTAAAAAAAAATATTTTTTTTATTTATTAAAATTTTTACTCAATTAATTTTTGTTAATTTTTATTCAATTAATTATTTTTAATAAATTGAAAAATTTTGAAAAAAACAAAAATAAGAAAAATCATTTGATCAACAAGAATTTTTAATTCACTTTTGGCAAAGAAAAAAATTTAAATGCAAAAAAAAATCATTTTAAAAGGACGAAATTCAGCAAAAAAAATATAAAATTAAAAACTTATAGATAAAATATTTAAAAATTCAAATTTTTTCATCTTTAATGAAAATTAAGCGATAAATGGTTAAAAAAAAATTACATCCTTCAACAAAACCCATCCTTGAATCCATTTCAGTTCGAAATCGACTCGCACAAGGCTATCAATCACGGACTTTTATTTTTTTCCAAAAAGAAAGAAAATTTCTTTCTTTAACCTTTAAAAACTCATCGAGCACATGCAAAGTCATCGCAACAAACATCATACATCATTTATTTCAATATAAATTTATCCGAAGGCGATACTCAAAAATGAATTAAGTTCGAGACGACGACAACGACGCCGAACATTAATGTTTTTGTTTGGAAATCGAAGTACTTAAAAGTCCATTCATTCAGCAATTGCGATGGCATGCAACATTATATGACGTTAAATATGTGGTTCTCTAAATAAAATATTGCATGATAAAAGTTCGACTAGTTCTTTTTTCGCCTTATTTTGGGCAGCAGGCAGCAAAATTGAATATTTAACACTCAATCTACTCGTGTATGAGGCGAGCGATGAGTACTAGTAGGTAATATATGGACATTTAATAGGCGTCTCGACGACAATAATAAACGTCTACAAGGTAGAAGAAGTGACGATAGCTGCGTTTCTTTGGAGAAGGATGACTCTGTGGAATGAAAGAAGGTTATTTTGACACAAAATTTTTACTTTTAGGTGTTAAAATAACCTCTTGAGGGCTTAAATTAACATCCAGATGAATTATTTTAACATCTTTTGGTACTAAATTAACATCTAAAGATAATAATTTAATTCTTTTGAATACCAAAAGAATTATTTTATTATTTTTTTCAAACAAAATTTTGAATTTTATGCCAAAAAAGTGTTAATTTAACACTCAAAAGATGTAAAATAATACCAACGAAATACTCAAAGTTGTTAAATTACTCCTTTTATGTGCTAAATTATTCTTTTTAATCATAAAATTTAATATTAAAGGACTTAAAAAAATTTTTAAGGTATTAAATTAACATCCAAAAGAGCAAATTGAAGGAATTAAATTAACATCTTAAGAGACTAAACTCACTTCTTGAAGGAAAATTTATTTTTTTTTATCCTACAAGAGGTTTATTTAGTCTCTTAAGATGTTAATTCAATAATTCAAAAGTTAATTTAGCTTTTTTTAGTTTTCGTTATTAAGGTCTAAAAAAAATTCTTTAACCAAACCTTTTAAAATAATCCCTTAATTCTTAAACTAAACCTTAAAATATTTTATTTAAAAAAAAAAAGTTTAATAAAATTGATAAAAATTTAATATTAAAGTAAAAATAATTTAATTAATTATTTAAATTAAGATTTTATTTTTATTAAATTTAATTAAATAATTTAATTACTTAATTTATAATAAAATTTAATTAAATTTTATTTAAAAGATGCTTAAATTAATAAATGTCAAAATAAATCCCTAAAGTTGTTAAATTAACATACAAAGGCTAAAAATATTTTTTAAAAAATTAAAATTTTAAAAACCTCTAAAAAAATTTTTTTTAAATTTTTTTAATTAAAGTTAAAATTTAACACTCAAAGATGCTAAATTACCTCCTTTTTTGACTCACAGGGCACCATAGAAGAAAAAGAGCAGTACATCATTATTATTCATTTTACAAGTAGGAATTTTTCTGCACTGCAACTTGGATAGGTAGCAATACATTATCATGTTATTGGTCGATAAATGTTTTTATGGGCTCAAAATTGAGCAAGAAAAAAAAGTCATACATGTACTTCAAGGATGTCTTCCGAGAGATGTATGTTGCTATATTAGACAGAAACATAAAAATTTTTTAAAAATCTTCATTATTAAAACACAAAATTCTGTTTCTGCCTAAAAATGCGAGACCTTTCAATATATTAGAAATTTTATGACTTGCATAATTTGTGCTCAGCAACAACAACGTAAAAATGATAAAATAGGTCATTAATACAAATTTAGCTGCCTGAAAGACTTTTCAACGAGAGACACATTCCAACAACAACAACAAAAAAAAGCGATAAGAAATATGTCTGTGATATTTGGCAGTTTTTTCTCCCTTCTCTCGGAATATTATTAATGTCAAAATAAAACAACTTTGATTTTATTGCATTTTTTGGCAGAAAAATCTCAAACTTGGCCTTCACCGCATGAATGTTGAAACCAAAAAAAAAATCAAGAGAGTTACAGAGATTGGACAGGAAAGCAAATGAAACTCGTTGATAACCGAACGACCTATCAAGTGCCCTTTTTGGGTGGGAAAATTTGCTTTGAAATTTGAATAGAGTCCATTGTGTGTCGAACCAAGGCACTTGAATGCTGAAAATGAAACGAAATGTAAATCGAGTTTGACAGATTCTACATTAACTTTGTCGTTTGATTCTCGGGTTACGTGCATGTACGACGTGCCGGACAGGAGTTTATCACGCAATGGGAAGGAAATTTACGGAAAGGTATTACAAATTTTTTTTTAATTTTTTAACAATTTTAAATTGACAGAAAACTTTAAAAAAATAAATAAAAACTAAAAAGTTTTAAAAAAAATAATTAAATTTAAATTAATTAATCAATAAAATTAAAATATAAATAATTAAAATTAGTTTTAATAATAATTAAGTAATTAATTATTTTTTAATAATAATTTTTAATTTATTTTAAAAATAAATTAATGAAAATTTGAAAAAAAAGTCAAATAAAATTTTAAACCAGTAAAAACTTAAATTACGAAAAATTTTATAAATTTCATAAAATTAAAAAAGTAAAATAAATAAAATTTTGTACGAAAATCTTGAGGAATTTTTGGAAAAATGTTAAATTTATCAAGAAAATTTTAGAAAAACTCCTGATGAATTTTAATTTTTACATAATTTTATTTTTTCTTAAAAAAACATGATTTTTCTGAAAAATTTTAAAATATTTTGGGTTTATCTCAAACTTTTCATACAAATTAAAATTTTTATTGAATATTTAAAAACCTTTTAAATTTTATCAAATTTGTTAAATTTTTATCATTTAAGTTTTCACTGGTTTTCGAAATTTTAATTAAATTTTTTGTTTAAATTTTTTTAATTTTATAAAAAAAATAATTAATAATTAAAAAATTTAAAAAATAATAAAATAATTAAAAAAAAAAATAAAATTAACAAATTTATTAATTAAAAAAAAAATTTTAATAAAAAATACATAAAAATTTAAGATTTTACGAAAGTTTAATTTTATTTTTATTATTTTTCTGTTAAATTGATCTAATTTTCGTTTCCTGTTTTTAATTTTAATTTCATAGAAAACAAAAAGAAAAATCGTTAAATTTTTGAAAAATCGAAAAAAGTTAAAAATTTTTCACAAAAATTTTAAAACAAAAAAAATTGGAAAAAAACTTATGAGATATTGAAAAATTGAAAATTATTCATAAAAACTCACATTTCTCAATAGAGAAAGAAATCTTAAAGAATTTTGAGTTTTCACGAATAATCTTCAATTTTTTAAATATTTTATTAGAAGTCTTTCGTTTTTTCAAGAAAATATTAAAATTTTTTAAGAAATCCTTGAATTTTCCAAAATTTTATTTTTTTGTAATTTTTTTTTTTTTTTTTAGAAAAATCTAATGGTCAATAAATCATGTAAAAAATCCTCTCACAGTGCAACTTTATTTGAAATTTCATGAGAGAATGCAACGCTTGTCACTACTGCTGTGTAAAATTCTCTACGCATCATCGACTGGAGCCATGCAGCATGATGATGCCAGTTCCTGCTATTGTTGTGAAGTGTCATTTATCTCCTCTCTGTGTTATATTTGTGTACAACAAATATTTATAAAACTTGAGTGCGGTCTTCTCTTACACCAAAACATTACACAAAATCACATCAGAGGCATTTATTTCCTCTTT
This sequence comes from Culicoides brevitarsis, assembly GCF_036172545.1. NCBI lineage: Eukaryota > Metazoa > Arthropoda > Insecta > Diptera > Ceratopogonidae > Culicoides > Culicoides brevitarsis. Next base: position 9,085,756 of record NC_087087.1, on the reverse strand, counting down.
TCTCACTCTCTGTGCCGATGAAACTGATGAAAATTAACTATTTTCCATTTGATTAGATTTTGATTGGTTCGTCTCTTGCTCATCACCGAAAAAGGACCTCAAAACACACAAAGCCAAAAATTATTATTTTTATGACGTCTTGGCATCAATATGGCAGAAATTTAGTGCACCTACTTTCCTCCCTGAGCTTCTTATTTCGCATTTTTTGCCTTTTTTCAGTCGACAAAACTTCAATATTTCAACTTTTCTTCTGTATTTATTTTTATTTATTATTACAAATTTCATCCTTTTACTTTTTTTCCCAGTTTTTCTCGATATTGATACAAAATAAGAAAAGGAAAAAAAGTTGAAGAGACAATAAAATTTATAGAAGAGAAGAGTTGGTTGCACACAAAATGTTGGAAAAATTATATGAAATGATATGATTTTATTGGATTATTTCCAAGTGATATCAACACTTAAACTCACAAAAAGCGGAAGAGACGGAAAAACACAACAAAAGACGAAGATTCGTTCCTACTGGGAGCAAAACGAGCGCGCATCGCAATATATTTAATGTTTATCTTGCGACTTTTTTCTGCGTTTTTTTCGGAAATAAAACGAGAAAATTCATCCAGAATCCAGAATTTAATCAAAAAATGTTAGATTATGACGAAAGCGCGACACGAACTTACAACAACAACTTTTATCTACGAAATTACTTCCAATCGCTTATTTATTTGTTGTACATTGTTCGCATTGCAAAGTCTAAATAACACAGTAAGTTGCTTAAAAAACTTTTTTTTTTCTTGTTTTGTCTCGAAATGCATTTCTCTACTTTTTTTTTGTTAACAAAGAATTTTAAGTTTTTTAGAAAATATTATTCGTTTCACGTTTTGTTCTTGTTCTCTTCTTATCTCATTTTCTCTTCTTGTTAAGTTAAAGGAAAAACTTTTTCTCACGCTGTTGCCGCTGCTGTAATAATATTTTCAATTTCTTTTTGATATTTTTCAGACTACCGAAAAATTGAAGTCGATGCATTTTTACAAAAAAAAAAAAGGAAGTGCCTTTGACATTGCACATTGTTGCTTGGGCCTCTCGGGAACGTTACAGCGTGACATGTTAAATAATCGTCTGGGAGGAAAGTGAAGGCAATAATAATCGAATTGGTGTCGAAAAAAAAGGAAAATTTTCTTCATGAATGAATTTTATATTTTTTTGTCGCTGTGAGTATTACAAATTTTTTTTTCATGAAATGTAATTCACTTTCTCGAAATTAGATCGGATTTTGTGAAGATTTGATGTTTTGCGGTGAAATTTCTTTGGGAGATGCTAAAAAAATTTTTTAATGAGAAAAGAAATTAAAAATTTTTTCTCTTAACATTTTTCTCTTATATTTTAATTTCTATTTTTGAAAATTTTTAACTGAAAATTTTGATATTTTAAATAATTTTATATTTTTATAATTTTTTTTATTAAAATATCTTTATTATTTGAAAATTTTTAACTTTTTTTGAAAAATATTTTAAATTTTTTTATTTTATTTTATTTTATTTTATTTTATTTTATTTTATTTTATTTTAATTATTTTATTTTTTTATTTATATTTTATTTTATTTTATTTTATATTTATTTTATTTTATTTTATTTTATTTTATTTTATTTTATTTAAAATTTTAAAAAATTTTATTTTATTTTATTTTATTTTATTTTATTTTATTTTATTTTATTTTATTTTATTTTATTTTATTTTATTTTATTTTATTTTATTTTATTTTATTTTATTTTATTTTATTTTATTTTATTTTATTTTATTTTATTTTATTTTATTTTATTTTATTTTATTTTATTTTATTTTATTTTATTTTATTTTATTTTATTTTATTTTATTTTATTTTATTTTATTTTATTTTATTTTATTTTATTTTATTTTATTTTATTTTATTTTATTTTATTTTATTTTATTTTATTTTATTTTATTTTATTTTATTTTATTTTATTTTATTTTATTTTATTTTATTTTATTTTATTTTATTTTATTTTATTTTATTTTATTTTATTTTATTTTATTTTATTTTATTTTATTTTATTTTATTTTATCTTTTATTTTTTAAACAAATCTTTAAAAAAGCTTTTTTAAAAAAATCGCGAAACTTCAATTCCTCACAAAACGCCTTGTCATTTATTATTTAAGTGGCAAATTATTCCGATTCCATTTTTTCCGTTTCTCTGTCTCCTTAGCGGAAAAAAGTACATTTATTTTGAATGACAAAACGTATCAATCATAAAATTGCATTTTTATTTCCATTTCTTTCCTTTTTTCTTCTCTCAAATTTATTATTGCAAATATTCGAAGTCGACAAAATAAATGATAGGCCAAAAGTTTTCTTCTCAATAGTAATGTTTGTCATTTTTTGTCTCCACGACGTCTTCTCCTACTTTTTTTTATCGGAAAAAACGAAGTTAAGTTAGTAACACAAGAAAAAATAAACCTACCTTGACAACTTTCCTGCTTTTCCATTTTCTGTAAAAGAGATATAAAAATAAAATATTATTTTAAGTCTATCATGCGTAAATTTATTGACTAAATTAAGGTAGCTTTCAGGCAAATTGCCAATTGCGATGGGAGGACAAGTTTCAGGCTGAAAAGAAAAAAAATAGAAAATCCGTGATTTTTTTTGTTTGGAATCGAAGAACGGACAGGAAGGAAATAAAATGTATAATCCGTCTCAAATCTGCTTAAAAATATGACAAATTGTTGTCATTTTTTTCAATGTTGTTGAAAAAAAAATCACCGGAAATGTCCTTGAAATGACATTTTTCGATATTTGTCTTGTCCATGCAATTTAATTAATAAAATATTGCATCTGGTGTCGAGTTTTTGTTGCTTTTTTGTGGCACATGATGGACCAAGGAGTTGGCAAGATGCATTGCTTATTCATCTTATTTACCTTCAATTTTGGAAATAATATGCAGATTCATTACTTTATTATACGAGCCTTCTTGTTTCGTCTTTTAAAGCAGGGTTCGGATAAAGTTTGAGGCTAAAGAAATGCTTTTGCTTGAAGATAAGTCAAAAATGAGTTGACTTTTGGCCTAAAAAATTTTAAGTCAAAATTCAAAATTTAATTCTTACAAAAATTAATTGAATTAATTTGTTTATTTAATTATTTTTTTATTTCAAAATTTTAATTAAAAAAAAAATTAAATTTTTTTATTTTAATTTTTTATTTAATTTTTTTAATTAAATTAATTTTTTTTAAAAATTATTTAAATAATTAATTATTTTAGTTTAAATTATTATCTTGCCTTTGACACTAATTTTTGACGAAAAAAAAAAAATTTCATGAAAAAATTTTTAAAAATTTATTTAAAATTATTTGCTTATTTATTTTTTTTAAATTTAATTTAATTTAACTTAAAATTAAAAAAAAAATTAAACCGATTTTTCCTAAAAAAAATTGTTTTATTAAAATAATTTTTATCAAAATTTAAAATTTAAAAAAAAAATTAAATTTATTAAAATTAAAATTAATTAATTATTTTTTTTAAATTTAAAAAAAATAATTTTAATTCTTAATTTAAAATTAATTTTTTTTTATTTTTTTGAAAATTATTTTTATTTAAAACTGACTTAAAATTTTGGCTTAAAAAAAGTTTTTTTTTAACTTTTAATTTTTGGGCCAAAATTCTCAAGCAAAAGCTTTCTTCTGACTTAAAAGTATTTCCGACCTTGTCAAAAAGGGCTTTCTTGCCAAAAAAAAAAGTTTAATCTCAGCAAGATCGACCAAACAACCAGAAGCTGTTATTATTGCAAAATTGTTTCTTCTCGCTTTCAAAGATCACACAACACACACGAGGCAAGAGACAACAAACAAACAGATTGTGTTACGACAAAATCCACAAGAAGGTGCACAACATATTATAATAATATAATATTTTCGTATCGACACAAACAGGAAAATGGTAAACAAAGCCATCGTCGTTCGGAGAGAGAAAGAGTGTCTGATGTCGTTGGTTGGGATCTTGTGCTCTAATATTGTTATTTAAACAAGTTGTTATTGAGAGTAAGCAAATCATATCTAAATATCCAGGTGCGATATACTTATTTGCATATTAGTTGCCGCTTTTCCTCCTTGCACACAATATTTAAATAAATATACCTCGGCAATATTATATTTTATTAGAAAACCCTCCAGATTTTGGTCAGTAGTCATTTTCTTTCGTAATCAAAGTTTATGCTCCGTTTACACGCACAGCACACACAAATTTACAAATTTTCAAGACAGAGCCTAATTCTTAGTCATTATGCGGTCAGGCAGGTCAGCCAACAGTCTCATGGCGTACTAAGTAGATGCAAATCTCCGAATATGTGCATCATTTAATGGGCTTTGCATGCGACAATTAAGCAGAGAAGAAATATCTTAAGAGATTCTACTTTGGTGTATGGAGGACAAAGAAAAGTGATGTGGCATGCAAGAAATCTCTTTTGTGTGTAAAATATGCATGTTGAGACAACTAAAACCCCAAATTGCAAACGATAATTAAGTATGCATCAGACCAAATCCTTGCTGAAGGAGGAAAGTTTTGCATCGTTTAAGAGTTACGTGGAAAGGAGAATGTTTCCTTAGAAATGAAAATTGATCACAAATCTCGTTTCCTTAAAAGGAAGCTTAAACATGAATTATTACAAATTACAGATTTGAACACAAAATTATTGAAAAATTGTAATTCAAATTTTTATCCTTGAAAAAAAATCCTTGTAGCTTCCAAAAGAAAAGAGCTACAAACTTTAAAATATAGTTGAGAATGTCAAGTTTAACAAAATTTTTAAATTTCGAGCCTTTTTCTTTCTAAAAAGTCTCTTTAATATCAAATGACCTTCATATGACCTTCAAAATTAAAAAGCTTCAGAACCTCTGAACATCGAAATTTTTCAAGATTAGTTTTGAAGCAAAGTTTTTTAAAAGCTAAAATTTTATAAGCTTCTCTTAAATTAAATTTTGATAAGCTCTTAAATCCAAATTTTTTTTATTTGGAATTTTAAATTAATTTTTCTCAAATTAATTTTTTTATTTTTTCACTTTTTTTAAAAAATATTTTAGTAAAAATTTTATTAATTTTTTTAGATTTTGACATTAATTTTACTTAAAATTAAAAGTTACTCATAAAATACTAAATTTAACGGTCAATATTTGAATTGACAGATGTCAAATTTCAATCTTTTTGATCAAATTTAACTTATTTTGATTCTATTTAAAGAAAATTTTTCGAAAAATTTTAATATTTTTTACAATTAATCTTAAAACAAGTAATTTTTTTTAATAATTCCGAATACAAAGAAAAATTCAATTCCGCTAAATTCTACGTTAAACCCTTAAATGATAATGAATTCACAACCAACCTCTGTAAAAATGTACTTAGAATTCATTGTCGACAGTGTCAATCAGGTAAAAATAATTAAAATACCATTTCGCACCTTTTTTTCCTTCCTCAGCTAACGACGAAATATGACTTGGTGCAAAAAAAAGAGAGCCATACATAACACAATTGTTTTCCAATTTACAACATCAAAGCCAACCGCGTGCAAGTGAGACATCCCAAAGACAACAAAAAACCACTAAAGTAATATTGTTAGAGTTCTAATACTACCACTGCTGCCGAGAAAAACGACGAAGAGACGACAACGACCAGATTATAAAATAATGAAAACACAGAGCGAGAGAAAGAGAAACCGTTAGAAACAATAAATAGAAGATAGACTACCTTTCGTGGCATGCATACTATTTGCCTGTTGTTTATTCGCCTGACTCTGATTTGCTTTGCTTTTGCCCACTCGCTTCATATACTCTCGTTGGTCAAATGTTACATTCATTTTCCCTCTTTTTTTCCGCTGCACTCGTGAAGCACTCAATTTGAAAACAATGCTGAGACGGAAAAAAGAGGCAAATATTTGTGTGGTTAAGGCGGAAATAAAAAATAAGTCTCGAATGTAAAATTTTTCAGCAGAAAAAAAGAGCTGTGTACAGTGACCATGTAGAGAAGAATAAACAAGTAAACATAAAACCAACGTGGATTTCCATATTATATTGATAGAAAAGTGATAGTAGAGTAGAGAATGATACAAAAACAGAAGGAATGCCATTTTTTCCACGCAACTCTCTTGTTTTTGTTGTTATTCCGAAATAGGATAGTTAATATTCTGCTGCAATTCGTGTTCAATTGCTTGTGTTTTGAACCGAATGCCACTGGCTAGTTACTTGTTTACGTTTTTTTTTTCAGCTCAGAAATAAATCCTTTAATGATACAACAGAGACATAAAGAGAGAAAAAAAAAGTTGGAGCCTTTAAGTGGTTTTGCGTTCTAACTTGAATTCACAAGGAAATTAGAAAAGGATTTGGATGACCTTCCGTTTGCTCTTTCAATATAATTTCGCAGAACTTATAATCGGCTTTGTTTGGCTTTCAGCATTAGAACAACCACAAATAAACGATATATCTGTCTAATAATTTTTTTTTCAGCAGCTGGATTGTTCGAGAGATAATAGACGGAAAACTTTTCCTTTTTACATTGGAAAAATTGTTAATTTTTCGGAATATTATGCAGTTTCCTCTCCATAGCCACATGACCTCAATAAAAATTCACACTTGTTCATGCTTTATATATAAAAAAAAGTTTTTGGCTCATTCATCTACTTAATTTTCTCGTTTGAGCATTTCGATGGAAAAAATTAGCTGATGGTCTGTGGATGTGTCTCAGTGAGATCGAAATCTGCCTTTTACAAATTCGTGCGCGGCTTTTTTGAAATTCACATAGTTCACGTCGATATTGAATCCGTAACGCATCATGTCATTCAATAAATTCACTCTTTTGTAAAATAAACAATTCTGTGCGAATGCTGATCTCATTGGGGGCAACCTCAGTTCGTTTTCGCTTCTCAGTAAATATGGTTGAACATCTCTCATATATTTCAGGTTTCTTCAGAAATGCGCTTTGATAGTTCCTTCCTTCATTCCTCATCAGAATAATTTTAAACTTCAAACTAATATCCAAAGTCAAATTTGACATGATCCTAAAAAATTTAAAATTTTATTGTAAAAAATCCTTGTAAATAAAATGAAACTTACCACTTTTCAATGCTCGATGATTGTCAAACTTTTTAATTGAATCCCTCGAAAAAGACACAAAAATATTTACATAAACATTAGCGTCAAAAAGTCACTTCAAGTCTTTATCTTGATAAAAATGTTAAATCCAACAAACAATGAACGGCAAACAGTGACAAAAAATCGCACGTATCAAGTGATAAACAAAACAAAACAAACAAACAAACACGGGACGCTTATTTTCTCGTTCCCTTTTTATTATGTATTTATAAAAGGCGCAACAAAAAAATCGAGCAGCAATACAAAACTCTATTATTTTTTGGTGCATTTAAAAATGCAACATTTCAGCTGACATTTAACTGATAAAAATATCAATGAAATTGTTTTAATTTGTTTTTCACGAAAAACAACAATATGCCAATAAATATAAGGACTTGCCCGTTGTTTAGAGAAAAACACGGCGCGGTATCGAGTTTCAAATGAGATAACACTGCGTTTCAGTTGCAACTCAATAAATGTAAAAATGTTTTTTTTTCTCTCACTCGACGTTGTACAAAATAAAATGGAATTTGGCTCCAAATCCAAATCGAATGCAAGTTAGCTTCACCCTCTCACACTGTTTGTCTATTTATGAATGCAAAAATACATTTAATGGACCTGAGAGTGCATTAAAAAATTGAACGGTGGTGTTTATGTACAAATAAAATACCGAGCACAAAAGTGTACAGTTGGGATGTAAAAACTTTTTTTTTTCATAGCCCGATAAAAATAAACAAGAAGAAAAAAATAAATAGAAAAATCTCGGGAAAAATATTTACAAAGTTTAGTTAAGCATTAAAAAAAACTCCCACTCTTTGTCGTGATCTTTGTTTCAAAATCCGATATAATGCACAAGAAAATGAAAATAAATAGCGCAAACACCGAACATTGCACGAAATGATGAGTGAACCCAGATAACGAAAGCTTCAGCACACACACAAAAAAAAAACTAACGGAAGAAATGTTTATTGTTATTCAAGGAACTAGTCCAACATCAACATCGTGTGTGTCCATACAACTTTTCATAACTTTGACATTGTTTAATTCACTGCAGCAATGGCCATGTTGTGTAAGATTTTTCTCATGACGTACAGTTAGACAATTACATATCATCACAAAACACATAATTTTGGCTCCATGTGTCTGGGAGCTGCTCGGGTATGTATGTCGTGCAATTTGCCCAAAAATAAAAGTAAGAAAAAAAAGTAGAAGAAAATCCATAACGGAAAAAAGTACATCTTAAAAGCAATCTTTGTAATAATAATACTAATAATAATAATAACCTAGTTATAGGGTGTCCATTTTTAACACTTTTGGATTGATAGATGAAGGCAAAATTTTTAAAAGGTAAAAAATTAATTTCTAAACGTTTTCATTACGAAATAGTTAAGAAAAAACACAACATTTTGAAATGTTCTGATTAACTGAGCTTGTAATCTGTCATTCAGTTCAGTACATTGAATTTCTTTACTAAAATAAGAACTGTTCCTTCTTCAGTATAATGAATACTCGAAGGGTTTAACTTTTTCTAAAGATCTTCTAAACGTTAGGCACTTTTCTGTTTGCTTAAATTAATTTTTTATGTCACTCAGGTAATAAAAGTAAGATTCCAAAATCCGTATCCTTGTTTGTATTCGTTTGAGATGATGATATAATTATTTCCTTCAAGCCTTTGGAGCTGTTATGTCTATTTAAGTTCAACAGTTAACAGTTTCTTCCTCACTTTCTTAGAAATGTCTTCCGAAACAACATTTGAAGTGCTCATACTTTTCAACTAAATTTAGTTATTTCTGTAGAATTAATTTCTGTCTCGTAGCTTTTAGTCTGATAACTTGTCAGCTTCTCTTGGTTGCTGATGATTTGTTTGAGACCTATATTTAATTTTGTTTTCGACCTTTAGTTTTCGACTTTTAGTGGGTCCTATGTTCTTTTATGTTCGAAAAAATCGTCTTTTGTGAATTTTAATTTTATAGTTCCAACATCTTAAAAAAGTTGATTAACAAATTCTGAAAGAATAAATTTTACTTTAAATTAAATTTTTAATAAAAACTTACCATCTCATCGTTAAGAATTATTTAAACAAAAATTATTTTATAAATCAGCTCCTGTGATAATTTTACATCGTGTCACCCTAATGCAATTTTTCGCATTGGCCGTAAAAAACCATTTCAATCTTCATTTTATTATTTCATTTTTCTAAAATTTTTACAATTTTTCCTCGACTTTTCCTTTTTTTTCCTTGTGTGACATGAATCTGTGTCTGTGCAACACTCTGCTTTAAATGAAACTTTAACTTCTTTTGTTGTCATTTGGTCATATTAAAACTTTTATGGAAACTCTTTTTTGTTGCTGTGCTGCTGCTATCCATCCCGTATGTAAGTTGCATCGTCAACAATATTTATGAGCTTACAAAACTGTACAACACAGGATTTGCTGCCGACATGCCAAGGAAGGAGCGAAGCAAGTACAGTAAAAATGTAATGAAAACTGAAAAGACGAATAAAATTTTATAAGGATGTATCAGTGTCATGATTTGTCACAGTGTGTCAAGTTCCTCGTATACATCTCTGATTAATGTTATTTTTTGCTCTGTATGTTTTTGTGGCAATGTTCAGACATTTATGAGTAATTTCCTCGAATTATTAGCTTCGACACCACTCACTCACTTCTTGTTTGATATGGGAAAATGTCAGGCTGTCCCAATAAATGTAAAGAGATGTTTCAATAACACAATTTTCCATCCCCACGTCGTCGTCGTTGTTGATAATAATTGATACAACATAAAATTGGTTAACATAATAGTCGTAATATAAATGTTGATGATGATGATGTAGGGTGCGATAGGACAAACGGAAACGCAGACACTCGCCTACTACAAAGAGCAAATAAATTAAATATTTAAAAATAAATGAAATCCAAATAGCATGACATTCATAATTAAATCAACAGAAGAGTTTGTATATGTTACAGATACGCCGCCGCTACCGTCTACCGTTGTTGTTATGATGTCGTTGTTGTTGTTGCTACTGTTCGCAAAATGCACAAAGTACACCCCAACACTTTGGCACGCACACACACGCCGAGAGAGAGAAACGTAAATTTAATCAATTAAAACCAAATTATATATTCATTGTGTGCTTGTTACAACAACATCGCCTGCTTTGCTGCCTGCCCGTTAGTCGCTTGCATCCTTGTTATTTGCTTTTTTTTTGCAGTATCCAGTGACTAATAATAGGAAAAGTGTCGTCTATTGTCTCGTTTCTTGTTAATGAAGCGAACAATATTGACCGTTTTATGGAAGTTTCCGTTACAAATTTTCTTGGAAAAGGTTGAAATGTATTGAAAAATTACTTTGATCATTAAAGTTTTGAAAAAAAATTAATCAATTTTTTCCAAAAATATTTATGAAAATTTATTAGATTTTTGATTCATAATTTGCTTTAAAATACAATTTTCTTGCAAAACTAATTTTTTTTAGAATTTTTGTAGAAAACCTTAATATGACCTTCAACTGACCTTGAATTTTAAAAGAATCTTTTTCTGAACATTTAATACTCAATTTTTGTCAAATTTGTTATAAAATTAATTTCTTTCGGTTTTGATCAAAATTTCATAAATATAATTCTAAATAACTTTTCAAAAATGTTCAAATAATTTTTAAAAAATTAAAAAAAAAAATTAATTTTATTTAATTGACTAATGTTTAATTCATTTAAAAAAATTAAAATAAATAAATTGGATTAACTAAATTGAAAAGCTAAATTAATGATTTTTATTTTAACAGTTTTATTAAGAATTTAAAAAAAATTAAATAATTAAATTCAATAAATTTAAATAAAATTTTATTTCTTATTATTAAACTTAAAAAATCATACAAAAAAGAAGTCAAAAATTGAAAATTCATATAAATTGAATTATATAACCGCTAAAGAGTTTGAATTAGCAAGACAGCAATTTTCAAATTTTTATCGGTTATTTTTTTGACAATTACTCATTTTTTACAGAATTTTATAATATTTAATTTTTTTAAAATGAAATTAAATAAATTTATTTAAAAAAAAATTAAAAAAAAAAAAAATGTTAAATTAGTTTAAAAAAAATTGAATCAACAAGGAAGCCATTTACAAATTTTTATCGGTTATTATTTTATTATTATTTTTTTTTTTTTGTAATTAATAATTTTTGAATAATTTTTTTTTCTTTTTAATTATATAAAAAAAATTATTAAAAAGAAGAAATAAAATTAAAAAGAAAAAAATTGTCAAATTAATTTGAAAAAGATTGAATTAGCAAGAAAGCGAATTTCAAATTTTATCGGTTATTTTTTAAACGTTTCTCATTAAAGAAAATTATTGAAAAAAACATGTTTTTGATGAAAAATTAGATAAATTTTTACAACAACAGCTTTCTACTCATAATAAAACTTGAAGTGCTCTCAAAAAATAATGTAAAAGCTACTTACCGACAGAAAATTCACTCATGCCACGTTCGATTGCCAATAATTTGATTTACTGCATGACCTTCTTCTTCCTCGTTCGCCGCCGTTACTCGTGCACCATTGTCTCACACTCCAATAATTTTATTAAAAATAATTTTAAAATACAAGGGGAATAGTCGTCGTCGTCGTTGCTTCCATCATCAGGCATCTCGCTATGTAACCCGATAGCCATCCTTGAAAATTTTCTATCGTTATTACTGAGTTGTTGCTTGCACACAAATTTCCCAACTATTTTTCTACTTTAATGACTTTTTTCCTCACACACACACACACAGACACCCGACTCATCATCATCTGTAGTATTTACATAAAAGTTGCATAAAACATCTATAAAACTGTCTTTTTACACCATTTAAGCTACAAGTGCATGCACGGCTCGGATCTCGCCCGGATAAAATTTGTACGTGATGTTTGGCAGTGCACTGTTTCTCTAATAATTTAAAAGGCATATTGTGTGTGAGAAAATCTTGTGTCTTTTACAGTTGGTCCACAAAATATGTCGTGTTTCGTTTTTACAACGACAAGCCCATGAATAAAATTGGAAAATTTCATAAGGAGTGTGTTGTGTGTCAACTTTATTATAAGAGGACTGCATGTTCAGTTCGTGTCCAATGTAAAATGCAATAAAATTCTTCTTTTTTTCTGCTCTGCGGTTTTCATGTGTGTGAGTCTAACTAGAGGAGATTGTGTTATTACTTTGGACGGATGCTCAATTACCGTGAAATAAAATTATTATTCCCTATTGGCGTTGCATCTCGTCCGTGTGAAGTTTAGATTACGTGTGTCGTTCTTGCGTTACAAGCTGAGCCGGATTGTCATACACACAAAAAAAAAAGATTTTTTTGCTGCTAAATTAAAAACATAGCAATTAACATCAGACAAGTGCTTCATTGCATGGCTGGCATCGTGTCGGTAAATATGTGTCAGTAGCGTTCTTTTAATGATAATTTATAAGATTCACTTGTAACGTTGTGTATTTTTCTCGTTGTGTGTGTGACGACGACGACGGCAATCGCGCTGTGTAACAAGAAATTAAGATGCACTTTCACGACGAATGCTAAAGAGAAAAATTGGAAAAAAAAAATATTAAAAAAATTATTTGGAAAAATATGAAATTTTTTTAAAAGTACTAAAAAGTAAAAATTAATAATTTTTTATAAAATTGAAATTTATAAAAATTTTAAAAAATATTAAAAAAATTTTAAAATAAATTTAAATTTAAAAAAAAATAATTAATTTAATTTGAAAAAAAAAATTAATTAATTTAATTTAAAAAAAAATTTTTCAAAATTTTAATTTAATTTTTTTTTAATTTTAAAGCTTTGGAAAAGCAAAATACTTGATTTTTTTTTAAATTTTGAACTTGAAAAAAAATTTCTAAAATCAAAATTAAATTTTTAAAAAATCAGGAATTAAAAAATTTTTAAGTCAATAACTTAAGAATTTTTTAATTTCAACTTAAGCTTAAGAATAAGTCAAAAGTTGTTTTAACTTAAAGCAAAAAGAAAAAATATTTTTCTAATTTTCTTAAATTAAAGTTTTTAGTCAATTTAATAAAAACTTAATTTTTTTTTAATAATTCCTTATTTTTGTCAAAATTGGTCTTTAAGTCAAGAATATATGAACTTTTTTCTAATTCTTAAGCTTAAGTCAAAAGATTTTATGTTGACTTAAAATTTTCAACTTAAGCTTAAATCAACTTATCTTAGTTTTTTTGCTTAAGTTTAACATTAAGTTTCATTAAGTTGAAAGTTATGAGTGAAAATCAAAAGTTTTTTCGGTTATTTTAAAACTAATTGACTTAACCTTGAACTTAACTCGTAAGTAATAAAAACTTAGTTGACTTAAGTATGAGTCACTTAAAGTGAAAAATTTAAAAATATTTGCAAAAAAATAAAAAATTTTTTTTTTCATTAAAATTTTTTTTGAAAAATTTTTAAAAATTGAGTACTTACTTATTTTGATTTTAAAGACCAAATTTAAGTCTTTAAAAAAACAAAAATTTTTTTAAAAAATGACAAAAAATTTTTAAATTTTGTCATTTTGTATGAAAAAGAATTTCAAAACTTTTTTTTTATTTCCAACTTAACTTAATTTTGGGACAAATTAAATATAAAAAATTATTATTTTTATTAAAAAATATCAAAAAAATTTTTTAAAATAGGAAAAAAAATTATTTAAATATTTTTTAAAAAATATTTTAAAAAAATAAATTTTCCTTCCTTTTTAAGTAAAAATTAATGAAAAATTTTTTTAAAATAAATAATTTAAAAAATTAATAAATAATTTCAAAATTTTTAATTTTTTGATAAAATTTTAGATTTTCACCGAATTTCAAGAAAAAGCACTCAAAAAAGGAAGGAAAGGAAAACGTTACTAATTGCTGGCATTATGTTTGAATGAATATAACTTTAAATTATTCCCATGGTTTAGAACTAATAATTTACCTCCTACCCAACAGACTGCGGAAAATTGTGTGAAAACAGCATGGATCACGCTGTTGTAATGAAACGCGCGCCTCGAAATGCAATTCCATGCAGTAATCACCCATCTTGTTGTCTGTTGCTCGCCAACTGCGACGCACATCCTTGATAAACGTGTAGCGCAATGTCAAGGTCGTCTCGCTGTACGAAGCCGTTATCGATGTACGACAAAATCCTTGAGTGAGTGAGACAAATGTTCGGCATGAAAAGTCACTTCAATCATTAAAAATTAAAATTTCACCCGAAAATCTCTCTTCCAATAAATTACAGAAAATACAATAAATTTCGCACAAAGTCTTAACCAAGCGTAAAATCCTTTCCCATTTATTTTCCCAGCGACGCGTTCCTTATTTATTATTATATTATTATTATTAGTGCGGCGGCGGGTTGTAATTTCCTTTTCCAATTTCAGGTTAGAATGCGGCACGACGACAAATCGTTCATCATTTATAGGCCAGATGATTGCGGTGATGTAAGCCATAGCTTTAATTTATAATTCTACATCAGTCTTGTGTCTGCTTTGCCTGCCTGCCACGTGCGTGTGTTCGGCAAATAACAATTAAGTGCATTTTCACATAGAACCGCACACAGGCTGCATATTAAAAATCGATGCATTCGATGTAAATGCCATTGCATGACGAACATGCGGGGATGTCAGGACGAGACGAGAACAGGGAAAGCGGAAGAATTTTGACATTAGCATTGAACCGTACAATTGTGCTTATAGTGTTACTTTATTGTGGTAACAACATTTAACAACAGCCCACGTGCCTTCAAATACACAAAATCCTTCGTACAGAGAGAAAAATGGAAAAAGTTGTCGTTTTGGAAAAGGATTAAGAATTTTATCGGGTTTCGATTTTATTAACCACGTGGTTTAATTAATTTTATTTATTTTTTTTTTAAATTACCAAGTTAGCGTGGTTAAAAAAAATTTTAATTTAATTTTTAAAAACTATTTTTTATTTTTTTTTTTTAACCACGTGGTTTGAAATTTTTTAACCACGTGGTTTGAATTTTTTAACCACGCTGTTTGAAATTTTTTTAACCACGTGGTTTAAAATTTTCAAGACACGTGGTTAAATAAAAAATTAATAATTAATTTAATGTAATAAATTTTTTTTTTATTATTTTTAACCACGTGGTTTAAATTTTAAATTGTTTTTTGACCACGTAGTTTTATATAAATTTTATAATTAATTTAATTAAACCACGTGGTTTAGTAAAAATTTAATATCTTATTTAATTATTTTATGTAAATTTAATTTAATTAATTTTTAACCACGTGGTCTATTTAAAATTTTCAATCTGATGATCTGTAATTTAATTTTATGAAAAAATAATTGATTAATTTTATGAACCACGTGGTTAAATAAAATGAAAAAATTAAGTAAATGAAAATTTAATTTATTAAATTTTTTTTAACCACGTGATTTTATAAAAAATTAATAATTAATTTAATTTATAGAAAATTCATTTTATTAATTTAATGAAAATCTAATATATTAATTTCTTTAACCATGTGACTTTTTTAAATTTTTAAATTAATTAAATTTATTATTTTATTAAATTTTTTTAACCACGTGGTTAAATTCAAATTTGATAACTAATTAAATAAATGAAAATTTAATTTAATAAATTTTTTAACCACGTGGTCTATTTAAATTTTTAAATCTGGATGATCTGAATTTTTTTTCAAACCACGTGACCTTTTTAAAAATTTTGCAATTTTCGACGAAATGCGTTAAAAACAACAAAAAGAAGGGATACTCGATTATTATGATTTTCCGTACAGAGTCCTTGCAAAAAAGAACAATAGCCCTACACATGAAATATAATTGGAATTGATTGTTACATGCGTTTATGTAAAATATTCCCTACACACACACGGGAGATTTCAGTTGAGTTCAGATGCAGATCAAATGGGATTAAAATGGAAATATGTTGTCATGTTGCATTAACACAACAAACGTCGTCGTCGTACCTCACTTTTCGCATATGGCATCGTAATTTTTCACATGTCTACATTTAAAATCATGTAATAATGGGTTAACTGACAGAGAATTTACAAACACATGGACACGGGACACACGTGAAATGATTTAAGGTATTTTGGGGATAGATTGTGTGATGTTCAGTCAATGGGAAAATATTGAGGGTAGAAGCAGGTATTTTCAATTAGTACGAAATGCCTTGACCTTTTGCAATTTTGTGCTTGAGGAATTTTTCATGAGCTTTAATTGTTCTTTGTTAAGGAATTTTTATGGAAATATTTTGAATTTGAAGTAAAAATTAATTAAAATTTGACAGCTGTCATTTTGACATTTGTGAAATTTAAAAAATTTTTAATTTGACAATTAAAATGTCTTGAAGGTAATTTTTTTTTATCTTTTTAGCTCAAATTTTTATGAAATTTTGCATTTTTTTAAAAAATGTTAAATATTTTAAAAAATCAACTTAAAACAGCTGCATTTTGAAAATTTTTGAAATTTTTCTAAAATCAACATTAAAAATTTTGACAGCTTCAAAGAAATTTTTGAAGAAATTTTTAAAAATATTAAAATATTTAAGAAATCAACTTAAAGTTGACAGCTGTCATTTTGACATAAGTCAAATTTAATTTTTTTTTGACAAAATTCAAGGTAAGATTTTGACATTTTCTGTTCGTCATTTTGTATTAACTTATAAAAATCTATCAGAAACCGCTTAATACTAAAATTTTAATAAATTCACGAAATGTCACTTTGACAGCTTTTTGACAGCTATGACATTTTATAATTTTTCATATAAAAATTAAGTGAAATTTTTTTTTGAGTTTTTCTTAAAATTTGAAAATAATTATAAAATAATTAATTAAATTAAAAGTAAAGTTAAAATTTAGTTCAAAAAAATATTTTAAATTAATCGAAAATTTCAATCAAGTATTTAATTTATTTTAAATTAAATATTCATTTTAAAATTTTTATTTATTAATAATTTATTTAAAAAATATATTTTTAAAAATATTTATTAATTTGAAGAATTTAATTTAAAATAAAATTTATTATTTTTGAATTAAAACATCAAATTAAATAAATAATATTTTTTAAATATGTAACAAAATATTTTTTTCTAATTAAATTAAAATTAATTTTAATTATTTTAATTTTTAATTAAATTATTTAAAATTTATTATTCATATATTTAAGCTTTCAATAATAAAATTAAATAAATTCTATAGGAATTTTTAATTTTGAAATCATAAATTTCAATTTTAATAAATTTATTTTATTTAAATTAATTAAAAAAATTAATTAATAATATCAATAATAATACTAATTAAAGTTTTAAATTTTTTACCAAAAAAATAAAAATATAAAAAATCACTTCTCATTAATATTCAACGCCACTAAATTCAAATGTTCATGAAACCAAACAAACCATTACTCGTTCATGCGCCTCCCATTCATTCACTTTGCTGTCACTTTTGCATCTGACGTCTCGTGACAGTCGAACGTGTTTCATTCGTACCTTCGCATTTCTCTCTCGCCAATTAACATTCTTCGCAACCAAGTAAACATTTCACAACAATCGCCGCAAAAAGCCCCAAATTCCATCAACTTCTGGAAAATCTCCCGAAACGCATCGAAATTGTCGCAAATCACTGCGTAACATTGCGAAATAATTTCACAAGAGGCAAAACCCGGCAGCTGCACAACTCACAGCAACCTGACTGTATCTAAATTCACACACAAAAAAAGAGAGTGAAGTTGCGATATTTCTTGCGAACACAAAAATTTGCTCCGAAAACAAATTTTAACTCGCGTCAACTGATCCGCGTCGACTTGCCGTTCGAAGCTCCGTCAACGCCGCATCAAGGTACGTAACTTGCCTGCCGTTCTCCGCGGATTACATAATCGGAAATAGTTAAAACCCAATTTTTTTCCTCATCATCATCATCATCATATAAATGAATATAAATTTTTTTTGTGCTCTTCTGCTCGTTCGTCGTCAATGAAAAGTTTCGTGCATAAAATGTGTGTACAATAAAAGTGCTACCAAGGTTGTTGCTCACGCAAATTTCCCAAAAAAACACAAAAAATCAAAAAATAAAAAAAAACTTTGACAAGAACAACAAAAAAAAATCATTAGCGGATTATTCATTGATTTATTTTTTTTTTTTTTTCGTAGTAAATGTGTCAATTTGTGAGCAATACACACACAAAAAGTACTAGAAATTCCTTATCACACGTACATTCCGCTCTTCGCTCCGTTGATTCATGAATAACAATTCCGATGACATTTCTTATCAGTGCCAGCACACAAAAAAAAAGTCCGGCGTTCCAGCAAAGAGGCAGATATTTAAAAAAAATCGTCCTTATCATCGCTCACAGTTCAAATTCATTCAGTAAATCGAATCAAATAGTCATAAATATCGCATATGGCGCAAGTATGCGATAATAAATCGAGTAATTAAAGAATCTGTCGCAGTTATTGTCTTTCCCATTTTTACAAGCATTTCAATTTTTTTATGAGAAAAATTCGGTTAAATGACAGTGATGTCGTCTGTCTGAACCTCTTTACGGAAAATTTAAAAAAAAATCTTTCAGAAATTATGAAAATTAATGGAAATACGGAAAAATTTTTTAAATTTCAAATAAAAAAAAATTTATTAATCTCAAAAGTAACATCAAAAATGAAAATTTGAGAAAATTTTCAGAAAATCTCGGAAATTATAAAAAATTTAAAGATTTTTGATGACAAAATGTTCAAATGAGTCTCTTTAGCAATGTACAAACTGAGAAAGTTGAAAAGAATTTTTAAAAAATTATGAGAAATTTTGGAAAATTTGTGGAAAATCATAAAAATGGAAATTTTTGAAAATTTTTATTTTAAAATGAATCTATTGAGTACTAATGAGATAATTTTTTAAAATTCTGAGATAAAAAAATTAAAAATTTCCAAAATTTCCCATGATTTTTCCGAGATTTTCCAAATTTTTTTAAAAATTTTTCAAATTTTCAATTCTTTTTTTTGCTACTCTTAAGATTCTAAAAGATTTTGTCATTCAAAATATTGAAAATTTTCCGAATTTTCCAAATTTCCCAAAAATTTCTCCAAATTTTTCTCAAATTTTGACTTTTTAGGTTAGTTTTTTTTATTATTTTTATTGAAAAAATATTTTAAATGAATCTCTTGAGTAACGTAAAAAGTCAAAATTTGAGAAAAGTTTGCAAAAATTTTGGGAAATTTTGGAAAATTCGGAAAAATTTTAATATTTTGAATATCAAAATTTTCATATGAGTCTCGAAAGTAACATGAAAAGTGAAAATTTAAAAATAATTTTTAAAAAAATTAGAAAATCTCGGAAAACTTTGAGAAATTTTTAGAAAATTTTTAATTTTCAATTACAAAATTGTCAAATGAGTCTTTCGAGTTATGTAGAAAGTAAAAATTTGGGCAAAATTTCAAAAATAACGTAATGAAAATTAATGAAAAATTTGAAAAATTCAAAAATCTCACAAAAAAATAAAAAAAAAAAAAAATTTGAAAAAAAATTCAGAAAAATCGTAAAATTACAAAAAAATCCTTAACATTAAAATGCACTTAAGCCCCTCGTTTCAAACAAACGCTTTTCAATTTTGATTTTTTTTACCGCATTATTACTTGAACTTGTGTACGATTTTCACATGGGAGACACTGCATCATAGGTGTATGTGTCGTCGTCTGTCGCGTCGTCGTCGTCGTCTAGCATTTACGTGCGCGCTACCTATAAATATAGTACAGGCAGCAATTGTGTATCTTCTTCATCATCATCATAAATAAATAAATTCAGGCAGCCAAATAAATGCAATAAATTCAGTGAGAGATCATGTGAATTTTTTTTTCTTCGTAATTTTTCGTCTAATTTTTATTGAGTGGAAAACGGAGATCAATGACGTGAAGACATGACATGCTAATTATCGCTAATTTTTTATTTGAACGGCATTAGCGGACAAATATTTGGGCAGTATCTGGGTATATGGAACAACTGCTGTTAGCATGAAAAGTCACAAAGATGACATTTTTTGATGGATTTAACAAAGAAATTTAATTTAAACTTGTAAATGTAGAGTTTGAAGTTGGTCTAAAGTACAAAAAGGTGCTAATTTGGTTATTTTTAGAAGTTTTTTTTAACACATGAGATTGAAATTTACGATGAAAAGTCACTTAGTAACTGAAGAAGATACAATTTATAAATTTTAGAGGCTTTGAATGAATAATTTTTAAAGTAATTTGCAAAAAAAAATCATTTGAAGGTCTAATTTGGAATAAAATTTAAAAGAAAAGTCATCATAATATTTTATACAATACCTTTCAAGGTGTCAATTAATCAATTTTTATAGCTTTTGTGTTACTTTGTGTAAAAATTTGCTAAAAAATGATTTATTGGCGCATAAAATTCAATTGAATTTGTTCGGAAACTTTAATTTTTCAATTTTAAGAAGATTTTTGATAAAAATTGATTTTTTTTAAATATTCTATTTATTCTATTTTTTTTAATAAAAATTCAAATTATTGACTCATTCTTCATTATTTTAAATTTTTTGAAAATTTTTATGAATTTTAAAAAGATTTTCCTTCAAAAAATTTTTTTTTTATATGGAATCAATGAATTTACTCCAAATTTGTAATTTTAAAATTTTTTTAAAGGTTTTTTATAAAAAATAAAAAAAAAATTAATTTAATTATCAGATGATTTTTTACGAATTTCCTTAAAAAATCACTTGTTTAGTCACACACAAAAAAAATTTAGAGCTTCAATTTTAATTTTTTTTTTAATTTTAAATCTCTTATAATAAAAACTTTTCATAAAAATAAAAAAAAAGTTAAAAAAAAGGTTCTTTAGAAGAGCAAAATTGAGAATCTTGAAAGAGTTTTCAACGTTTAAAACCTAATTTCGATGAAAAAATAATTTAAAAGAAAATATTTTTACAAAATTTTAAAATCTTTAACTACTGAAGACATAAAATAACGTTAAAACCCGCCAAAAGTAATAAAAAAATTCAATAAAGGTTCATAAACCAATAAAACTGATAAAAAGTCATTCAACTTTATGCTAGAACGTACTTTAAACACTCGAAAATTTAAAATTTTTATCAAAAATCTGAGAATTTTTCAATGAAAACCTCCGAAAGAATTCCATTGCTGACCTTTTCCTTCCTCATTTTGACAACTGTCAAGTTCAACATGACCTTAATTTCGCGCTCGTGTGTATTTGTGTGCAAATGAAACGCAAATAGCTCTTTATCCAGTTAGGAAAACAGATTGCGCTATGCGATGCCGTCTGTCCATATAAATAAAAGTCAAATCTATTTTTACGACGAATGTCATGTGATTTACGTGCGTTTTTCAATAAATATTTGGATTGGAGAGATAACAGCAACGCATCACTCGGAGGACAGTCACTCCAGCAACAAACGCGAGATGCGATTAGGCAACAATGTAACGCGATTGTAAAACTTTCCGTGACTCATCACGCTTTCTTTCGTGCGCTAATCACTTAAAAAGTCATCAAAGGATCACTTTGTTGCGGAATTTTTTTTAGCGTTTTTAGAGTCATTATATTGAATAATAAGTACATACAAGTACTCAAAATAGACTTTTTTCCATCGAATTCTGTGTGTAGAGTGCGACTACATTCTTGCATAACTCGTTTTATGTGTATTTTTTGTGGTATGAGTTTTATATGCTACTTTGTTTTTGATTCAAAAGGATCCAGTTTGATCAAAAAATGGTCTGAAATTTTTAAAAATTAAAAAAATTACATTAAAAAAAATAATTTTTAATTTTTTGTATGAAATTTATTGAAAATTTTATTTTTTATTCAAAAATATACAAAAAAAAATATTTTTACATACGAATATGTACAAAAAATTATTTTTTAAATATTAAATAATTATTTAAATTTATTTTCATAATTTTTTAAAATATTTTTAAAAATTAATTTAAATTAAGTTATAAATTTTATTTAATAAAAAATAGTAAAATTTAAAAATAATTATTTTCATTATTTGATAATTAATATTTTATTTATTTTCTTTTGTAAAATATTTTAATATTAATTAATTAAAATTTATTTTTTATAATTTTTTTTATCAATGAAAAAATTATTAACTAATAATTTCGAATTTATTGTTCATTTAAAAATCAAATTAAATTAAATGAATTTCTTTTTTATTTTTTTTTAAGAATTTTTTTTTTAAAACTGAATTTTTAATATTTTTTCTTACGAATTATATCAAAAATATGTCAATAAATAATATTTAATAAAATTTTAAATTTTGAATTTTGAAAAATAATTTTAAAAATATTTTTAAAAATTTAAATTTAAAATTATTTAAAAATAAAAATTTAAAAAAAAAAAATTTAAAATTATTGAATTTTCAAAAATAATGCAATAATAAATAAATTATATTTTTGCATTCTTTTAAATATTTAAATATTTTAAAGTAAATTAATTTTTTTTTTTATTTTAAAGATTTTTTATTTTTTTTAAATTTTAATAAGTAATTATTCAAAATAAATAAATTAATAATTATTTAAAATAATTAATTATTTTTTAAATATTTTTTTTTATTTAAAAATAATAAAATAAATAGAAAAACATACCAAAATCCGAATTTCCACGCTAATTCAAGAAACTTTTTCTCTATGAACGTATTTCCATTTGTACTGAAAAAAAGTGTTTAAATAAAATTAGTTTATCTCTAACATACAACGTGAAAAGAACGACGACAGACGCGCGAGTTTTATTGCCCAATTTTTTATTTATTTTTTTTTATAATTTTTTACGAGCAACTGGAATATTATTTTTAAATCTGCCTCTTGACTTGAACGACTCGGGCTTGTGCTGGAAATAAAAAAAAAATATTTTTACGAAATTTGTCTAATTTCTAATTATTGTTTTTGCGTTTTTTCGTCATGTCAACATCAACAGATAACTGAACATCACATAAAAAAGTAAAAATAAAGGAAAAATTTGTAATTTATAAAAAAAAATATTAAATGGCTGCCCCAAGTACCCCAAATACGGCGCCAACAGCTTCAGCAACGCCCGTCGTTCCGTGGTCGAACAACAAAGACGAATACGAGCTTTACGAGGTAATTGGCGTTGGAGCGACAGCTGTGGTGCATGCAGCCTTGTGCAAGCCACGCAACGAAAAGTGTGCCATCAAACGAATAAATCTCGAGAAATGGAACACGTCGATGGACGAGCTGCTGAAGGAGATTCAGGCGATGTCGAGTTGCAATCACGAGAATGTCGTGACGTATCACACGTCGTTCGTGGTTAAAGAAGAGCTGTGGCTGGTACTGCGTTTGCTGGAGGGCGGCTCGTTGCTCGATATCATCAAACATCGCATGCGAACTGCGAATTGCAAACACGGGGTCTTCGATGAAGCAACAATTGCGACAGTTTTGAAGGAAGTTTTGAAGGGTTTGGAATATTTCCATAGCAACGGTCAAATTCATCGCGATATAAAAGCGGGAAATATCCTCTTGGGCGACGACGGAACAGTTCAAATTGCGGATTTCGGGGTCAGTGCCTGGCTTGCCACAGGCAGAGACCTCTCGCGGCAAAAAGTGCGACACACTTTCGTCGGTACGCCATGTTGGATGGCGCCCGAAGTGATGGAACAAGATCACGGTTACGATTTCAAGGCGGATATTTGGTCATTCGGTATCACCGCTATCGAAATGGCAACTGGTACTGCACCCTATCACAAATATCCGCCCATGAAAGTGCTCATGTTGACGTTGCAAAATGATCCGCCCACTCTGGATACGGGCGCCGACGAAAAAGATCAGTACAAGGCTTATGGCAAGACATTCCGCAAGATGATTGTCGAATGTTTGCAAAAGGAGGCATCGAAACGCCCGACCGCCAGTGAGCTACTTAAGCATCCGTTCTTCAAGAAAGCCAAGGACAAGCGATATCTCGTGCAAACGTTGCTTTCGACAGGCCCCTCGATGGAAACGCGCGTCAATAAAGCCGCGAAACGACAACCCGGCGCATCGGGACGCCTCCATCGGACCGTTACCGGCGAGTGGGTTTGGAGCTCCGAAGAGGAAGACAATGCTCAACACTCTGCCAGTGACTCCGAGAGTGAGGATCGCCCGATGAACAAAATAATTCACGACGCGTCGTCGGGCAGCGAACCCGAAGATAATTCAGACCCGCAACAAGGGGGCGCTGCTGCTGCGGCGCCATCTGTCGATGAACCGCCACCCGTTAATCTCGTGCTGCGCATGCGCAATGCAAATCGCGAGCTTAACGACATCCGCTTCGAATTTGCCGTCGACAAGGATTCCGCCGAGGGCATTGCCACGGAACTTGTGGGCGCGGGACTCGTTGATGGGCGCGACATTGTCGTCATGGCGGCAAACCTGCAGAAACTCATCGAGGCACGACATCAGATGAAAACCGTTACATTTCAATTGAATTCAGGCTATGGCACTGGCGAAATTCCCGACGAAAAATCACTTATTGGCTTTGCACAAATATCAATCACAGATTAATAATAATTGAAAAAAAAAATTTTTTAGCGTTAAAATAATAATAATAATAATAACATGTTTCATATTATAAAAAAAAATAATTTTAAACAAAAAAATGCGTGTAACTGTGTATCATGAGAATACAAATTTATTGTCGTCTTAGTTTAATTTTTACTGTTAGTTTGTATCAACAAGTCGTAAAACGATTAAAGTTATACAAGAAACCTCTTCTGTTCACTCGTAATTTTTAATTAAAATAATTTATTATTTAAAACAATGCAATAAACTTATAATCTTCCTCTAAAAATGTCTAAAAAAAAAGAAACGGCTGAAATACACCAGTTGTGCCATGTATCTTTTAACTAAACTACAAATATCAAAAAAAATCTTAGAAACTAAAAAAAAAACAAAAACCCCGTTAATCAATTTAAATCTGGTCAAAAAATCAATTATTTAGCTTTAAAGACAAAAAGAGGTTAAGTACTTAAAAACGCAAAAAAATGATTAAAAAAGGTATTTAATTCTAATAATTCCTCTGAATTCAAATTTTTAATTATTTTTACTTATAAATTTTTTTTAAAAGTTAACTAGAAAAAAAGTCCTATTTAAAACCAAAATTTAGCTTAATTTTTATTAATTATAAATTTAAAAAAAAATAAATAAATAAATAGTTTCAATTTAAAAAAAAAATAAATTAAAAATTAATTAATTAAAAAAATGCGTTGGCAATCTCAAAAAAAAAATTGATTAACCAAAATATTAATTAAATTTTAATTAAAATTATTTTTATACATTTTTTTTTATTTTTTTTGGTTGGACAGAAATATTACAGAAGTAAGAAAAAAAAATTGATAAGAAAAGAGATAATAATTAAATTATTAAGGAAATTGAGAGACTAAATTTTTGCGAAATTTACAACAAATAAAAAAAGTTCAGGAGAGAAAATTAATTAATTTTAAAAAAAATGAAAAAAAATGAAGGAATGAAAAAAATATTCATGTGCGCTTATAAAATACATATAAAAATGGAAGAAAAAAATCAGAATAAAAAAATTAATTATATCTAAAAAAAATACCTATCAATATATTAGCATTAAAAAAACAGCTGACAAAAAACTGACTGTTGCATAGTATTTATTATTAAACCTAAATGTCGTTAAAAAATTGAGTTTCATACAAAAACAAAATGTTTGCATGGACTTTGTAGAAAATGTTTTAAAAAATTGTTTAAATTGGGAGTTATCAGCTATTTTATTAAAATTGTCTTTAGGTTTTCGGAATATCACACATTGGCAGTATCGGGAAAGGAATTGATCGAAAAGGGCAATTTTTGATAAATTTATTTTTTTTTATTGAAAATTTTTAATTTTTTTGTATTTTTTGAAAAATTATAAAATAATTTTTATTTTAATTTTTTATTTTAAATTAAATTAAATTTATTTAAATCCCGATTAAAAATTTAAAAAAAAAATATTTTTTTAATTTTAAATAATTTAATTTAATTAAATTTTTTTATTTTAAAAATTTTATTTTTCGGTCTAAAAATTATTTAATTAATTAAATAAAAATTTTCTGATTTTTTTTAATTCTTTTCTTTTTGAGAATTTTTAATATATCAGAAATTAAGAAATTCCTTTAAAAAAATTAAAATTTCTGAAAAAAAAATTAAATTTAAAAATTTAATAATTATTTAATAAATAAATTAAAAATAATTTTTAAATCACCTAAATTTAAATTAAAGTAAAAAATTTAAAAAAAATATTTTTTGCTATTAAAAAAGCTCTTCAAGTCTATTAATAAAATTTTTAAATATTTTTTTATTTAAAAAAATTAAATTAAAAT
Organism: Culicoides brevitarsis; assembly: GCF_036172545.1. Taxonomy (NCBI): domain Eukaryota; kingdom Metazoa; phylum Arthropoda; class Insecta; order Diptera; family Ceratopogonidae; genus Culicoides; species Culicoides brevitarsis. The sequence continues at coordinate 9,059,292 of NC_087087.1, read as the reverse complement.
TGAAAATAAATATTAAAATAAATTATTTTATTAATTAAAAAATTTCATTAAAAATTAAAAAAAAAACAAAAAAAACTTAAAAAATTCATTAAAATTTGTTAAAATTCAACTTGAACTTGAAATTTTCTTTAAAAAAAATTTTTATAAAATTTTTACAAAAAAAAATTAAACTCGCATTTAAATTATTTACACACCGCGACATGATGCGACGCGACACATCGTCATCATCCATGCAAATCACTCAGTCATGCTTTTCCTAATGTGTTTATAATAATAATAATTGCTCAATGTGTTAATTAGAATCATTTTAATGATCTTTGTGCGAATTCAAAGATAAACAACACCCGGGAAAAAAATTAAATTTGAATGCGGTCCAACTCTGATGACGTCGTTTTGTTTCGGGGACCTTTTAGTCACAATTTCGCATGATGTAAAACGAAAAAAAAAATTAAGTTGCAATGTAAACAAGAAAACCTTGAGGATTCGTGTGTAATAAATAACAGATGACAAATTATGAGCACAAATTGCAATTAAATTTTACATCTTACTTAATAATTTTTTTTTTTACAATTTTTATTATGGAAAAAAAAATAAATTTTTCGTTCTACGACAATTAATCGTGACAAACACTTGAAAAAATATTTATTTTTTATCGCTAATTGACACATTTTGTCGAAAAAAAATACAAAAATTAATTGTTACGTCATTTCACGTCTTGATTGTTATTTTTTATCGTTCGTCAGAAATGAAGAAACATCGAAAATTAAATTGTTTGATCAAGTTTTGTTTATGCGGTCGACATTTTTATCAGTTGGCAGCCGCAAATTTATCATCGAACCGAAGACGACGATCCCTCTTCGACAAATTTATTCACATTCAAGTCAATTAAATAAATTATAAATCACTGTTTGATTGGGTTACTGACTTAATAAACGTGCTAGACTGCATTTTTTGTGATATTCCGAGCCGTTGAAACACGAAAACTGCGCTTTCAAGAAATTTTTAGGGATTTTGCTTCACTTTCGATTCTGAAAAAGAAAAAAAATGTGAGAAAAAAGTAATTAAAGACATGTCAAGTCACGAATTTTACTCAAAATTTGATAACTAGACTAAAGAAATAGACATACATGATAAAAATTAAATGAAAATCAATATTTATTATAAAAAAAATAAAACTGCTTTTAAAGAATTCCTTTTAAAAAATGCATTTTTCTTTCTCTTTCCATGTTTTTCCATCGACAGTCACAAAAAAAAAAAATTTTTTGCCCCCGAATTTTTCTTTTTTCTCGAAAAATCCATTGAAAAAAATCATTCCATCATCATGACTGACTACTTTGAAGAGTTAAATTGCCAGCCGATACCCGACGAGGAGGTCCAAAGTCATCAACTTATGCTGATGGTGCGTTTTATGCGCCAAAACGGATTCCTGAACGAAGATTTTGAGCGCGAATTACGTGCGCCGCCCGCTGCCAAGGAAGTCATCGAAGCGCTAAAGGAGAAACGCGTCACGAAAGACGACGAAAAATGCACGATTTGTCTGAAGCCGAACGATGAACCTGAACCGGAGACTGGCACACTGAACGATTTGTTCAAAATTTTGCCGTGCAAACACGAGTTTCATGCGACTTGTATTTTGCCGTGGTTGGCAAAGGTAAGAAATTTACGGAAAAAAATGATTTTTGGAGTAATGAAGAAATTTTTAGACAAATTCGTGTCCGTTGTGTCGTTTTGAGATGAAAACTGACGATGAGATCTACGAGGAACAGAAGCGACATCGAGCACGACAGGCGCAGAGAGAAGCGGAAATTGAGTCGTTGCATGATTCAATGTATGGTTAAAAGATTTTTTTCTGTTTTTGGAGGATTTGGATTTTTTTATGGGTTAAGGATCATTTTTTTACTGAATAAAAGGTATTAAAAAGGAATTTTTTGAGGTAAAACGAGATTTTTTTTAATTAAGAAGAGATAAGTCAAAAGGTAAGTCACGTGATCATCACTTTTAAAGTGCGCCAAATGATCACCCAGTGTAAATTTAGAAAAATTTTAATGTGGATTGGGATTTAAAAAGTCAGTTACTTGCCTCACGATCATCTGAACAGAGGCGGACTACAAGAAAAATTTTAAAAGGGCTCAAATTTGAAGATTTTTTTTTTATTTTTGCATAAATAAATTTTTTATGTTAATTTGATGATTCTTAAGGTTGAAGATTCAAACATTAAATTTTTTGTAAAGAAATTTAAACTGAAAAAAAATTTTCCTTTGACATAGTTTTGTTTTGAAAACTAAATCAAGAGAAAAACTAAATCAAAAACTGTGTCAAAGCAATTTTTGTCAAATCTTGCTCCAAATGGATAAAAATTTGTCAGAGGGCTCTAATTTATCATTTTTAATCATTTTTTAACTCAAAACTGCTAAAAAATTGAAACTGAAAAAAAATTTTTTCTTTGACACAGTTTTGTTTTGAAAACTAAATCAAGAGCAAAAAAACTGTGTCAAAAACTGTGTCAAAGCAATTTTTGTCAAATCTTGCTCCAAATGGATAAATTTTTATCAGAGGGCTCTAATTTATCATTTTTAATCATTTTTTAACTCAAAACTGCTAAAAAATTGAAACTGAAAAAAAATTTTTCCTTTGACATAGTTTTGTTTTGAAAACTAAATCAAGAACAAAAAAACTGTGTCAAAAACTGCAATTTTTGTCAAATCTCGCTCCAAATGGATAAAAATTTATCAGAAGGCTCTAAATCATTTTTAATCAAAAATTTTTGTCAAATCTTGCTCCCAATGGATAAAAATTTATCAGAAGGCTCTAATTTATCATTTTTAATCATTTTTAACTCAAAACTGTGTCAAAAACTTGTTTTGTTTTGAAAACTAAATCAAGAACAAAAAAACTGTGTCAAAAACTGCAATTTTTGTCAAATCTTGCTACAAACGCATGAAAATTTATCAGAAGGACTCTAATTTATCAAAGCAATTTTTGTCAAATCTTGCTCCAAATGGATAAAAATTTATCAGAAGGACTCTAATTTATCATTTTTAATCATTTTTTAACTCAAAACTGCTAAAAAATTGAAACTGAAAAAAAATTTTTCCTTTGACATAGTTTTGTTTTGAAAACTAAATCAAGAACAAAAAAACTGTGTCAAAAACTGTGTCAAAGCAATTTTTGTCAAATCTTGCTCCAAATGGATAAAAATTTATCAGAAGGACTCTAATTTATCATTTTTAATCATTTTTTAACTCAAAACTGCTAAAAAATTGAAACTGAAAAAAAATTTTTCCTTTGACATAGTTTTGTTTTGAAAACTAAATCAAGAGCAAAAAAACTGTGTCAAAAACTGTGTCAAAGCAATTTTTGTCAAATCTTGCTCCAAATGGAAAAAAATTATCAGAGGGGCTCTAATTTATCATTTTTAATCATTTTTTAACTCAAAACTGCTAAAAAATTGAAACTGAAAAAAAATTTTTCCTTTGACATAGTTTTGTTTTGAAAACTAAATCAAGAACAAAAAAAACTGTGTCAAAAACTGTGTCAAAGCAATTTTTGTCAAATCTTGCTCCAAATGGATAAAAATTTATCAGAAGGCTCTAATTTATCATTTTTAATCGTTTTATAACTCAAAACTGCTAAAAAATTGAAACTGAAAAAAAAATTTTTCCTTTGACATAGTTTTGTTTTGAAAACTAAATCAAGAACAAAAAAAACTGTGTCAAAAACTGTGTCAAAGCAATTTTTGTCAAATCTTGCTCCAAATGGATAAAAATTTATCAGAAGGACTCTAATTTATCATTTTTAATCGTTTTTTAACTCAAAACTGCTAAAAAATTGAAACTGAAAAAAAATTTTTCCTTTGACATAGTTTTGTTTTGAAAACTAAATCAAGAACAAAAAAACTGTGTCAAAAACTGTGTCAAAGCAATTTTTGTCAAATTTTGCACCAAATGGATAAAAATTTATCAGAAGGCTCTAATTTATCATTTTTAATCATTTTATAACTCAAAACTGCTAAAAAATTGAAACTGAAAAAAAATTTTTCCTTTGACATAGTTTTGTTTTAAAAACTAAATCAAGAGCAAAAAAACTGTGTCAAAGCAATTTTTGTCAAATCTTGCTCCAAATGGATAAAAATTTATCAGAAGGACTCTAATTTATCATTTTTAATCGTTTTTTAACTCAAAACTGCTAAAAAATTGAAACTGAAAAAAAATTTTTCCTTTGACATAGTTTTGTTTTGAAAACTAAATCAAGAAAAAAAAACTGTGTCAAAAACTGTGTCAAAGCAATTTTTGTCAAATCTTGCTCCAAATGGATAAAAATTTATCAGAAGGCTCTAATTTATCATTTTTAATCATTTTATAACTCAAAACTGCTAAAAAATTGAAACTGAAAAAAAATTTTTCCTTTGACATAGTTTTGTTTTGAAAACTAAATCAAGAACAAAAAAACTGTGTCAAAAACTGTGTCAAAGCAATTTTTGTCAAATCTTGCTCCAAATGGATAAAAATTTATCAGAGGGCTCTAATTTATCATTTTTAATCATTTTATAACTCAAAACTGCTAAAAAATTGAAACTGAAAAAACATTTTTCCTTTGACATAGTTTTGTTTTGAAAACTAAATCAAGAATAAAAAAAACTGTGTCAAAAACTGTGTCAAAGCAATTTTTGTCAAATCTTGCTCCAAATGGATAAAAATTTATCAGAAGGACTCTAATTTATCATTTTTAATCGTTTTATAACTCAAAACTGTTAAAAAATTGAAACTGAAAAAAAAATTTTTCCTTTGACATAGTTTTGTTTTAAAAACTGTGTCAAAAACTGTGTCAAAGCAATTTTTGTCAAATCTTGCTCCAAATGGATAAAAATTTGCCAATTTATCATTTTTAATCATTTTTTAACTCAAAACTGCTAAAAAATTGAAACTGAAAAAAAATTTTTCCTTTGACATAGTTTTGTTTTGAAAACTAAATCAAGAATAAAAAAAACTATGTCAAAAACTGTGTCAAAGCAATTTTTGTCAAATCTTGCTCCAAATGGATAAAAATTTATCAGAAGGCTCTAATTTATCATTTTTAATCATTTTATAACTCAAAACTTCCAAAAAATTGAAACTGAAAAAAAATTTTTCCTTTGACATAGTTTTGTTTTGAAAACTAAATCAAGAATAAAAAAAACTGTGTCAAAAACTGTGTCAAAGCAATTTTTGTCAAATCTTGCTCCAAATGGATAAAAATTTATCAGGGGGCTCTAATTTATCATTTTTAATCATTTTATAACTCAAAACTGCTGAAAAATTGAAACTGAAAAAAAATTTTTCCTTTGACATAGTTTTGTTTTAAAAACTAAATCAAGAGTAAAACTAAATCAAAAACTGTGTCAAAGCAATTTTTGTCAAATCTTGCTCCAAATGGATAAAAATTTGTCAGAGGGCTCTAATTTATCATTTTTAATCATTTTATAACTCAAAACTGCCAAAAAATTGAAACTGAAAAAAAATTTTTTCTTTGACATAGTTTTGTTTTGAAAACCAAATCAAGAGAAAAACTAAATCAAAAACTGTGTCAAAGCCTTTTTTGTCAAATCTTGCTCCAAATGGATAAAAATTTGTCAGAGGGCTCTAATTTATCATTTTTAATCATTTTACAACTCAAAATTACGAAAAAATTGAAGCTGAAAAAAAAATTTTCTATGACTTGACAATTTTTTTTTTCTTTATTTTTTATTTGAAATTGAAGCTTGAAAAATGACAAATAAAAAATACGTATTTAATTTTCATCTTGAAAGCATATTTGATGATATTTAAGCTTGATATTGAACAAAAGTTATGAAAAATGCCTTTGGATGTCGTTTTGATGGGTCTGAAGCTTGAAAAATTAAAAATACGTAAAAATATGCTACATATTGAGAAAACTAAAAATAATGCAAAATTTCAAATATTTTTTCAAAAGACATTATAATGAAATTTTAAAGGAAATATGATAAAAAGCGATGAATTTTTATTCAGTCTAAAAAAAACTTAGTGTCAAAAGATCACAAATTACCATTTATTAATCAAAAAGGGCTCAAATACAAACCTTTATCCCATCCCTGATCAAAAAATCTTAAATTACCCTCTGGTTCGCCATCATCCCAATGCACAGTCTATTTGTTTCAACCACCGCGATCGGTCGAAAACTCGCGAAAACAAAGTGAATTAACGCAAATTCTCATGAATTAACTGCTCAAAATGCCCAAAACGAGCAGCAACAACGTTGCCGACGACGACATTACTCGTCTCATGGACAAATATTCCGGTTTCGAGCAATTTATCACGTGGAAACCCGAGTTACGCTGTCCCGGATGCCATCGGAAATTCACCCATCCAGGTAAGTGTAAGTGTAAATTTGCCCGAAAAATGACTGAATTTGAATCTTGCTTCATTCCGCAGCTCACAGAAAGTCCGAAACCCCGAATTACGCGCCATATTTGCTCAAATGCGGCCATTCGCTGTGCCTGGCGTGCATCAAAAATGGCTTTTTTCGCTGCAAACTCGAATGTGCGGTGTGTCCGCGTCATTTTGCGATCGCAGCTCCGCACAATTCCTACATTCGTGACATAATTCCGATGAATTATTTTCTTCAAGGCGTTCTGCAGAAGCAAAGTTTGGACTTTCATCGGTATCAAGAGTTCCTGCTGCAGGAGAAAAATGGCGCCAAAGACTCGCAAAATCGCTGTAATGAGTGTAAAGTGGCTCCAACGACGCTCGTTTGCCAAACTTGTTGTTTGTTTTTTTGCAAGCCGTGCTTCAACAAGTTACACATGATGACTGTGAGCTTTGCGAACCATCAATTGCAAGAAATTGGTAAAAAATTGAAATTTTTTTGTAAACATAACCTCAAAAAATTTCGTTTTTTAGAATCGCTTGATGAAAAACTTGTCGAAATGATCAATTTGAGTTGCAATTTGCATCCTGCAGTGAAAAGTTACTATTGTGAGGACTGTAATTTGCTGATTTGCTCGATGTGTTTTACCACAAGTAAGCACAAAAGTCACAAATGTGAGCCCATGGACGAGAATTTCGAGGAAAATAGGCGGGAAATGCAAGATTTGATGATTTCGCTGAAACGCGCGAAGAAACTCGGCGAGGAAATGATCAAGGTAGGCACGATTTTTACAAATATTTTCCTTTATTCAGACTTTTGACTAGAGATATGTACATTTTTTCCGATTTTTCGTCGATTTATGTCACACGCATGATTTTTTTTGATAGGTAACATGTCTCTGGTAACTTTAAATTAGTTATAGAAATTCCTTAAAACTACGTAAAAAATCTGATAAATTAAAAAATCATCACACATCCATTCACACGAGCATCCAATTGCACACTAAAACTGCATGCGGAGAAATTTTCCATCGAATTTTGGAGGTTTTTCACTGCGCAGCATTGCACTTTCCAGTGTGGGAAGCATTTATTTATTCACTTGCATAGTCTCCGCCTTCTGGTTGGTGTGCGCCTCGCACCAAATGCCCGGTACTGCCGTCCGTTTTTATTTCGATCACGTGCAGTCGCTCGCTTTCCACGATGGTCTTTGGATGCGGCGACGACGTGGTTGTCGATGTCGATGTTGATGCTGCTGGTTGCAAAATCACGACAGACGATGGCACTTTTTGGCGTGTGATGTAGCGATAAGGCGGCATTTGGGTCGTTGTTGAGCTCGCCATGGCAGCAATTAACGAAGCTGTGGCGGGCGGCGTGGATTTTGTCCCGAGAATTTCCTCCGCTTCGGCTTCCGTGACAGTGATCGAGGGTTTTTCGGTGCTGTCGTCTTCGTCGCTGTCTTTGCTTGAGTTTTCGTCGACGGAATTTTCGTCGTCTTCGTTTTCGTGCTGCTTGTGGAGACCTTTTTGCTTTTGACGGCGGAGTTTTTCCTCCATTTCCTCGAATTTGAGAGCGAGGTATCTGAAAAAAAAATTTATTGATGAGAAATTTCGTAAAAAAAAATTTTTTGATCGTTTATAAATTTTTTGATAAAAATTCTTGAAAAAAATAATTTTTGGTGAAAAGTTGTGATAAAAAAAATATTTAATGATGAATTTTTGTAAAAATTTCTTTCTCGATAAAGAAAAGTATAAAAAAAAATAATATTTCTATAAAAAATATTTAAAAATTAATTTTCTTTGATGAATTCTTTAAACAATTCAATTTTTAAGATTTAATTTCTTAAAAAAAAAAAATTTTTGTCCCGGGAAACTTTTTTCTTCTACCAAGACCTTCATTTTTTGCATTTTTTTATTAAAAAATGGTAAAAAAAACATTTAAAAAAATCAAATCAAAAGAATTCAACAAATTATTTTTAAAAAGTTTCATTCTTGTTCAATGAAAAATCATTTAAAAAATTAAATTTGAAAAAAAATTACAAAAAATAATTTTTTTAAGAAAAATTTTTTAAATATTAATTTTTTATTAAAATTTTAACAAAATTTATGAATAAATTTTTATTAAAATTTTAATTATTTTTTTAAAAACATTAATTTTGAATAAAGAAAAAAATAATAATATTTTTCAATTTTTTAATGAATATTTTTTTAAAATTTATTTTATGATTAATAATTCCTTAATTTAATGAAAAAATAAAAAAAATAATAAAATAAAATAATAAAAATTTAATTTTTTAATAAATATTTTTAGGAAAATTTAAAATTTTTAAATCAAATTTCTTTAAAAAAATCAAATTTTAATTAATTTTTTATGAAAAAAATTTTTAATTTAAAAAATTTAATTTTCTTAAATGAAAATTTCTATAAAAAAAAAAATAATTTTTGATGCAAAAATCTTAAAAAATTTAATTTTTAATATTTTTTTATCAAAATTTTTTAAAAATAATAATACTCACTTATCAACCAATGGACCCGAATAATCCTCCGGGAACTTCGGTGTGAATGGCAAAATATATTTATATAATCTCTCGTTCAACACATATTGCTGCGCCGTGTTCGCACATTTTACATTAAACCACCAATCGCACGTCAAAGCAACCTAAAATCCCAAAAAATTAATAAAAAATCAATTTTTTCAAGCAAAAAATCTCTTACTTGTGAGAAAATCGTTCCATTAGGACACAAAAACGAAGCTTTCCCGCCATTCAAATCGCAATAATGCCACACCTGACAATTCGTTTCCGGATCTCCGAAAAATCCCTTGTACCGTTGTTCCTTGCACGAGAAGCTCGTCTCCGGAATTTCCGAATAATTTGGATAATCGACGCCTGGTTTGCCGGAATTGGGTCCCGGAGCAGCGCCAACGGGCTTTTCCACGTCTAAAACTTCTTCGTCGTAATATTTGTAGTCGTAATCGGCAACGGGAGTGACGACAGGAGGCGATGGCGTGACCTTGTAACGATCTTTGCTGCGTTTTAAATTGTCCAAAATTTTCACGAGAGTTCGAATCGAGTTGTCAATGTTGTCGGGAGTGAGAGTTTCGGGTAAATGATTCGTTTCTTGCAGTTTTCGAAGCAACGTAGCGAGAGAATTTGAGTCAATTTCGTCATTTGTGCCCGGAGTGATGGTTACGGTTTTGTAAGGAGGTCTCGGAGTCGTCGAAGAAATCATCGGAGTCGAGAAATTGTAACGATAATCGCGCATTGGCGTCACATATTTGACGAAATTTTGCTGCGACGGCACATAATACGTCTTTGTGGGGTGATAAGTGCTCGGAAAATGCGTCGATGATACCACGGGACGAACACTCGAGGTCTGAATGAACTTTGGAACGAACATGGGAGCAGCTGTTGACGTTGGCGGAGATGGCGACGCATAATATGGCTGTTTTCCGAGCACTGCGGAAGGCATGGCAGGCGAACGTTGATCATCTTCCTTGTGCGGATACGTGAAAAGTGGGCGATATTTGTGATTTACAGCACTTAAAGTCGTTACGAGAACCGGAGCAGGTGTCGTTGGCGTCACAAAATTGTTTGTTTTGAAGCTCGAAGGACTCGACGGGAATTTATAATAATTTTTTTCGTCCTTTGGAATGTATTTCGTGAATTTATTTCCATTGAATTTGACGTTATTGTACACGGCGATGTCTTGAGCGAGGATATTTGGGGCAGGAGTTGTATAAAAAACGCTCGCTGGGGTCTGATACATGCCTTTTGAGACGCCTCCGTGATATTTTTGGTAACTATCGGGACTCACAAGAGGTCTAAAAATAAAAAAAAAATTAAAAAATAATTTTTTTTATATAAAAAACAATTTAAAATAATTTTTTTATGTAAAAAAAATTTTTTTTAGGAAAAAAAATCTCACCTATGAGTTGAAGTTACAAAAACCGCCGCAGCAATCGAAGGTTTTCCCGCGGAAATTTTCTGATCGTGATAATTTGCCGTATTTTCGGCGTAACTCGCTCCGCTGCTGCTAAATTGATTGTTGCCATAAACCAAATTATTGTGCTCGACATTTTTGTATGGCGCGTTGTTGTGAGTTATTGGCACAAAGTGTCCCGGCAGTTTATTTGACGGTAAAAATGGAGTGAAATTAACTTTTTGTGTCTGTTGCTGCGTTTGTTGCTGTTGCTGCTGCGGATGATGATGATGATTATGATGTTGCTGTTTGATTGTCTGTGGTAGCGGTAAAGGTTTGTTGTGGGATTGTGCTTGATAATAATTTTGAGTAATAACTCCCGATTGGGGTTGTTGTTGTTGCAAATACGATGGGAACTGTAAGGAAAATTGAATTTTTTGAATTATTTTTAAAGCATTTAAGTCTTTTTGGGCAAGAAAAAAATAATTTTTCAAAGATTTTTTGTTAAAATTTAACAGAAACTTTTAATATTTGAATTTTTAAAGATTTTCAAAGAAAGAAATCAAAAATATTAAATCGATTTTGTCATAGTTTAAATTTTTTAAGGCAAATCAGGCTTTTTAGGCACTCATGAAATAAATGTTGAAAAAAGTTACAAAAATTTTATTTGAATTTTGTTTTAAAAATCTTTAAAATTAACAAAAAAAAATTTTTTCATGAATTTCTTGGCCCATTTTTTAAAAATTTTCAATTTTATTTATTTTAAGTCAATTTACTTTTTAAAAAATTATTTGCTATTTTCGAATTTCCTTTAAACAATTTTAATGAAATTTTACTAATAATTTTTATAATTAATTTTTTTTTTTTTCAAAAAAAGAAAAATTTTACAAAAAAAAAAAAATAATCAAAAATTATTTTTTTACTTTTAATCCAAATTAAAAAATTTAAAGGTTCAATATTAGAATAAAATTATCAAAAATTAGTTTTTTTTTAATTTTTAAAAAATATTTTCATTTCTGAAAAATTTTAACATAAAAATGCTAAAAATTATTTTTTTTTTTTAAATTCTACTGAAAAAAAATTTTAATCAGGTTATTTAAAATTAATTTTTAAAAATAAATTATTAAATTGAATTAATTAAATAATTAAATTTCATTAAAATTTATCAAAAATTTTTCTTAAGATTTCGATTCTAATTTTTTTTATCCAATTTTATGCAACAAAAATAACTTGTATTATTTTAGCTTTTGATAAATTTTAATTAATTTTTAATGTATTTAATAATTTAATTTTATTTTAAATATTAAATAATTAAAAAATTAATTTATTTTAATTTTTCATATAAAAAAAATGAAAATTTATTAAAAATTTCAATAAAGATCACATTTTTTAAATAATTTTTTAATTCAACAACATTATTTTAAGAAAATAATTATTTTTTAATAAAATTAAAATAATTTCTAAAACATTTTAACTCAAAAAAATTTTTGAAGTCAAAATTTTAAATCAAATTCAAACCTTTTTTGACAAAATTTAATGAATTTTCTTGAAATTTTCGCAGATTTAAAGAAAAATCAAAAGAAAACTCACCTTAATGTTACTCAATCCCTGCGCCTGATGCTCCATGACGTGCGCTGGTTGCACAATCGGCACTTGCGGAGCTCTTGTCGGCATCGGATACTTCCCTGTCGCCAAATAAACGATCGGCTTCTGTTGCAATTGCAATGCATGATGCATGGACATCGGCGGCGAAACCGGCACCGCAATTAATCCTCGCAATTTTTGTATTGCTTGGGGTTGTTGTTGAACTTGCGCCGGCTGAGTAATTGGATACATGGCAACGGGTCCCTATTTGAGGAATTTTCGGAAAAAGGGAAGAAAATAAAATATATTGATACGATTTTCTCGGCAAATTCGAGAGAAATTGACAAAAATCGTCGTCGGCGTCGTCTTGTACTTACTGAGGGAGGTGCAGCCGGCATAAAGTTATAAGCCTGATTAATTGGTAACTTAAGGTCGTTGTTTGCTGCTGGCAAGTAAAATGTCATGTACGGAATCAATCTTCGGTGTCTTTCGCTTTGATTTCGTCCGTTCGATGAGCCATCTACAAGAATTTCTGCACTTTCGTCCATCCTTTTAGTCATTCGTTGCGTTCCATTCCGCAAATCGCCTTCGGGAGACACCGTGATGCCGTTCGCAAAGAGAATGAATGCCACTGCGGAAACAAAAGAAAGCAAAAATTATTACTTGACCATCATTTTTCTCGGTTTGTACGACTAATCCCGAGTCTTTTTTGTGTGAGAGAGAAATTATGAGACGCATTAACATATTCTCTGACATTGTAATCCGCTTTTCTACCCACTTTCATTGCATAAATTTCGTTTTTGTTACACTCCGTGTCCCAATTCTTCCGTTTTTTAAAGAGATGCAACTAATGAACAATCCCATTTGGGGAAAATAAAGTTACAGACGGGTTTTTGCGTTTGTGCAATTTAAACCACATACGATTTTTTGATAAAATGAACAACACTCTGAGGTCTAATTATTTACAAAAGCATTTTTTGCAGTTGTTTTTTTGGTTGGAAATAGGTAATTTCCGCATAATTTTGTAAAAGAATGAGCTTGAACTTGCTAATTTAAGGTAAAAATTTGTTTTGAGGCAATTTTGTAACTGAAGTCACGATTTTTTGATTTTACTTTTTATATCTTCCATTACATAATTTGAGTAATTTTTTTCAAATGCAAAAAAAAATATAATTTATTGTGAATTTTAAAAAATTTTATTAAAATTTAATTTAAAAAATTTATTTAATTAAATTAAATTTTATTTAATATTTATTAAATACGTAAAAATATTGAATTAAAATTTTGGTAATTTTTCTAAAATTAAATTTCATTTATTTTTTTAATTTGATTAAAAATTTTATTTATTTTCATAGAAAATTTAAAAAAAAATAGTCGATAAATTAAATTGATTTTAATTTGTAATTTATTTTTTTATTTTTTTTTTTTTTTTTTGAGTCAAAATTTTGGCAAGAAAAATTTTAAATTATTTTTTTTTTGTTATTTAAAATGAAAAAATTAAATTTAAATTCATTTTGATTTTTAACTTATTTTTTTTATTTAATTTAATGTTTTTTAATTTAATTAATTTATTTCGTTTTTAAAAATTTTTTTTTAAATTTTTTTTTTTCGAAATTTTAAAATTATTTGAAACAGTTTTTGAAGAAATTTAAAGAAAATATAGATTTTAGATAAATTTAATGTTTAAAAGTATAAAATAATTAAATAAAAAATTAAAAAAATAAAAAATAATTAAAATAATTTTTTTAAAAGATTTTAATAAAATTAATTTAAAAAAAAATACGAGTTTGGTTGAGTTTATGCAGAATTAACAAAAAAAAAATAATTCTAAAATTTATATAATTTTTTTCAGAAAATTTTAAACGAAGCTATGATACAGATATATCTTTTTAAAAATTTTAATTTTTTTAATATTAAAAAAAATCGAATAAAATTATCAGAAATGCATTGAAAAATATTTTTAAACCATAAAAAATCACACAATTTTCCCAACTTGCTTTAAGAAATATTTTTTTCAGACAGTCACGGTTTATTTCGCTCTCGTCTCGCAACAACTGGGGCATATCGACAGTTCAAAGGTGACAATCTTGATGACAATAAATTACCCAGAGTTCGACGTTGCAACTACAAAATATGACGAAACGATTGCATTTCCTCCCTGCCAGGCCAATTATTATTTTAAAGTCAGCTGAATGAATGCCCAGCCTTGGTTTTCTTGACAAGTCACACAATGAGTATCATGCCGTATCATTACTTCTCTCACACATTCAATCCGTCTATTTATTTGTTGTTTGTTTATTCACTTCTTTTTTTTTTGTCTTACCGAGTTTTGACCTTGCCGAGCAATTGCACAAAGGAAGAGTGTGAGTCACAGCAAAAAAAAATATTCAGGAAATCTATGCTCGTGTCTCTTTTACTTTTTTTTTTTTTGCTCGCATGGAGATTAACGTATGTGAAATAATGTAATAAAATAATGTAATTTATGCGGTAAAGTGAGACCGAGAAGACAAAATAATAAAATAATAGATATTGTGTGTGGCATGGCATGGGACACGGGAAAAAAAGTTTTGCGGAAACAATGGAAGGCAAAGGTCTCAGTTTGCAACGAATGAACTTGTGTGCTTTTGGGCAAATGAATGATTGACACGACGAATCTCTTAAAATATTTAAATTGATCAAGGATTTGTTGGAGATGAAAAGTGCGGGAAATGTGTTCGATGCGAATCTTAATTTAATTAAAATTTATTTAATTTTTTTTTTATTTTAAAAATATATTTTTTATTAATTTTTTCATTCAATTTAATTATTTATGAATTAATTTATAATTATTTTTTTAAAATAATATTTTAATTTTATATTTATTTTTTTATTTAATTTTTTATTAGTTTTTCGTTCAATTTAAATTATTTATTTAAAAAAAAATATTAATAAATATTATTTTTTTAAAATTATTATTTTAAATTAATTTTTCATAAAAAATTATTATTTATTTTTTTTTATTTATAATATTTTTCTAATTAATTTTATTTTTTTTCATTTTAATTAATTATTTTATTTAATAAATTATTTAATAATTATTTTAATTAAATAATATTTTTTAAATTATTTTTTCATAAATATTTTTTTAATTTATTTCTTTTTATTAAATTTTATAATTATTTTATTTAATATAAAAAAAATAATTATTTTTTTTAATTTTATGATTTTTTTTTAATTTAATAAAAATTAAATTTTTATTAAAAATATTTAAACTTTAATTTTTTTTTTATTTTTAAATTTTTAGAATTAAATTAAAATTTAATTTCACATTTCCCGCACTTTTCTTGCTGCTCCTCGACGTCGAAGACATACAAAATTCATATTTTCCCGTTAGATTTTGAGGCAGAGAGAGAATTAATTGTCGAACATGGATCTCGACAACGACAAACCGAGCAATCGACAACAACAAAGCGTTATGAACAATTTACATACTAATCCAATTATAAATGCACATGCAATATTAGGTGCCTTATACCCAAAAAGATATGACGAGCCAATCATTCAATATAACAGCTCGCACGCATTAATTAAAGGAGAACGGGACTTTTGTTGATTTTCCCTCCAAAAAATCAGTGAGCGGGAGGGAAAAACCAAAATTTGTCCATATTTTCCTGGTCAAACCGCAACAACAATCTCTCTCTACGGCACTCATCATAAATGCACGACAAATATGCCAATAATAATAAATTTTACGTTGTTCTACATGGGAATTGGTCATGATTGTGCATCAACCTCAATTTTTAGGGTAATCTGGTTTCAAATGTAAACAATATTTTATGTGTGTTGTGAATTGTTATGTTTAGACACGTCGGAATTTTGCAAACTTATTGAACAACACTATCGATAGATTTTGCCAATTTTGCCTTACAGAAGTAGGTAGCACCTTTACATTTCCTGTCGATGATTGGTAGACTGACCGATTTTTATGAAGAATTTGTAGGAATTAAGAAAATTTAAATTTTTAACGGAAAATTATTTGAATTGACGTTTCTTTAAATTCGTTGAAAAAAAGCAAATTTTATAGATTTTAGCAAAGAATTGAATAAAATAGCAAAAAAAAATGTGTTAAAAATTAAAAATTTCGTGAAAATTTTTATAAAAATAATTTTGACAGTTGTCACGTGGTTTAATTTAATTTTTTAATAATTTTTGTTTTTAATTAAATTAGCCTTAAATTATTAATTTAATTTTTAAAAGCTTAAATATTGATAAAAAATCAAAAATTATAAAAATTTTAAATAAAATTAAACATTTTTGAAAGAAAATTAATTTTTTGACATCTGTCATAATTTCAAATTTAACGAATTTTTTAGGGAAAACTTAGAATTAAATTCATAATATCATAAATTTAAAAATGTTTATATAGTGTAAGCTCTTTGAACTCAAAGTTTTTGAAATTATTTAAAAAAAAATTTTTGACAGGTGACATCTGTCAAAAAATTATAATTTTTAAATTTAATTAAAAATTAATTGAATTAAATTAAATTTATTAAAAAATTTTAATTTAATTCAAAAATTCTTTTTAAGAGATTAATTTTAAAAACTAAAATTATTTTAAATAAGTTTTTATCAAAAAAAAAAAATGACAGCTGTCAATTAAACAAAAAAAAATATAGAAAAATTAAAAATTTCTTTTGATTTCTAATTTTTTTTTTTTTGTTCAAAAATCTTTTTAAAGTTTTCTCTTATAATTTTTGATTGAATTAAACTAAAAAAAAATCTTTATAATAATTAAAAATTTGACATCTGTCACTTTGAAATTTCAAAAAAATTTGACATTTAAACGACAAAAATTTTTTTTTCGTTCTTGTCATTAATTTTCTGTTCATCCTAAAACAAGTCAAAGTGCAATCCGAAAAAAACCTTCCACGGAGAAAATCTCGGAAAAAGCATTTTGCCACACATTCGGTACAATTTTGATTGGTTTTGTGCTTCATTTGAAGTTTTGTTATTGCTACTGCTGCTGCTGCTGCTGTTATGATTATTTCAAAAAACCAGCAGAAACGTATTTTGGGTTGCACATTGGAATATTAGAATCGAAATAGCAGAAAAGATGTAACACGAACGCAACTGCACACAAAATATAATTCGAAATGAAATGCAAAGGCATGTAGATTTGATTATAATTTAGAGAGTGAGTGTCGTCATCATCACAGACGAACGAGAATAATTTTCACTCATTTTTGTGTTTGCCTTTGTGAATTCATTTGCATTATTTCCTTTTTCGACGACTCATCGATATAATCTGTAAAAGTGTCTGGTCGATGTCTGGCTAAAAAATTTTTTTTTCGCTCGAAAAGGAACCTGCGGCCTTCATACGTGAAATTATTTTTTAATAATATGTCGATTTTTTGCTCATTAAACACTTTTGGGGCCCTTATTTGACGTTTTTTGTTCGATTTTTCCCCGTTCTTTGTTCTAAATAGTCACAAGTTGTGGTTTTCCCACACGTTGCGTTACACAAAATAATTAGCAAACCACAACTTTTTTTTAGCGGGAGTCTTTAAATATTCATCGTCGCTTGAATTCACGGAATTCGGAAGGAAAAAATGTAAAAAAATGTGAAATAAAACAAAAAAGAGACGAAGAAAAACAAGAAAGATCTGGTGTACAAAGCACATTTTAAATCCTTTTGTTATTTAATTAAGCTTTTAATCAACTCATTGCACTGTTTGTTGAGCAACATTTCCATGTTTGAACAAGAATGAGAGTTAATTGTTTTCGTTTTTAAATGAAACGAGCAACCATTTCACGTTTGAATGTCTTAGATTTGAGTTTTTTGAATATTTTTACATTTTCTTACTCCTCAAGATGCAAATTTCTTTTCAATTTCTTACTCCTCATTGTTTTTTTTTATTTTTGTGAAGTTCTTAAATATTATTTGTACGAATTTTCCTTCAAGTCATTAAAATTTCACATTTTTTACTCCCCATTTTACAATTTTATACTCCTCATTTCACAATTTTGTACTCCTCATACAAAAATTTTCTTTACATTAAGTTCAGAAGTGAAAAAAAACAAAAATCTCTCCAAATATGGATTTTTTCAGTGAAGAATTAAACTTAAATTTATTTTTTTCTTCAAAATTATTAAAATTTTTACATTTTTTGTACTCCTCACTTCACAATTTTGTACTCCTCATGGAATATTTTCTCCAAAATGCGATAAAAAATAATTTTTTATTAACTTTTTACTCTGTTTAGTTCAAGAATTGATTCTTAACCCCTAAATTTCTGGTCAAATAATACAAATTTCACATTTTAGTACTCCTCATTTCACAATTTAGTACTCCTCTTCAATTTTTTTCTTCAAAATACGGAAAAAATAAAAGAAAAATTGAAATCTCAGCAAATTTCGACTTTGCTAAGTCAAAAATTAGACTTTTAACTTTTATCTATTTCAACAAAAATTAAAATTTCACATTTTCGTACTCCTCATAACTTAAAAAAATTTCACGGACAACTATAAAATCGCATTTTTTCTTCGAAATGCGATTGAAAAAAAGACACAATCGTGAAACAAAACGACGGAACATGTTTTTTCACAGTTCTTTATCTCTCCTACTTTAACAGATTGTTTTATTCCGGTTCTTTTTTTTTGCATTTTATTTTTATATTGGATCAAATGTAATTAATTGTGCAGCTCTAACATTATTTAAAATTGTTTATCTTTTTATCTTGTTAAGTTCTTTGCAAAGTATCTGTTTCTGCAAAAGAACTTTTCTGCTGCAAAAGATGTCTCAAAACTTTTTTCTTTTGCATTTTTTCTCTTCTTCTTTAATCATCGTTCTGACCATCAATGAGAAAATTCGAGAGAAAAAATGCTGTGAAGAAAGGCGTAAAAGCACGTACGCTCCAATCCAATGCGTATTGCTGCCAAATTCGCAAATAAACTCAATTTTTTAGTGGTTGTCAGTGATTGAAGGTAGAAAAAAAAATTGCAAAAAAAAAATCAGAATCTAGAAAAAAATGCTGTACTAAAATATTTAACAAATAAAAAATACCTGCATTGAAGGATTTTTTTTTCGTTGTATAAATATAAATTTTATATATTATTCGAATGCTCATGCCGAATAAATGACCAACCAGTGAGATTTCACTCATATTTACTTTGATTTTTTTGTTAAATAGAATTTTCACATAATAAAAAAATAATAACAACGACGATTTTTTTATATTGCGTGCTTGTTGGTAGTTTTCAGTGCTTGCTTTATTTGAACATTGGTCATTTTTTGGATTTATTATGAAATTTAAGTGAAAAATGCGATTTTTGGGTTCAAAGGTGTCCCTGATGAACGAAAATTTGACTAAAATTAATATTTTTAATTATTTTTAGATTTCTTATTAATTTAAAAAAATTTTTGATGCTTAAATTATTTTTTGATAATTTAATTAAAATTATTAAAAGTATTTTTTAATTTAATTTAATTTATTAAAATTAATTTAAAAATAAAATAAATTATTTTTTTAATTTTAAATAAAATTTTTTAATTAAATTTAATTTTATAATTTTTTTTTATTAAAATTAATATAATTTTAAAATAAATTAATTTTTCAAAATTTTCGTCAAAATTTTTATTTTAAAAAAAATTTTTAAAACGAAAAATTTAAAAAAAATGAAATAATTTTAAATAATAAAATTAAAAATTTATTAATTAACAATAAAAAAAATTAACAAATTTTATGAAATTTTGAGCTAAAAAATTATATCTGAACATGAAAAAGAAATATTTGAAAAAAATTACTATCATTTATCAATTTTTTTAAATTTTTACAAATTTTTGAGCTCCGAAAAAAAAAACCTCCGTAATTATCGAAGCCTTAAATAAAAGCCTTAAATTTATGAAATTCGAATAAAATTTTAACAAAAAGGTGCGGAAAATAATTTTAAATAATTAATTAAATTTTTTTTATCGTAATTCATTAAAAATTTCTTTATTTTTAATGCCTTTTAGCTCCCAAACTGAAGCAAAATTCTAAAAAATCTAAAATTTTCAGACTGTTAACTCTTCCAAAGGTATTCCCGTCGTTTCGGAAATCCATTCGACATAATGCGACGTTTTCGTGCCAACCGCTGGATACGTTGGATTCGTGCAAGGCTTCACACTCCACGACACGATGCAATATTGCACAGCTTGTCCATCAACTTCTGTCATAATGGGACCTCCAGAATCACTTTTAAAACAAAAAATCATGAAAAAAATATTTTTTTCTTCTAAAATTGAATTTTACCCATTGCAATCAGCAACGCCGCCTCCTCGAACGCCATTACAACAATTCGAATCATAGACATTGACGAGTCCCTCGTGAACTTTCTTGCAATCCTCGTTGTTCATGACGTAATAATCGCCCCGCTGGAGAGTCAAAGGAAGTGTTCCCCACGTATCGAGACCCCATCCAAGCACAAAAGATTTCGTCTCGAACGAATTTCCGGCAACTTCCCAATAGGGTTTCGGAAATTTCACGGGACGAGCAACGACGCCGGGCTTATCGAAGGGAATTTTTTCCGCCAATCGCAACAATTGAACGTCGTACTTCGTGTAGTCCTGATAAAGCGGATGTCGGTAACTTTGAGCAACTTCAATGACGTTCGGACCTTTTTCGTCGCGTTTCGTTACGTTGTACTGAATTCTGTTGATCGAGCAATGACCAGCGGTTAAAACCCAATTTTCGCTGACGATGCTTCCGCCACAGGAAAATCCGTAACTGTAACCAGCGACGGTGTATGGATGATCTGCGATGTCGACATTTTTGCCGCCAACTACGAACGGGTTCATTTCGGGCGACGTGAAGACCTTCGGAGATGCTTCGATGAACGTTAAAAGTCCAAAAAACGATAAAAATAGAAGAATTCGCGGCATTTTGCGTTTTTCACTACGAGCACAAGTTGAATAATAACTTTCGTTTTAGCTGGAAAGTCGCTTTTTATAGTGTCGATGGGACTAGATAACGACGCAATCGATACTTGACCCAGTGGATTTTGATACCGTTATCAGTCATCATCGACTTTGAGGAGTATTGAGGTATTTGCGGATTTGTTTCCGATGGATTAGTTGGAGGAATTACATGCACTTTTACTTTTCGAGTGTTTTGAATTTGTGGAATTTGCGATTTGAAGGGATTATTTTGTTGTTCCGTGTTGAAATGCTCGTAAAATTATATAATTTTTATTTTACAAGAATTTTAATGAATTTGAAATATTTAGTTTATTTTTAAAAGTTAATATTTTTAAATTCGAGAAACATTTAGACTAATTTGATGGAAAATAATAAAAAAAAAACCATCAAATAAATATAAAATTTCAATAATTTATGGAATTTTCAGCAAAATAACTTTTTGCTCAGTAAACTTTTCAATCTTTAACTATAAATTATAAAAATTCTTTTGAATTTTTCATAATATTCAGACATTTTTGAGATAAAAATCATCAAAAATGATTTTTTAAAACTTTTTATGTTTTCTTTTTTAATTATTATGATTATTTTCAATTAAACTTTAGTTTTTGAGAGTTTAATTTATTTTCAGGTCATAAAAAAATATAAAAAAAATTCTTAAATTTTAAGTTACAATTATTATTTTTTTATTGAATGAAATCCTTAAATTTTAGGCATTAGAAAGCCTGAATTGGAAATTAAAAAAAATATTCAACAGAAAAATTTTTCTGTCAAATTTACAATTTTTAAATTATTTTTTCAAAATTCAAAATGTTTTCCAACTTTTTTTTATTTTTTAATTTTAAAAATTTTTTTTAAATATAATTTTCATTTTAATTTTGAAAAATAATTTTACAAATTATAATTTTATTTTTTTAAAATTTTAAATTTTATTTAACTGAAAAATAAATTAATTTAATTTTTTTTATTAAATAAATTATAAAAAAATATTTATTTATTTTTTTAATTTTCATTAAAATATTTTTTTATTTTTAGAAAAAATAGGTATAATAAAAAAATAAAGAAAAAATATCAAATTTTCATCAAAAAGCGCTTAAATTTCTCGAAATATTCACACAAAACTAAAAATAAAAACAAAAGAAACGAAAACGAAATCGTAACTTAATTTCGAAAAAAATATTCACAAAAACAAGTTCAGTTCCAATTCCTGCAAAACTTGGGTCGGTATGAACAAACAACTGCAACAACAACAAAAACATCGAAAAAAAGGGCCAATCGTAACCTCTGAACTGATTCAATTACTTCTCTCGAAACAACAATTTTTTTTATGACAAACCCGTCCTGTCCTCTGCGAAATTGTTTTTTGATCGGATACATTGTTAAGCAGCGGCATGTCCCGTTATGTTATATATATTTTCGTGACATTTAATAAACCCTCAGGATATCCTTTGTATTTGTATTTATTTGTTCATATATTTTAATGCTATCCAATTACGTGTTGTTGTCCAGCTAAAACAGATTGGAGAAAAAAAATCTGCTCTGTGTGTCGGCAGCGAACGGTGATTATTTGCGTATGAAAAACATCTATTTGTGTCTCGTTGTGATGATGACGTTGATGCTGATGACGACGAGGGACGTACGAGGAGATAATAATAATTATGTTGCCGCTCTACGAAAAACGCGCCTAAACTCACGTTCAATGGATTTTCCTCCGTAGCTGCTCTAGATCTCTAAATTTCATTTGGCGTTTGTTCGTCGCACAGTGGACAAAATTGAATTTTTGGAGTCTAAAATTTGAGATTTTTTTAGGAAGAATTTTTAATATCGAGTATCGAAAATGTGAAAAATTTATCGATTTTGAATGCATTTTTTACTAAAAATTTTTAAAAAGATAAACTTTTTGTTGAAATTTGGTCAAAAGTTCAATTTTATTTAAATTTTGAAAAATTGTTTTATTATTCTTAAGAAAAAAATACTAAAAATTGTTTTAAACCAAAAACTAAAAAAAATTTTAGGTCAAAAACAAAAATTTTTTTTAAAGCAAAAAAATAATAAAATCAAAAATTTCAAAAAATAGAAAAAATTTTAATTTCGTAAAAAATTGGAGCATAGTGCGTAAATATTATTTTTGGGCGATAAAGGCAGATTGAACAATTAGTGCGAATTATGAACGACATTTCGAACAAAATTTGCATTAAAGCAATAAAAATTATTTTCCTTTTTACCCACTTTCGTTCCTTTCATTTTTCGACATTCTTCATTAAGTTGTGGAAAACTTCTTGTAAAAAAAAAAATTAAAAATTAAGAAAAAAGAAAATTTTTCTTTAGAAAATAAAATATTTATTTCTTTAAAATTTTAAAAAGTAAAAAAAATAATTTTTGATCAAATATTAATGGAATGGAAATTATACCAAAATTTTTAATTTAAATTTTTTTTTCTTTTTAGAACACTGTGCGTGTAAAATATTTTTAAAAAAATTTTTCAAAAATTTTTTCGACTTCCAATTTATACTCAAATTGTCTTTTTATCAATTTTCAAAAAAAAAATAATTTTTTTTTATTTTTGAAAATATTTTAAATTTTGGCCCACTGTGCCTTCGCCTGGACTATGTATCATGCAAATGATTGAATTTAGTTATTATTTATTGTTATCATCACTGATTACCTCTCGTGACGCCATACTGCCTTATACTTGCACTTTTCGCTCGGAGCCTTGCTACACAAAATTCATCATTCGCAATCAGCCAGATTTAGGAGAGAAAATAAAATAAATACAATAAAATAATGAATGAATTAATAAAATGACGACGACAACACAGTAAAGGCAGATTTAGATCAGATGCAATTAGTGCGAATCATGTTGAATTGAAGAAGATTATGATTGTTCGACATTATTAACGACGATCGGAAAATTTCGAACAAAATTTTGCAACAAAAGGCTCACAAGACGACAATGCACTTCGATGGCGATAATTGAACCGGAACTCGGAATTCTCTATTGTGTTAAAATATAACAATGACACAGAAAAAAAAATAAAGCAATAAAAATTATTTTCCATTATTTATAATTTTTGTTGCAAAGCACTTTCGTTCCTTTCATTTTTCGACATTCTTCATATAAGTCGTGTGGAAAAAGTGACCAGTTGTGTGACAAAAGGAGTTTTCGAGGAAGTAAAAATGATAGTTTTTGACAATTCTTTAAAGTTCGTTAAGTTCAAATATGCATTGGGGCAAAATTTTGTATTTCACATTAAGAAAAAAATTTAAAGTGTGCATTGGGACAAAATTTTATATTTTACATTAAGAAAAAAAATTAAAATGTGCATTGGGGCAAAATTTTGTATTTTACATTGAGAAAAAATTTAAAATGTGCATTGGGACAAAATTTTGTATTTTACATTTGGAAAAAAATTTAAATGTGCATTGGGACAAAATTTTGTATTTTACATTTGGAAAAAAATTTAAATGTGCATTGGGACAAAATTTTGTATTTTACATTTGGAAAAAAATTTAAAATGTGCATTGGGACAAAATTTTTTATTTTACATTTGGAAAAAAAAATTAAATTTGCATTAGGGCAAAAATTTTGTATTTTAAATAAAGAAAAAATTTAAAATGCACATTGGGGCAAAATTTGTATTTTACATTAGGAAAAAATTTAAAATGTGTATTAGGGAAAAATTTTATATTTTTGAGAAAAATTTAAAATGTGCATTGGGGAAAAAATTTTATATTTTACATTAGGAAAAAATTTAAAATTCGCAATGGGGTAAAATTTTGTATTTTACATTGGGAAAAAAATTTAAAATGTGCATTGGGACAATTTCTCTTAATTGACATCTCTGTCCCATAATTCAACACAATAAACTTCATTAAATTGAATTTACTCACAATTTACAGAGACAGAAGACACATTTTTCGGAAGACAATCGAGTTCATTTCATTCAAAAGTGTCCTTTTTATCATCGTCATTATTATAAAATTAATTTATAAAGTTCTTCTTTCCGTTTTTGTCTCTTCAAATTTTCGCAATGAACGTCATTGACATTAAGAGGTCACAACTTTAAACTTTTTTTCGTGACACATCGTTAGAAAATTAGAATAACAATTGATTGACAATTGACTTTAAAACAGATCAATCAGAGTCAACAATCGCAAACATATTTATCTGACACAGACAGCGACGGCGGCGGCATGCGAAACACTCGAAAATCTATTTCCGATTGATTGTCAAGTGTGCGATGCATCAAAACACTTTTTTTGTGTGCCTCTTTCGCTCTCGGTCGGTACATTTTTATCCGTTTCGTTGTTGTTAACGACTTTTAGTGGATTTACATTTTTATTAATATCATGCTCCGTTCTCTCGAAATCAAAAAGTCACAAGAGTGACACCGCTACTTGGCACGGAAAATAACAACAACATGCGAGAGAGATGGAAGCAGGCAGAAAAACAATGTCATTAAAATGCATTTTCTGTCTTTGCCACCTATGGTTTGTTTTTTGCTGCGTTGGGCTTCATGTTAGAGATTTGCTTCGTAACTAGAGTAATGACTGGCTTTAGACTTCTCTCTCGGAGTGCGGTGCTTGGAGTATGTTAATGCCAAAGAATGAATTGTTAGATTTAAATCTGACACATGATGTCTTGTTGTCTGAAGCATCGCACAAACGTAAACACGTGAAAAATAGTTGTCGTGACGGATTGCGACGACAAAGCTTATTGGATTCTGAGTTTTCCGTGAATTTTCTTGAGTTTCCTCCATTTTTTATAAAATTTTTCCAAATTTTCTTTGAATTTTAAAATTAGCTGAGTATTAATAACTTGAGCTCTTAAATTATTTGACTTCAATTTTTCCAAAATTTTCCGAGGTTTCCATAATTTTTCGAGTTTTTCATAATTTTTCGAATTATTTTTAAATTTTTTGAGTTCTACTTGGAAGCTTTTAAAAATATTTGAAGATTTTATATTAATTTAAAATTTTTTTGGGAAATCTTTGCAAAATTTTCCCAAATTTTCCGAAGTTTTCCATTTTTTTTAAATGCTATATGAGTTATTTAATTGGAGTTTTCTTTACTTTCTTGATTGCAAAATCAAGATATTTAGTTTCTGAAATTTTTAATTCGAGAAAACTTTCAAGCTTTTCATAATTTTCCAAGTTTTTCTGAGTTTTCCCAAAATTTTCTTATTTTTTTTTTTTATAATTCAAACTTCTGAAGTTTTTTATTAATTTCTTATTAAAATCAAATTTTTAACAATTTTTATGAATTTTCCTAAATTTTCCAGAATTTTCTTTTTTAAAAATCTGATTAAAAGTCTTATTTTAAAGATTTTTAATAAAAAGTTTCATCGAATTTTCAGTCATTTTGCGATCCTTTCAAAATTTTGAAAAAAATTTATTAGTTTCCAAAATTTTTTCTCGATTTTCCACATTTTCAAAAATTTTCCAAATTTTCCTTCTTTAAAAAAATTTTTTTTTACGAATTTTCAAATTTTTTGCCTTTACGAGCTTTAAATCGACTCTTGAGCCCTTAAAATTTTTAAATAATTTTTCTTCAGTTTCCCTCAATTTTCCAAATTTTCCAAAATTTTCCGAAAATAATTAAAATTTTTATAAATAATTTTAAAATAAAAATTAAAAAATAAATAAAAAAATAAAATTTTTCAAAAATTTCATAAGTTTCCAAAATTTTCCTTCATTTTCCAATTTTCCGCATTTTTTTTTTTTTTGAAAATAATTTGATAAAAATTTTTTATTTTAAATGCCTTTCAATTTTAACAAAAAATGTTAAAAGTATACAAACAACATTAAAACGTAGCAGAGTACTTTTAGCAGGTACCAACTTAATGCTTTGCCAACTTTGATGGCAATGTGATGCATTTACCTGACTTGACGTGTCTTGTCTATCTCTATAAAAGTATCTAAATCATCTTTTTTTTAGAATTTTATTAAAATTGTACAACATCGATCAATATTTTAATCCGTTCCACGTACTTTCGTTCCTCAAAATCTTCCCTTTTTCAGATAAATTTCTCTTGCAACTTGGAACTTGTTCATGATTTTTCGACAAGCATCACATCAAAGCTACATATTTGCTTTTTGAATAAATTCTTGTACTTTCTCTTGTTATTCTCTTGCTTCGTCTTTCTCCCATTTTTTGGCACAAAACTTATCTTTCCGCACAAAACTTTAAAATTTTCCGAATAACAGACGATTTCGACTCAAAAGCAAATACTTTAAAAACATTTGCGGCTCTTGAACTCTCTTTAAAAGACAAAAATGCTTTTAAGGAAAATATTTTGCACACGAACGGAAAATGCATTTAGAACAACAAAAATTAGTCAAATCTATTAAAATCCAATTTATAAATAAATTATTCAATTAATGCGTAAATACATTTAAATTCCACTTAATTTCACTTTGTCGCTCTGCCACTCACAAAGTAATATATTGAATTTTTAGCACATAAAATAAAATAATAATAAAATTAATCATCACACACACACACGAACAGGACACACATTTTGATGGGATTCGATAATTTGCGCGCGTTTGGTGTAAATTAATAAAGTGCCGCCGTGTGTGACGTGATTTCAAATAAATTAAAATTCTCAACATGTTTCAAGTGCTCACCAATGTACTTGCACTGTTTAATTATTGTTTTATATTAATATTATGACCTATTATTAAATTTTCCAAAAAATAATCCGAATTGATAGCGCCGCGCAAAAATTAGCCGGGGAAAAATTGTCAAAAAAAAAATTATTAAATTGAGCAGCGAACTTAACTTGTCATTTATTATTATTTTATTTTTCGTTCATTTTATTTCGTTCGAAAGGCTTTCAAGGTGACGACCCAATGATGAGGTAGCGATAAAAATTGCTCATTCAATCAATGCCAAAATGTACTTTTATTTTTCAATTAACAAGGCAAGAAACCGTAAAGTATTTGTTTAAAATTTTACTTTGTTTTGTTAAGCATTGTTAACTTGTTACTTAATCAATAAGTTACAAATTTGGTAAAAAAAATGGATTATTTTTGGTACATTTTCGACAAGTTAAAAATATTTGAAGAATTTGCCAAAAATAATTTTTTGTTGAATTAATGAGGAAGCTGAGCTAATTTTGATTGATTGTTGAGAGTGAATTTGAATTAAAAAAATATTTTTTTTTAATAAATGAAGTAGTAGAAAGTAGTAACGGAAAATTTTTAATAATAATAAATTATGTAAAAAAAAATATTGAAGAGTATTGATGTAACTAATTACAAATATTTAGTAAAAAAACACGAGCGTAATATTTATTTTTTTATAAATTTTGTAATTTTTTTGATGGATTGTTTTGGAATTTTACGTTTGATGGATGATAATGACTTTTTTTAATATTAACTAAAAATGCAAGAAATTGACATGATTTCAATTAAGCTTTAAAATCTAAAAAATTAATAAAAAAATATTTTAAAGAAAAATAATAATTTAAAAAAAATTATAAGGAAATAATTAAAAATTAAATTTAATTAATTTAAAATTTTAATTATTTTAAAAATTAATTTTTTTTTAATTTAATTTAAATTTATTGGTTCAATTGATTATTTAATTTTATGAAAAAAAATATATTTTATTATTTGATAATCTCATTTTTAGAAAAGAAATTTATTAAAAATTGAATTATTAATAAAAATAACAATTTTTTAGCATTTAAAAATATCCTTAATTACTTTAGTGATAAAATAATTTTAAAAAATTTTCAGTTTTCAATAAAAAAAATTGTAGAAAAAATTTTATTTTTGTAAAAAAAATTCAATATAATTTTGTACCCTAAAATAAAATAATTACTTAGATAAATTTATTTAAGTTTAAAATTTAATATTTTTTAATTAATTTTAAATTAATTTTTTTTTAATTTATTTAATTTATTTTTTTTTAGATTTTTTTTTTTTTAAATTTATTCATTTAATTTATTTATTTTTTTTAAATCTTTTATTATAAAATTTATATTTTGCTAATACATTTAAAGAATATTTTCGATATACATTTTTAATATTTTTTATTAATTAATTATAATTTTAAAAATGATATTGCAAACAATAAAAACTAAAATTTTCAACAAACTATTTATTTTCCATTTAATTCTGTGTTAAAAAAAGTATTCAATATTATTCTTAAAAATTTTTAAATAATTTTACAATAGAAAAATATTAAAAATTTGTTCATGTCAAACTTATTTTTTAGTTAAAATTTAAAAAAAATTATAAATTTTAAGCAATTTATTAATTTTATTCGAATAAAAATTCGCAAAGAACATAAAAAATGTTCACATGAAAGTTCAAACAACTTAATAACTTGCAAAAATTTTCATTAAAAATTGATTAAAAGTCTACTAACCGCACATTAGCTTTCAACAGAACTACAAAAACCGCAAAGAAATGCATTAAAAATTATAATAATTGCTAATTCACTATTTTTTTTAATAAAACATTACATAATATATGTTAACACAAAGCATTAAATTAATATTCAACTTTATTTTTTTGTTCGTTTCACTCCATTTTTTTACCTTTACTTTAATTTTTTTTAAATCGATTTAAAGCCCTATGTTGTTATGAAAAATGTTGAAATTCCGTTCAACTTTACACTGATTTATGTTGATTCGCGTCACACAAGCTTGAATTTCTGGCGTTTGTCGTCCATTAGAAAATTCATATATTTAGATTGAAAATTATTTTAATATTATTACGTTAATCACGTAATGAGGATAAAATAGTGGCGCGAATTTAACCGCGATTTTGTTTACGGTTATTTGGTTACAATAACAAAATATCGACAAATTATGGACACAAATCCTCCCATAAATCATCATTAAATTATTATTATTGTTTGTTTTTAGAATTAAAAGGTAGCTGCGAAAATGTCACGATTCGTGATTGAAATGCCGCGTCATCGGACCAAAAAGGAAAATTCTCACAGATCCTAACGAGTGTGTTATCACGTTTTATTTAACTAATTATTATCTTGTCACACGGAGCGATGTAAGGATCTGCACGTTTCTTGCATTTTCTTCTAATGATTGTAAAATATTGCGCTGCAGTTTTCTAATAAAGTACGTGAACGGGTCAAATGCACATTTTGTGCTGATTCATCGGTAAAGTGAAAGATTTCCTGAGATCGGAGGATTTGTGTTACGTGACGAAACGCAGACACGACGGGTGCAAGAAAAAAAATGAGGTGAAATATGCTGTGCTAAGTCAACTGTGACATGTATCGAACACATAAAGTACCTACGGGAAGGTATTTGCATTGTGAAAAAATGAGGTTTGCTTAAGTTAAATATACTGCGATATTAAAAATTATTTTTTTTATTAGAATTTTTATTTTTTTTTTCAAATTCATTATTTTTTAAATTAATTAATTGAAATTGAAATTGAAATTGAAATTTAAAATTAATTTTTTAATTAATATAAAAATTTAATTCAATTCAATTTTATTAAAATTAATAAATTTTAAAACTAAAATTTTGAATTTTTTACAATTTTTGAACAATTTTCTAATTTTTTAAAAAATGTGTTAATTTATTTAAAAAAAAAATTTAAAAAAAATATTTTTAATTTTTACAATCAAGTTTTAAAATTAATATATTTTTTAAAATAATTTTTTTTTTACATATTTTTCCATTTTTTAAAATAATTTTTAATTAATTTTAATATTTTTTGAATAAATATATTAAAATAAGATCTCAAAAAAATTACCTAAATTAATTTTAATTAAAAAAAAAATAAAAAAAATTTTGAATTTTCAATTATTTTGCCTTTTGAATGTTCAAATTTATCAAAAAAAAAATTAAATTACTCATTCTAATTTCAAACAAAATTTTTTCAAATTTCTGAATAAATTTAAAAATTAATTAATTAATTAATTTTTTTTTTTAAATTAAAAATTTTAAAAATATTTTTTTTTATTTAAACAATTTTCAATCTAAATAAAATATAAATTATTTTTTTTAAATTTATCTATTTTAGTTTTTTTATTTTTTTTTTACTAACGTCACTTAAAAAAATAATTTTTAAACTCTGAATAGATTTTTGAAGTAAAAAACTGAAAAAATTTCTAATTTTGTATAAGTTAAGAGTATTTAAAAAAAATAATTTTTAAAATTTAAATAAAATTTTAAAAAAAAAAAAAAAAAAAAAACAAAAAAAATATATTAAAATAAATTTTCTTTAAAAAAATATTTTTTGTGAAATTAAAAAAATTAAATTTAAATAATTTAATTTATTTATTTAATTTTTTCCTGAAAATTTTCAAATAAATAAATCTTTCACATTTTTTTTCATGTTCGAGACACAACTTTTCTGCATTCAGAAAGATACTTGTTGTTACACAATACACGAACAACGGCAGACAAGAAGACAACTGTATGCCCGATGATTGAGTGTCAGAGAGTGATGTCGTTCCATTTCAATTTACATTGTAGTAGGACATGTTTAGGACTAACTAGCGAGCGAGAGACACACAAATTTATGTTGCATTTTGGTTGTTTCGCACCGTCGCGTCAACCCAGCACACCGAACACGCAACATCATTAAATTGCATTGTTTTACAATAAATTAGTATTGTCCATCATGCTGTGGCGTCGTGCATTGCTTCGCGTAGTAAATATACAATTAAAGGTGTCATTACCATAATCAAGTTATGCATACATGCCGCTTATACGGCCAATTATCGACATAATTTTCGCTCTCGGACCATGTAAAGTTTCTATCTCTCGCCGAACTTCGAACGCCGAAATTAATTATAGACATTAGCGATGATGATTGCAGTATTAAAAACACAAAAAAACTCGTGTAAAAACATAAAATAAAGCAATTTACGTGAATTGCAACAAAATGTTTCAAAGTAACGAGAGGAGATTTTTTTGCATGTTTTTTTTTTCGTTGTTTCAGGATTCAATTGAATGGACAAAAAAAAATCATTTAATGGCATGTTCATTAATTGTCAATGTGCTTAATTGTACTCGTGTCCACTATTCTCTCGTTTGTTACAGCGAAAAAAATTGTTGCAATAAATATGAAAATGAGAGTTGTTTTAGTTGTTGTTAGAGACGTGAGTGGATTTTTAACACAAAAGTGAATTGATTTTACGGAAAAACATCATGTTTTGTTGTAATTAATGGATATTTTCCGGTTTTAATTATTTTAAAGATTAATATTTGAAACATTTTGTTTTAAGATGTTTGAACAATTTCTGTAATTTTATGCATTTTAGGGTTGAGAAATTTCTAATTTTGAAGGAAAATGATAGAAAAATTTTTTTTTTTTAAGAATATGACAGTGTCATAATGACACATGAACTGTAAATATTGTAAAAATTTAACATTTTAAGCCTAAATTTTTAAAATTTTGTATAATTGTTTATTTTAAATTATTTATTTATTTTTTTTATTTATTTATTTATTTATTTATTTATTTTTTTAAAAATTTTTTATTTTAAATTTTTCAATAAAAAAAATTATTAAAAAATTCTTCTTTAAAAAAATTTATAATGACTAAATTTCTGAAAAAAAAGTTAAAAAATTACAACTTTTTATCTGAACAAAAAATAAAATTAATTAAAAATGAAATAAATTTTAAAGCATTTCTTGTATTTTTTTTTAAATAATAGTAATACATTTCATCATCAAACATTTCACAAATTTTAATAAATCTCAAAAAGTAACAATTATTTAAAAAAATATTTTAACTTAAATTATTATGTTATTAATAATGTTTATTAAATTAGTTCCATTTTTATTTAAAATTGTATTTTTTAATCATTTTTGTAAACATTCAGTTTAAAGTTTTTCAAAAATTTTAATTTTTTTAGGTTTTGAAGAATTTCTTAAACGATTTTAAATATTGAAAAAATTTATAAAATTTTAAATAATTCTTTTTCGAA
The DNA here is from genome assembly GCF_036172545.1 of Culicoides brevitarsis. NCBI lineage: Eukaryota > Metazoa > Arthropoda > Insecta > Diptera > Ceratopogonidae > Culicoides > Culicoides brevitarsis. Next base: position 9,026,572 of record NC_087087.1, on the reverse strand, counting down.
AATTTTTAACAAATTTAAAAGATCAAAAATTAGTTTTTTAAATAAAGTTTTAAAATTTTAAATAAAAAAATAAATAAAAAATAAAATAAAAAATAAATAAAAAATAAAATAAAAAATAAATAAAAAAATAAATAATAAAAAAATTTTGGTAAATTAATTAGGTAGTCTAAAATATTTTTTAAAAAAGTAAAATATTTAGACTCATCAAATTAAATTTTTAAATAAAAAAATTCATAAAAATTATTTAATATTTTTTTTTCAAATTTACAAAATAAATCTAAATTTAGTCTGAAAAAAAATTTTTTGTACAATTTTTTAATATTTTTTTTAACTTACAAAATACAATCGTTTAATTATTTCCTTAATATTAGATCAGTTCAAAAAATTAATATTTTAATTTAAAAAAAATTCTCACAAAAACATAAAAATAAATCATTCAAATGTCAATTTATAACAAAAAAAAAAATGCAAATCAGACAGACAAAAATCCTTTTTTTTTTGCTCTTCCGTTCAACAATGGAATGTTCAATTCATCGCGATAGATCTGCTCCATTAAAATTTTGTCTCAAGGATATCTACTTATTACATTTTTTTTTTCTCTATGCAAAACAATCATTGAAAAACATTCTTTTTGCCTTATGCTGTGTTTTTATTACAAGCTCGAGATATTTCATGCTTGAATCCACACCACATGGACAAAATAATAATTAAAATGATTGAAGTTTGTTCTAGTTTTTTAAGTGCTTCGTTGCAGCTTTTGCGGTTTTGCTGGGTTGTGGAAAAAAGCCACAAAACAACGACGAGCGACTAATTACCATTAAATTCAATTTACACTTATATTGTCTTATCAAATCCAATTTGAAATAATCAACGAAATGGACAACGCGGCATCAAGGTAGTTGAATTAAACGCTGATTGTCAGCTAAAAATGCGAGAGAGATGTGTCGTTCGATGTGCCAAAAATGGATATCAGTTCGTTGTTCATTGTATTCCCTTTTGTTTTGTTCATCAACATTCGTTAGACAATTGTCAAAATAATCACACACACGCCGCAAAAATGGATGTGCTCGTCTATTTGTGTAACAATAATAACAATGCCAATGCCGAACAAATTTCGAAATTTTCAGGAAAATGGGATATAAGCTGATGCTCTCTATTCATTAGTAACACCACAAATCTGATTTGTTTGGTTTTATTAAACAATTTATCAAATTTCTATCGTGCATCGGTGCTAAAAATAATGTTATTATATTGCTTTGCCCCCTCCTCCCCCCCAATCTCATCTCCTCCGAGAACGAAACGAAACGAAACGATTTTTATGTAAACAGACGACGCATTTTAAAGCACCCTTTTAGTCTATATTTTATTTAATATTTAAGTGAATCGTTGCCGAGCCGAGGAGATGTGTTTAAACAAAAATATTTAGATGGTCAAATAACAGACATATTTCGCATTTTAAACGACTTTATTATGTGCATCGTCGTTCCATGTCGCTCCTCCATCCAAAAGCATGGAGAATTGAATTTCATTGTCTCTAAATTGCTTGGAATGTAGGCAAAAGTAAGACATGCTTGCACAGAACAATTACTTTTTGATATTTAAACAATTCCTTGCAGTTGCATGCAAAATGCTCTTTTAACACTTTTGGAGAGATAAATACGACACAATTTACTGAAAGCATGAATTTTCGTGAGATTATTAACGACTTGATAACACACAGAATTTGTTATGGCATTGACACGCCTTCTCACCTCCTTTTGAGGCTCCCTTCGATTTTATTAATTGCTGTCGAAAGAGATGAATAAGTTTTTTTCGAAGATTTAAATTTGTTTGGAATGATTTTCGAATTTCGAAATTTTTCGAAAATTTGAAAAACTTTTACAATAAATTTCGAAAGCTCTAATAATTTGTGGAATTATTTTCGAAAGTTTGATATTAATTTCATTTATTATCAATTTTCGAAAATTTTAAAGATTTTCGAATATTTGATCAAATGTTGGAATAGTTTTAAATTTTTCATTTAAAAATTTGTAGGTTTGGTCAAAAATTTGATCAATTTCTTCAAAGTTTTTTCTAATGTTCGAAAAATTAATAGATTGTTTTTCGAAATTATTTTTTTTTTGAATTTTCGAAAATTTTAAGTTCTTTTGGAAGATTTTCGAAAATTTTAAAGTCTTTTAGAAGATTTTCGAAAAAATGAAAGTCTTTTGGAAGATTTTCGAAATTTTGAAAGTCTTTTGGAAGATTTTCGAAAATTTGAAAGTCTTTTGGAAGATTTTCGAAAATTTGAAAGTCTTTTAGAAGATTTTCAAGTATTTCGATCAAATTTTTAAATATTTTTACAATTTTTTTTTTTTTACAAAAGACTTTCGAAAATTCGCATAATTTCTTAAAATTTTTCGAAAATTTGTATAGATTCCTTGACAGTTTTCGAAAATTAAAGTAACTTCGAGAAGATGAAATTAAATCAATTCTGTGAATAAAATTTAAAAAAGGCTAATTTCGAAAAATTTTAGAAAGATTTTTAGAATAATTTTTTTTGGATAATTTTGAAAATTTTAAATTTTTTTAATAATTTTCGAAATTAAGAAAAAAAATTTTCGAAAATTTTTAAATTTTGTTAGAAATATTTTAAATGATCTTCAAAAATTTCAAGTTTTTAAAACTTTTCACAAATTTCAATGATTTCTTAAATTTTTTTTCGGAAAAAGGAATTAAAATTTCATAAAAACTCCAAATTCACTCAAAAAATTTACTTTTCCCCGTTCAAATTTTTATTCATCTCAATTCGGAACCCCCTCCGATATAACCACGCTATCCTTGAACCACCTTGACATCTCAATGCGTGCCAAACCCCATCTCGTCGTGACATCTGGATCCAAGATAAACTGCACCAACGACTTGCATTTCGTCGTCAACTTCTCCTCAATGCTCGATCGAAACCGATAATTCCTCGTCTTTTGATCACTCAACAATTTCTTGACATTTTTATCGTCAAACGGCATCGAAGCATTCAACATAATGAACAAAATAACCCCCAAAGACCACACATCTGCCATTTTCGGGTCATATGGATGCCCGCTGACTATTTCAGGCGCTGCATAGGCTGCGCTTCCACAAAAAGTCATCGATAAAATTGGATTTTCCGTTTGATCGACACAACTTCGGGCGAATCCAAAATCAGCAATTTTTATATTCATTTTTTTCGAGATGAGAATATTTTCGCATTTTAAATCGCGATGCGCGATTTCCAAACTGTGGAGATATTTGAGACCTTTTACCATCTGGTAGAACCAGGATTTGGCTCCGTGTTCGACGATGGATCCGTTTTTCTTGATGTATTCGAGTAAATCGCCATTTTCGGCGAATCGCATGAAGATGAAGATTTTCAAGCCGCGTTGCAGGATGCTGTGGATCTGAATGACGTACGGATGTTCGAGTTTTACGATGATTTCGAGTTCGCGCGGCAGGAATTTGTTCAAGAAATCCGATGGGGCACGCGATTTATCGACGATTTTGCAGGCGAGAGGCACTTTGTGGGTCGAATCTTCGTAAAAAGCGGACACAACTGTCGCATAAGAGCCTTTTCCGATTTTTTTGCCGATAATGTAGCCGCGTTCCTTGAGCGCCCGCACATCGGAGGCCTTCGATTGGACACTGCCACTGCACTTGGTAATGTAACTTCCACAACTTGATGGCATATTTTGATTACTTGACAATTTTTCGTGTTGACTTAAAAAATATAAAAGCCTTAAAAAAATAACAACACTTAAAAAAAGTTAACAAAAAAAAAATAATTTTGCAATGATTGAAGTGACAATTAATGGATCGCTTACTTTTCTACGGTCTTTACCACGCATGTCATTCACGACTTGCGGTCGATCGCCGATCAAGCTGAGTAAAAGTGAATGTCTCCAAGTTGAGAAATCGCTTCGGAATCTCCAACTGCGACCGTTATTTTAGCACTTTTTGCATCGCGCGTCGTGCAAATGCACCGAATTTCGTAACAATTTACACACGAAACGGCGGCAGCAAAGACGACAATGCTCCGTTAAAAAATAAAAAATAGTGTCACGGTATTTAATTTGCATCTTCAATTAACTGCGCGCGGTGTCTACGAAGGCTTTTATGTTTTTTTTTATTTTTTCTTCAAGTGAATGTTGTTGCTCCAGTAGAAGTCCGTGAAGTGTGGCATGAAAAAAAAATGCTTAAATCGTCAGATATCTTTGAAGCAATAAACATTTTTAGCATTGATCTTGTATCGAATCTGTGGAAGATTGAAACTGTCAAAAGCAGTTAAACATGAAAACTTTCGATTATCTTGTCGTGTCGCGGGTATCTAAAAGTGTTGATTTTTTTCTCAATGAATAATTTTTTTTATTGACATGGAATTTTAAAGAGAATTTTATGATGGAATGATTGATCTGGAGCAAAAATTTAAAAAAATATTTTTAAAAAAATTTCAAGAATTTTTAAATAAAATATTAATTTTGAAAAAAAAAAATTTTATCCAAAATTTATTTGAAAAAAAAAATTTTTTATTTTAAATAAAACCTAAATATTTTATTTTTTTTTTAATTATATTTTTATGTATTTATTTAAGCGAAAATTCAGGAAATTAAGATTTTTCGACCTTAGTCAAATTATTTTATTTAAATTTTTATAAAATATTAATAACTTAAAAATAATATGCATTTTACCAAAAAAATATTTTTTTCGTTCTAAATTAAAAATTAAATAAAATTAATTTTTTGAAAATTTAATTTAAAATTATAAATAATTTTTTTAATAAAAATTTAATTTTTTTTTAATTTTAATTAAATTTATTTATAATTCTAAATTAAATTTTATATAATTATTTAATTAAAGTCTTATTAAAAAAATCGCTTGAAATTCAATTTTCTATTTTGAGTTTTAAAAATTATATTAAATTAATTTTAATAACCTTTAGCAAATTTCAACATATTTTAATTCTTTGTTCAAATAAAGTCCGAATTTCGATGCAATTAAGCAAGAAACGCTAAAAGAGACACTTTTCCATATCTCTCATCGCACAAAGAATTTTCTTCAATGGAGTCCAACTACCATAACAATAATAATTAATAGCACAAATGACACAACAAACAACATTCCTTTAGTTACTATTGTTCGATGTTGCTCGGTGTCCCATGTTCAGTTCATGTTATTACTCCAAAACTCCAAAAATTTACTTTGCAAACAAGCGAGATTTCTATCGGAGGATTTTATCGCATAATAAAAAACATTATTATTTATTACTTGTTGCCATTATATTTTATGTATGGTTTCTTGTGTCGTCGTCGTCGTCTGGTGCTCCAGAAATATACAATTATTATTTATTCGCATAAAATACACAAAAAACGTGAATGAATGAAAGTTACATATTTTTCTCATTCAGTTCTTGATCGAATTCAATGCAAACTATCGACAGTGGGCAAAAAATGAAGCAATTTAAATAAATATGAATGGTATCTTTTTATGAAATCTGAACGACTTTTTAGAGCAAACAACAAATAATAATGTTGTTTGTTGCAAAGTGATTGGAACAAATGGCTTTTTAAACTCAGGTGCATGCTCTCCCGTTTATCACTCAGATTTGCTCATTTGATTGCATTTTTTTAAATTTTTTTTTTACAAAAATTCGACAAAATTTATTACAAAATAAAATTATTAAAATTTTTTTTATTTTTTTAACCTAAAATAAAAGAATTGAAAAAATAAATTTTTTGACGAAAATAAATTTAAAAATAATTAAAAAAAAACCATTAATTAAATTTTCTAATTTAAATATTTTTTTAAATTTATTTTAATTTTATATTATTAAATTCTACTAAATAGAATTTTTATTTTATTTAATTTGATAAAAAAAATAATATTTTTACTTATATTTTTATATTAAAAAATTTTAATTGATTAATTAATTAAATGTTGAAATTTATTTTTTTTTAACCTAAGTTTATTTAATTTTTTTATTTATTTTTCTTTAAAGAAAATTTAATAATTTTTTTTTTATTTTATTCGTATTTTTATATTGAAATTTTTTTTATGGTTTTATTAATTAATTTTTTGAATTTATATTATTTGAATTTGATTTAATTTAAATTTAAAAAAATAAAAATTATAAAAATTTAAAAAAAAACTTTTTTGACGAAAATTCGACGAAAAATTAAAAATTGCTGAAAAATAACACAAATTCGCACAAAACGAAAGATAAACAGACAATCCATTTATCCACTTGCAGTTATAATAATTTAGTGTCTAATGCGAAAATTTGCGAAAAAAGGATTGTTACACTGGTCGTGCAAACAAAAGCAAACAAAAAAGGCTAAAAACAGCAACAGGTAGCACATTAATATCAATGAATGGAGGACTTCAACAAGCATTGAATGAATGGATGTTATCGTTACTTTGCTGCCGCTGCCGAGTGTAACTAACTATATTTGTTGTTAGTCATCGCTCTCTGCCGTCATTTAGTCCGTAAATATCCAGTATCGTTATAAACTTTGTTTGTTTTTCCATCCACGGAGGCAACAACTTTTCCGTGTGAAGATAATTGTTTCGGCAAAATGAAATTTTTAACAATTTTGCAACACAAAAACGTTTTTGTTCGCTAAATATGGCAAAGTTTACCTGCGAGAGATAAGCAAAGCGGCAAAAATTACGATAACGGAAAGGAGAGCTTTTGGTGTTGTAAAGTAATTGCATTTTAATGGAGTTAGCAAAACTTTAAATAAAATGTGTTTTAATTCTTTTTGGTATGGCAAAATAAATAATAATTAAGTTTTTTGGTCTCTTTGACGGTAATTTTATTATGTGGCTTTTTTGAGGAGGTTCTTAAGTGTTGTTCATTTAAAGTTCTTATTAAGGCTTTTTTAGCTAAAAAAAATTAAATGATATAAAATTAATTTAAAATTTAATTTAATAAAAAATTATTTAAATAAAATTTTAAATTAATTTTATTTTATTTTTAATTTATTTATTTTATATTTTTTATTTATTTAATTATATTAAAATTTTTTTAATATTTATTTTATTTAATTATTTCAACAATTATTTTGAACAACTTTTATTTTTGAAAAAAAAAACTTTTCTTAAAAAAATAATTATAATTTATTTCAATGACTCACTAAAACACACAATGACTCACACTCAAATCGCTAATCGAACATCAACACCGCCCTTCATTGAAATTAATTACCTCTAAAAAGCCTGAAAATTGAAAAAATATAAATATTCCGCTCGATCCACGATGCACGTTAGATGTCTATTGAATAGAAAAACCTAAAATAAATTCCCATTATGATTATCATTTTTGCTATTTTTGCGCTACTTTAATAAAAATTAATGAGCAAAAAGTGTCTACGGCAGTCTAGACCCTCTTTTCGACAATATTGCACTTTTTGTCATGCACTTTTTTTCGCGCTCTACTTGTCGTGTTATGATTATAAATTTATTGAATATTCAATACCTGTCGCCCGCCATTTATGGCCTAAAAGCTTGTTAACTATTTTTTTTCGTCGATGTCGTTGTCGTTTATAGCAGATTACCGGTTTAATCGCCGCCATAAAAGGAAGACAAATTCCTCGGTCTCGTGCAAGAACAAAATTGCAAGACAAGACACGGAATTTAATGTGCAATGTTGTAAGCTAATATCGAGTGCGCATTATTATCGAAATCACTACTAATAATAATTATAATAACAATTACCGAAATATTTATCACATCATTTGTGAGAGTTTTCATTAAAAGACGCTGCTTGGTTCATTTATGAATTTTATCGGTAGAGAGAATAATGAGATGCGGGAAATTTTGAATTATTTAAAAAAATTATTATTTGTTTTATTTTTTTTTTTTCAAAAAATAATTTAATATTGAAAAATTAAAAATAAATAAAATTGAAAATAAATTAAAATTTTTTTAAAAATTTTCTAAAAAAAAAATAATTTTTAAAATTTAAAAAAAAAATAATTTTTTTTTTTTTCAATTCTATAGTATTTTTTTTTTTTTAAATTTTAAAAATATTTTTCTTAAATTTTTAATAATTTTAAATAAAATATTTTAAATTAAAAAAAAATGTTAAAAATAAAAAAAAATATTTTTTTTCAATATAATTAATTTTTTTTTATTTTTAATTTTAAAAATTAATTTTAAAAAATTAAAAAAAATCGTAAAAATATTTTTTTTATTTTTTTTCTTAAAATATTATTTTTTTTTTGATTTAAAAATTATTTTACATTTTTTTTTAATTTTTTATAGTTTTTTATTTAATTAATTAATTGATTCCATGTATTTTTTAATTTTTTTTTAATATTAATTTTTTTTAATATTTTGAAAACTTTATTATTATTTTTTTTCAAATTAAAAATAAGATTTTAAGATAAATATTTAAAAAAATTAAATAAATCAAATTTAAAGTTATTTTTTAATAATTTAAAATTTTCCGCAAATTTCCAAGCTAAACAGCAAGATTCGGAGAAGAAGAAGACAATATTAAGCCATTAATTTTAATTGACTTATTTTATAGCGTTATTAATGCAATCTAATATAGAAATCGAACACCCCTTTATTTTTCCAAAAAATCAATTAAAAATGTCAAAATGATTTCAAAGCCAATTATCTTAACAAATTTTTTTTTATTTTTAATTTAATTGGAGAAAATTGAAAAATGTGTTTTTAAAACGGGTCCTAAATTTTTTTTCATTTAATTAATTTTGAATTGGAATTCATGAGTTTTTTGTTAATTTTTCCAGGTAATTTTTATTTATTAAATATTTTATTTTAAAACCGAAACGGGGCACCTTCGCACATTCATTTTGGCGATTTTTCATTTATTTTTTGGCTGTAATTGAAGTTTTGATAAACAAAAAAAGTTTTTATTAAAAGTTAAATTTTTTATCTCAAAAATTAAAAAAAAAATTATAAATAAACCAAATTTTAAGATATTATTCATAATTTAAAATTTTCCGCAAATTTCCAAGCTAAACAGCAAGATTCGAAGAAGAAGACAATATTAAGCCATTAATTTTAATTGACTTATTTTATAGCGTTATAAAGGAGGAGAGGTAATGCAATCTAATAATAATCATATTATTAGGCAAAATCGATCCATTGTTCGGTTACACACGTACACACACATGATTTACTCCGTCGTTTTCCCAAAAACCATCATAAGACAGGTAATTAAATTAATTTTGGTGACTTTCAATCAATTGCACCACGCCAAACGACGTCTGTAAATTTTCCTTATCACGAACGAACGAGAGAGAGATGATGAATGTGCAAGCAGCAAACAGGTGTGAGAAACGCGAAGAATCCATAATTCATAAAACGTTCATGTTTGCCAAGCGAAAACGAGCGACGACGATCACATCAACACGTATGCAATTTTAACATATTTTATGTAGTTTGCACTGTATATTTATCAAAAACTCCACTACTTTTCCCATATTTTAATATCATTTCATCATTTTCGCTGCTCGCCATCCATTTCGAGTCGTCGAGCGGTAGAAAAACTAACACGTTTTGTTAATTTAATATTCATAAATTCAGATTTAGAATCACGATATGACACAATGTGTGGTTCGTTTCGCACTTCGTAAGTAAAGAAATGTATTTCATTTTAACTACTTAGTCGTTCATTCGCTCCCTACGAATTCCTGCTGACTGAATTTTTTTTTCGTCGATATCAGATTTTGCGTCGAAAATAGTGAGATGCAGATGTGTGTAATCATGTTTGAATGTGTGTAATAATTGTCTCGAATTTCTGTTCCTTGTGAAGCCGCTAGTTTTCGTGTTGAAAGTCTTTTTAATATTGAATTGTATCACAAGTGAATAAACACACAATTTGAAGTTTGTATTTGATAAAAGAATTTTTTTATCTGAGAAAAGTTGTCGGTTTTTGATGAAAATTAGCGGATTTTGACAAAATTTTCAATAAAATGAAGCTTAAGAAAATTTTATCTGAGAAAAATAATTTAAAAATTAATTTTTTATTAAATTGAAATGGTCAAAAAATTAAGAAAATTCTAATTATTTAACAAAAAGTTAAATGAGAAGTACGAAATTGTGAAAATTTGTATGAAAAAAATTTATTTTCGAATTTTTGAGGTGTATGAAAATGTAAAGTACTTTATATTCTACTCAAAATTGGAGGTTTCAGTCAATGAGCCTTGAAATGAATTCAAGATATGTATCAAATTTTTTAAACGTCACGAGGAGTACGAAAATGTGAAGTATTTATCAATATTTTGATCAAAGAAAATATAGAATTGGAAAAATGAGTCTTTAAAATATCATGAGGTGTATGAAATTTTTCAAACGTCGTGAGGAGTATGAAAATGTGAAGTATTTATCAATATTTTGATCAGAAATATAAATAAATTCATTAGAATATCATGAGATGTACAGAAATGTAAAAAAAAACTCATTTTTGTACTCCTCGTTTCACAATTTCATACTCCTCATAATTTTTCAATGTTTTTTATGCATCTCTGTATACATTTCTGATCAAAATATTGATTAATACTTCACATTTTCGTACTCCTCATGACTTTTAACTATTTCGTACACCTCAAAATTCTTGTAATGAATTTGTTTTAAGGCTCATTGACTAAAGCCTCCAATTTTGAGTAGAATATAGATTGAAATTCTTCAACTTTAGCTAAATTTTCTTTAATAAAAAGACATTATTTGACAAATAAAAAAAACTTCGATTGGTAGAACGAATTAACGGGTCCATCAAAACTCACAAAAATATACTTTAAATTTTAAAGTATATAAAAATTCATGGACCCGTAGATTCGTTCTACCAATGGAAGTTTTTTTTATTTGTTAAATTTTGTTAATCAATGATGTTTTTATAGAAAAACTATCATTTTGGGACTTAAGACTTTAAAAGGTAACAAAGCTTTAAAAGTCCCAAAATGATAGTTATTCAATAAAAATATCATTAATAAACAAATTCTGGAGAAAAATTCAATTTTAATCAAAAAAAAAATCTTCAGACAGACACTTTTCTCAAAAAAAAAGAAACGCTCGAAAAAAAAACCAAACAGAAAACCCAACTACCGCATATAATTTTCCATTCAATTCAATCCTTGTTCACGAAATATATGGAAATTATTTTAGAATGTGGTTAGATTTAGTATAGCTGGCACAATATTTTATTATGAATTTTATACAATACCATAATAAGTGGCTCGAATGTTTGCCTATAACTCGAAGAACGAAAAAAAATGTGGAAAAATAAATTCAACAAGCAATGCGGTTGTTAGTTGTGAAACGAAAAGACAGACATTTGTAAGAAGTGCTGTGGTTGTCGCAAATTTTTCCTTTTCATAAAAAAAAATCCGTCTAAATTGAAAAACACTTAGAGCTGAAAGGAAAAAGAGAGACATGTGTGCATTTATTTCATTTGCTGCGATTGTTCAAACAGATAAAAACCGCAATTTTATTCGACGTCGTTGTTGAAGGTTGTTGGTTGTTGCAATAACGTGTCAATTGTGCGAGATGCATAGAGGGCGATAACTTTAAGGAGACCCTGTGCATGCATTTCATCATCGACAAAGAGGTTTCTTCTCTCATGTGTTGCGAAATTTCGATTTTTGATACAAATTTCCGATACAAATGAGCGAAAATTGCATTATCATTTCTCTAATGATTAGACAACACATGCCGACGAGGTACGTATCGTTTACCCCCGAAAATGAATACTTTATCGAAATTAACATTATAATACGTTGGAATAACATTCATGATTTTAATAATATTTGCTTTCATTTAATTCATTCAAATAATTCATACGGCAGAGGTAAATATTTCCCACATCCCCCTGAAAATTTTACAAATTCGTTCCTCTTCTCTCTCTTTCTGTGATTAGGAATCACTTTGAACAATTATCACACACACACATCCTTCCTGACAAAATATTTTGTTTTTCTTTGTCTGTGTGCAGCGCTGTGATTACAAAACATTATGTATAATAATATTAATACATTTTCCAGATTGGATACCAATTTAAATATTTAATCGTAAAATTATTATCCACATTATCGCTTTTTCTGTGTGTTCTGTGTGTGTCCGAAATCACGACGCGTCGTCACAGGGTGCATCAACTCCCGTGTTTTTTGGCATTTTTGGGGAAAAATTGGAAAAAGGGATGTTCGGATGCGAAAATAGTGCGAAGAATGATAATAATAATCATAATAATAGCTAATAAAATGGCAATCATTTTATAAAACATTAACAATGTTCAGTGATTTAGAAAAATTATTTTTTAACTATTTCACGGAATGCTGGTCAATTTGGTTATGGCCACACACAGAAAATTATTGTTATTATGATTTTTTGTAAATTCTGAAATAATTGGGTTCTAACATGTGTTTTTCATGGATTTAAATAAAATGAAGGGAATATTTTTTAAAGTTAATGTTGAAAATTGTTGTAAATATTTATTTATTTTTTATTTTTATTTTTTTTTTTGTATAAAAATTTTAATAATTGAAATATTTAATATAAAAATATTAAATAAAGTAAAAAAATATTTAATAAATATAAATTTAAATATACAGATAATTTAATATTTTAATATAAAATTTTAAACAATTAAAGTTACTTTGATTTTCCAAAAATAGCAAAAAAAAATTAATATATTTAAATCATACAAAAATTAATTATTTTTAATTTTGCTGAAAAGTTTTCTATTTTATGAAGGAAAATAAATTTTAAACAATATTCTGCTTAATTATATTTTTTAAAAAATCTACAAAAAAATATTTTTTAGATAATATTATTGGATTTTTATTAATTTAAAAAATTCTTAATAAATCCATGTGAAAAAAAAATTTAATTAAAATTATATTATTTTTAATTAAAATTTTATTTAAAATAATTTAAAATTAAAATTAAAATTTTTTAATTAAAAAAATTAAATTAAATTTTTATTAAAAAATTTTATAAAAAAAAAGTTTTGTAATTTTTTTAAAAATAATTTAATTATAATTAATTAGGAACTAAATAATTACTAAAATTAAAGTAAATATGCCTATTTAAATTTAATTTATTTTTATTAAAAAATTTTATAAAAAAAAAATTTTTGTAATTTTTTAAATTAAAATTTTCATATCAATATTTAGGAATTTTTGCGGTCGAATATGAAGTAAATAATTTTTTTATTTTTAAATTTTAGTAAAATAAATTAATTTTGCGCCAAATTTTGAATTATTTTCTTTCTTTCAATCTACATAAATAATAATTAATATAAATAAATAATTAAAATAAAAAATATTCTTCATTAAAAAAAAATTAAAAAAAAATATTCTAAAATAATTTTAATAAAAAATTAAATTTTTATTAATTTTAAAAAAAATTATTTATTTGATTATTTATTTTAAAAATTATTAATTTAATAATTAAAAAATATTTAAGAATTAAATTAATTAATTTTATATTTTTTTTAATAAAAATTTTAAAAAATCTTAAAACATTTAAATAAAATAAAATTTCTGTCTTGCTCATTTTTTAAACATTATTTTAATTGTAAACATCACTCACAACCTCATTTTTTCGTGTAAACTTTTTTTTTGTTAAATAAAAATATATTTCAATATTTAATGATGACTATCGTTTTAATTAATTAATGGCAATTACGTTCTCTTTGGCTCCAGAATTTATTCACATAAAAATACGGGTCGTTAAAATGTAAAATAATCACTTAATACGGAAAATTTCATTTCATTTCCCGAAATTATTCTCTCTCTTCTGTATTATCGTACAAATTTTCCACAACAAACAAGAACAAAAAAAAAATTTAAACACATGTAATTTCATTAAACAATTGGCAGACCATTTAATTTTTGCAGGCGCACGTTGCTTGCGAGCGTCTCTTGATCGTTTTGTTGTTATTTTATTATTACCAATGTATGTTTTTTTTCCTCGTTCAACACGAAGCCAACCTTGATTGCCTGTACTTTTGTCACTTTACCATTATTTTTTTTTACAACACTTAGTAATGATGTTCGTATGAAGTGCATTACTGCGCGCGGGAGATTCTTATCAGGAGTTTATATTGGCACACGTACACAATTAAATAAACGTGTGTAAATGAATTAATTACCTCCGTTTTTTTTTATTAAATGGGTTATTTTATGACAGTGGCGTGTCAATTCTGATTTTTTTAAACGGTTTTATGCAAATTTTTTGTAATATTTATTATGATATTAAGATTTTTATCGGATTATGTGTCAATTTTCTAATTAAATTTTATTTTTTTTTTTTATTTTCAGGTAAGGGATTTTTAATGCAAATTATGGAAGGACTGAATTTTGGACCTTTGGAGGATTGAAGGTGTTTAAAAATTGAATGTAAAGGTGCCTTAGAGGCTTAAAATGCACTAAAAATTACAAAAATGACAAAAATTTCGTTCAACAAAAAAATTCGCTCGTTCGAAATTTTACTTTTTTGAATAAATTTGAGGGATTTTTTTTTAAATCTCAAAAAATTTAATTAAACAGAAGAAAAATTTTGACTGTGGATTCAAATTTGGCTTGATACGAAGGGATTTTAATCCTTTTTTAAAAAAAAAATTATAAAACAAACATTTTTTTTAATTTTTGTTCAAATTTTGGTTATATTGAAGTCCTAAAAAAATTTAAAATTAAAAAAAAATTACAAAAATTAAGAAAATTTTTTTACTTTCTGTCAAAATTTTACTAAAAAAAATAAAAATTTTGACACATTTTAAAAATTTGGTAAAAATTTTATAAAAATAAGAAAATTTTTACTTTTTATTCAAATTTTAGTTCTATTGAATGTATTTTAATCCAAAATTGGAAAAAATTTACAAAAAAAAATAATTTTTTTAACTTTTCTTTTTAAATTGTCTCCTATTTGAGGCAATTAAATCATTTGCTGATAAAATTCTAAGAAAAAATTTTAAAAAATTTAAAATTTCCAGCTCTTTAGTCAAATTTGAATCCTTCTCAGACAAAAATTCAACAAAAACTTTAAAAATTTTTAACTTTTTATGAACCAACCCTCCGTAAAATTTATTCTCACACCGTTAAATGCACGCAAAACGCCAATTTAATTGATTCAAATGACTAATTTTCAGTCGCAGGTGATTAATTACAATGTTTTAGACACTAACCCAAACCGACCTAATATAAATTCAATAATCATCAAATTACATTTTCGCCCCGCACAACTGAAAATTCCATCGTAATGCGTTTCATAACACATAAATATATATCGAAATGACTGCGATCGAAAAGCGATATAAATAAAATTAAAATTACAAAAATACGTGTTGGTTGACGCGAGTGATGGTAGCGCGGAAAAATGAAATGATGATGCTTACCTAACAGATGAAGTGTGGTTAGAAAGACAAAATAGCCCATGGTGTGGATTCTCGTTCACTTTTCTTCTTTTTTTTTCACCTGCACGTCCAAATAAATTATCGTTTATGTAATCGTTGCGAATATTTAATGTTTCTTTTTTTTCAATTTTTTTTCTTTCTGTGACTGTAGCGGTCAACAACAGTGTTAATTATTTAATTTTTCCATGAACATAATCAAAGTTGTTATTGTTCTCTTTTTTTGTGCAATTTTTTTTTTGCCTTCTGTGACACACACAGAGATAATTGTTGTTAGGCTTTATCTCCTCTGTTAATTCACTACAAAGATTTTTTTATTTAATTTTTTTTTTTTTTGCAAGAAAAATGCATTTACTACTACAATTACAGCTTTTGTAAAGTTTTATGAAATAAAAATTAATTAAACCTAATTTTGTTCAGGTTGTCTCCCGAAACACAAAATTATTTCATTAGTTGTAATTATCTCTCATTTAATTGTATTTTTTTCGATGTTGATGGAGACAACGAACACGAAATGAGACGAAACGAAAGAAAAGAATGGAATTTTTATTATGATTATGTTTAATAATGCCGAAAAATTTTCAATTTAACAATTACCTTTAATTAATTAATAATGATAGAAAAGGGTTCACGAAATGGAATTTTTTTTGCATAATAATTTTCTTGATATATTTTGTTGTTTTATGAGAAATGTGACAAATTTTTATTATTTTTTTAATTTTAAATTATTTTTAAAATTTTTAATATATTATTTTTTTAAATATTATTTTTTTTAAATATTATTTTTTTTTAAATATTATTTTTTTTTAAATATTATTTTTTTTTAAATTATTTTTTTTAAATTTTATTTTTTTTAAATATTATTTTTTAAAAATTAATTTAAAAATATTTTTTTTTAAAAAATTTCGTACAATTGTACATGAAACAAGAATAATTTAGTATTTAAAGTTAATTGTCCGAGCTCTCGACAAAAAAAAATTGAAGAGCTCAAGTTAATCCATCTCGAATGAAACTCAAGATGAGAATAATAAAATTGACAAAAAATGCAAGTATTTATACCTAAAAAATGAGTTAACCTGGCAAATATGTTATTACGATGAATCATTATTTGTCAAATAAACTTTTTTAAAAATATTTTTTTAGTGATTGATTTGTAAAAAAGTCAAAAATTTATCAAATTTAAAAAAAAGCTTTAAAATTTCCCAAAATTTGAAGATTTTTTTTCAAATAAAATAATTTTTCTATTATTTTATTTATTAAAAAAATTGATTTCATTTAAAAAAAAAATAATTTCTTTTCTTTAATTTTTTTTTTAACTTTTCAACAAACAAAATTATTTTTAATTAAAATTTATTTAAATTTATTTTTTTTTAAATTTACTAAATTAATTTAATTTTAATTATTATTTTTTTTGAATAAATAATTTTTCATAATTTTTAATAATTTTTGAATTATTTTTTTTTTTTCAAAAAATCACAAAATAATTCCTCCAAATAAATAAAAAAATCTTTCTAAACAAGTTTTAACCATCCGAAAAAAAAATTAAAACAAGTCGTCTCCATCACATCACCAATAAAAAAATATTTCGCAAAGCCGTATATGTAGTATGGGAACCAGATCAGTTTTAATTTAATGAATTCCGGTAACACAACAACAACACGGCCTGCTTGACATCACAACAAAATAAAAACATAATTAAAACAATATTGTCTCAGCAGCAGCAGTAACAAAATGCTAAATTTATGACGACGACGACACAAGTTTTTAATTCTGTGTTACGGTGTGAATATATTGTAGGCACACCGCCTCTTAAGTATCTCTCATGTAAGCTTAATTAAGCAATAATCTTATTTTAATTTTTTCTTAATTTTTTTCTCATCGTTTGTTGGCTGCTGCTGCTGATGATGAAGTCAAACACTTTTCTTGATAAAAAAAAAATAATAAAAATAAAATTTGTACAAGATGTTTGCAATTCTTTTTTTTTCTTTTGCCTATAAAAATAATAATTTTAACATCATTAAGTGTCGTCTTCTGCAGCATTTTCAGTATCAAACGAAAAATGAAAAGAAAAAAATGTGAAGATGAAAGCATTTTGTAGTTGAAGTATGATGTGATGACCTGAAGCGTGGCGTTATTTGTTTTGCATAAACTGATAGTTCACGTTTTTTATGAAACAAAATACAAAGAGAAACGGAAGGAAACAAGAGATAAAGAGAAAAAGGTACAAAAGTCTCGTTTACACTTTGTTAGGTACTTAATTGGATTCCTTCCTTTTTAGTTCAGTTTCTTGTCTTATTTATATCATAAGACGATAATTAATTATTTTTTAATTTTTTGTAGGTTTTAATTAATTTTTATTTCATTCTTTTGTATTTTTTTTATTAAAATATTCGAGAATAAATATTAAAAAATAAAAATTATTTTAATTAAAAAAATTAAATTTAATAAAAAAAAATTTATTTTTTTTTTTTTTGTAAATTAAAAAATATTTTAAAATAATTTAATTTATTTTTTAAATAAAGTATTTTTATAAATAAAAAAATAAATTAATTTAAAAAAATAATTTTTAATTATTTAATTTCTATTTAAATTTTTTTTTTTTATAAAATAATTAAAATTTATTTTAATTTATTTAAAATATTTTTTTGTTAATTTGATGTTTATAAAATTATTTTTTAAAAATAATAATATAAATTATTTAAAAATAATTTTTAATTAAATTTAATAATTTAAATTTATTTTTTTTATTTAAAATAATATTTTTTTTAATTAATTAAATTTTTAAAATTATTTATTGAAAAAAATTATCAAAAATTATCTTATTAAAATATATTTTTTATTTAATAAAATTAAAAATTTATTTTTTAATTAATATTGTTCTTTTTATTTTTTAATATTTTTTTATCGATCACTTGATATAATTTTAATTTTTTCACCTTTTTTATTAATCTCTTTTTAATAATAATAATTTTCCATTTAATTTTTCAATTCACTCCAATCATAAATTATTCAATATTTTAAATTTATTACTTGAAAAATAATAAATTAAAAAAATATAAACAACGAAAATCGCGGCGGCGCGATCATAACTTGTTGATCGTACAACGTCTCATACAAAACTAAAAAACATATTGTTAAAGATCCAAGTAAAGTTAATGGAAAGTATCATTCATTTACATTAAAGTCGTGTCTGTACGTCTTTTCTGTAGTAGCAACCACTGTGTAGCTCGACTCCGCTACTTTAGTAACAAAAAAAAAAAAATAATACGAGTAATAAGTGTGTGTACTTTTGCTTTTTTTCTGCAGAAAACTAGTAAAGTTTTACTATTGTTGTGTATTTTTACCTGTTTTGTACGGAAAATAACGTTAAAATGTGTACACGGCGCGATCATCAACAAAGCGACACGACGAGAATACGCGAGAGAGACACAATGTTTCTTGTATTTTATATTTACTTTTGCTTTTTATTCGTTTATTATTGTTTTTTACACACATTTTTGTACTATGTGCACATTTTATTTTATAATTTTTTTTTTTTACATGTAAAATCAACTTTTTATTATGATTATATTACAATACCTAATAATATAATAATGTGAACATAATTTTATTTTTATTTATTTCGCGTAATGCAAGATTAATAAATATAATAAAAAATTATTATTGCTGGACCAACATTTCCTTGTAGATACAAATTTTTGATTAACAGAACAAAAAAGCTCTTGAACTTCTAGATTTCACGTAGGATAAAATTAATAATAATAATTTTTTTCATTAACTTTGTTTAAATAATAAACGGACTGACACACCTGCTTAATTTTGTAAAAAAAATAAATAAAAAATAACATAGACATTGACATTCACAGTCAATAATAAACATTTAATAATATCGTTTAATGTTATAATAATAAAATAAAAAATTGTTGTAATTATTTTATTTCAATCATTATTTTTATTGACAAACGAAAAGAAACGTGAATTGCGTCATGCCGGAGTTTAAAGTAAATTAAAGTAATAAGAGCAACACCTTTATTCAAAAAAAAAAAAAGTTTCTTTATTTTTATTAATTATGTTGTTTTCCAGTTATTTTAATGTTATGTAAGTGAATAAGTGACTTATATATGATAAGAAACAATTTGTAATGTAATATCTGTAACATTAAACAAGAAACTTTTCCTATAAATGTGTGTGTAATGTAGATGATTGAAGCAGACACCTCCTCATGGATATTGTGAGGAATTGATGTTTCGCTTAAAAATTTTTTTTTGTCTTTTGAAGGTTTTGAAAAGGGGTTTCAAAGATTCAGGAGATTTTTTTGGGTCTTAGCATATTTTTAACTTGGGGTCTATGAGACCTCAAGAATCATTTTAAGACCTTTGGAGTTAAATTAAAAGCTCTTGAGGTCTCAAATTAAACTTAAAGACCTCAAGAATCATATTTTAAGACCCTTGAAGTTAAATTGAAAGATCTCAAGAGTCATATTTAAGACCCTTGGAGTTAAATTGAAAGCTCTTGAGGTCTCAAATTAAACTTAAAGACCTCAAGAATCATATTTAAGACCCTTGGAGTTAAATTGAAAGCTCTTGAGGTCTCAAATTGAACTTAAAGACCTCAAGAATCATATTTAAGACCTTTAGAGTTAAATTGAAAGCTCTTGAGGTCTTAAATTGAACTTAAAGACCTCAAGAATCATATTTAAGACCTTTAGAGTTAAATTGAAAGCTCTTGAGGTCTCAAATTGAACTTAAAAACCTCAAGAATCATATTTAAGACCTTTAGAGTTAAATTGAAAGCTCTTGAGGTCTCAAATTAAACTTAAAGACCTCAAGAATCATATTTAAGACCTTTAGAGTTAAATTGAAAGCTCTTGAGGTCTCAAATTAAACTTAAAGACCTCAAGAATCATATTTAAGACCTTTAGAGTTAAATTGAAAGCTTTTGAGGTCTCAAATTGAACGTAAGGACCTCAAGCACCTTTCTTAAGACTTTTGGAGTTAAATTGAAAGCTCTTGAGGTCTCAAATTGAACTTAAAGACCTCAAGAATCATATTTAAGACCTTTAGAGTTAAAATGAAAACCATGAGGTCTCAAACTGACCTTCAAATGACTTTCAACGTCGTAAAAAAAACGCGAAACACGAATTTCTCACACTGCCAGAAACCTTTCTCCGATGGAAAAAAACAAAAAAAAAAAATGAAGAAATAAGTAACAACTTTTACATAAACAAATATATTACTCTCTTGCTAGGTAGGCAGCATGTTATAGATGTATGTAAATTGTCGCATAATAATAATTGAAAACTCGTTTTTACGAGCTATTATCATCGCATCGCTTGTGGTTGGTGTAATAATTTCATTTTAATGGTTGCGAGATCAAATTCGCGACTTGACTTTCATTTCGCCTCACACGACAAGACAAGGCGAAAAGAGATAAGGAAGTCTCCTTGTCCGGATGTCGTCATTGATTCACCATTTACACGAAAAATAAATCTAAACGTGAATAGGAGTGTTTTGTTGTTCCAACGTCTTGTTTATCTTCATGACTTTATTAAAACTTTTTTCAAGGATTCCCGTTTTTGGGTGCAAATCAAATTAAAAATCCATAATTAAATGATCGTTTGATGCCTTTTTTCATTTAATTAAGTGTTAAATTAAATTTCCAGCATTCATTTATTTATTGTCCATATCCGGGAATTTGCCAATTAATTTACTTATTTGCTCAAAACGTTGTTCTTCGTATCGTTTCGCGTGCTGCATTAATTGGTGATGACGCGCAATTTTTTTTGTTCAAAATGTCCCAAAAACCAAAAAAAAAAAGACAAAGAAGGTAATCGATGATATCTGATGATGATACGCGCTGTATGAAATTTACCCTCAAAAAATGTTCGTCCCCAGAAATGCACAGAAAAAAAACAGGTAAAAATATATATATTGTAATTATTCAATTAGTGCCCGGTCCTGTGTGTTTGAGTTCAATTTACTCTCTGTTGTTAGACTGCACTTTGATGCGAGAAATGTTTTTGATAGGTGAGCGCAACAATGCGTTTGTATCAAGTGTTTTGTGTGAAAGCGGGAATTTGTTCATTTTTTAATTATTTTTTGCGTGCATTTTATTAAAAAATTCCATTTTGTGACATTTTTGCACTCGTCTGTTGACCTCTGTGTCTCTTCTTTCATGATTGATGTGAACTTTTTATTTATATGATGATAAATAAAAATTTTTTTTCATGACACAAAGATGCTTTCAAGGCATTAGAATAATGTTAATGTGATGAAAACATGTCATAAACAACCACAAAGCGGCTGTTGGGACATTCAAGGAAGGATCAAAGTGACGAGAAACTCTTTGAAATGAAATTAGGGGAAAATTAACAACTTTAGGAACTAAATTAAGTCTCTTAAGACTTAAATTAAATACCTTCAGAATTAATTTTTCATCTAAAGGTATTAAATTAACCTCTTATGAGGCATTAAATTACTCCTTCAAAGGTTAATTTAATCCCATAAGAGGTTAATTTAATACCTTCAGAAATAATTTTCCATCTAAAGGTATTAAATTAACCTCTTATGGGATTAAATTACTCCTTCAGTAGTTAATTTAATCCCATAAGAGGTTAATTTAATACCTTCAGAATTATTTTTCCATCTAAAGGTAGTAAATTAACATCTTCAATAGTTAATTTAGACCCTTAAGAGGTTATTTTAATACCTTTTGAATTTTCTTTTTTTTTTCTAAAGGTATTAAATGAACCACTTAAGGATCTAAATTAACCCATTAATGAAATAATTTCCCTCCTTTTTAATTCAAAAGGAGTGACATTTCCTCATAACACACAAACATACAAATTTTAAGCGGAAATGTTTGTTTGCTAAAGTTTTTTTCCTGCTACAAAGAAAAAACTTCCATTTAAACATATTTGCATGTGAATACTTTTATATTGCATTTAAATTATTTTTATATTTTATTCATTTATCATTTTTTCAAATGTATCTTTCTTTCTTCACCGAATCATTTTCATCGAGACGACTGTCTGACTTCTGTTTTGAAACAACTTACCACGCACAGACAAACAACAAACTTTTGCTCTCTTTTTTTTCGAGACTATCTGATCGAATTATTCACATGATTTACTTTCATCAATCTTGTCGGCAATGCATGTGCCATAAATGGGGGGAAGCAAAACTCCATCACGAATAATTCCATTTTTTTGTAGAAGAACCAAAAACCGTCAAGTGTCAGTCGGCGGTGAATGAGCCATTTCAAAAGTTAATCATATTTAACAATAAAAGCTTATGTCATGTTACAGTCTGAATATTTTTCCGTGATAACATCATGTTTACTTATTTGCTATACTTTACTAACGAACTAATAAGTATAATGGTAGTTATGAATATGATACGAAGAAATGAGCATTGCACGTTATTATTATTGGTTGTTATTATTACCTTTTTGAATGAGATTAAAGGCGCATAAAAAGAGATGGAATTAAGCAGGTGTATCAATTGTTTGAACAAAGATGGGCATGAACTTGATTTTTCGTTTGTATATTTCCTCATCGTGACTCAAAATTTAAGTTATTTTTTTAACCGCCAAAAATAGATGCCATTTTTGAATTTTTGGCGGGAAAAAATAAAGATCAACTGATCGTAATTTAAGGAGTATTAAAATGTTGAATTGATACAAAAGTATCCAAATTTCAGAATAATAAATGTTTTCTTTTAGTATATAGTAGATCTTAAGACTCAAGTTTTAAAATTTTACCGCCAAAAATTGCGCTTTGTAGAAAATTTGGCGGTAAAAGTATAGATTATAAAATGAGGATTAAGGAATGTGAGATTTTTTAAAAAAACATCAAAGAATTTTAATTTCTTTAGAAAAACTTCCTCATCATGATTCAAAATGTAGTAAATGGCAAAAATACTAAGATCTTCTTTTTGGCGGGAAAATTTAAAAAATTATCAGTTGATATTTAATGTAAAGTACAAAATAGAGATTTTTCTAAAATGTGAAATTTATATCGAACTATGTCAAATAAAAGCTTAACTTTTATTAGATTAATTTTGATTAATTTTAAAAAAATACTTAAAGCTTAAGCTTCTTATAGCAAAAGGTTATTTGGCGGGAAAAAATAACGCAAATTTTCAAATTGTGATTTGAGGAGTACAAAAATGTGAAATTTGTATAAAAAATTAAAATAATTCAATTTATTGATTCAAAAATTTGAAGTTGAACGATTTATTTTAAAAAATCTGAAGAAAAATCATTAAGTTTTCTCGAAAATTGTAGTTTCATAAACTTTTGAGCAAAAAAGAGTAATTACTCACCATAAAAAACTATCAACTTTATCTCGTTTGTCCAAATCAAAGTCTCATTGTCCATAAATAACGTCTGATTTTCTCCGTCTCTCGTAATCAAAACACATTCATTTCACCCAGATTTATTTGCATAAATATTTTACTGGTCATTTAACTGGCAGCGCGCAGTGTTTTAATGAATTTCTTCCCACAAACAATCCAAGCACAACAAAAAATGTAAATAAATATTGTACATTGGCGTGAAACTCGTCCTCTTTTGCTGCTCATCCTGATGCCGCTGCTGCTCTAAATAAACAAACAACTCCGTTCATTTATCAAATAATGCGAAGTTGAAAGACAAATACGAGTCGCTTCATGTTTTTTTTTCGTCGTCGGTTTGTTTTCTTGCAAGAGAGCTTTTGTTATTATTTACGAATAAAAAGCCAGAGACTCACACCGAAAAATAATAATAATAATTCCAACACAATATTATTGCTCATGGGATTAATTTTTACGTGCATTCACCATCTTTTCTGCAGCAGCAGCAACGTTATCATCATCATTGTCTAAACCGAAAAGTGTTGCGTTGTTTCATATCAAATTCCATCTTTTGCTGCTTTTTTTCGGATTATTAATACTCATACACGGCAATTCTTATGCATGTTTGGATGTACGACAAGGGAAAATTTCGTTATTTGTATGCAATTGAGGTACGAATCTGAAAAACTAGCAGCTAGAGCACGAAATGATAAACAACAAACATACAGATGAAGCTCAGAAATTTAGTTTTTAAAGTCGTCGTGAAATAATTGACTTGAGAATATTTTGTTTTAGAATAAAATTTGAGATTTTTTTAAATTTTAAAATTTTTAAAAAAATTTTTAAATTTTTTTAAAATAATTTTTATTTTTTAAAATTTCATTTATTTGATTTAAAATAAAAAGTGTCGATTCTTAATTTTTAAAATTATTTTAAAAATTTTTAAAAAGTTTTCCAAGTTTTTCTAAAATTCTCATATTTTTAATCTTAATTTTAAATTTTTTAAAATATAAAATTCTTATTTTTAAATTAAATTACATAAATTTATTAAAATTTTATAAGAAATTAAAATTATTTTTTTTAATTAAAAATTATTTTTTTTTAATTAAAAATTTTCTTTAAAATTTTTTTTTTACAAAAAATTTTAATTTTTTTTAATTTTTAATATTTTCAATATTTTAATCAATTTTTTTTAAATAAAAAATTCATATTTTTTGATAAAAATTTTAGATTTTTTAAAATTAACGAAAAGTAGAGAAAAATTTTTTTCTGTGATTTTTCCGAATTTTCGTATATTTTTCCAATTTAAAAACGTTTACTTCAGCCAATTCTTGAGTTTTTTGAAAAGTGTTATAACTGTTATACAAAAAAAAATTTCGAACTTTTCTTCATTTTTTTACATTTCTTATAATATTTTTTCAAAATTTTTATAAATTTTATTTTAAAAATAGTCAAATATTGCATTATTTGGTTGAAATAATAAAAAATCTTTGAAATAAATTTCTGTTATAACTGTTATACTTCAAAATTTGTACTCACCGACAGACCAAAGAACATTCAAAATCCCAATTTTTTTTCAAAATCTCTCAAAACTGCGGTAAAAAATGAAATTTCAGGAAGAATGATGATGATTGTGAAGTTTTTCGTCTATATCTGTGGATTTTTGCTGTGTGGATGCGTTACACTCTTGAGTATTTTCGGGGCATTTGTAGTTGGTACAAAAATCCAATCAGAACTCGTCTTTTGTCTGGCAGACGCTGTAAAAATATTATTCTACTGGATTTCGGCTGGATTTTGTTTGTTTATTGACGAATTCGAGCTCCAATCGACAAAAGTCTAATTAAATATTTTTGCTCTGATTTCCAAAGTGAGAATGGCAAAGAGATCATCGTCGTCGTCGACGTTGTTGCTCGAACCCCTTTGGAAATTAAAATTAATTTTGTTCTCTGTTTTCGATTAAAAATCCAAAGTGTCACCGGCACATTATTAGAAAATTTTATAAATATCTGCTGCTTTGTGTCGTCCCTCCACTCGTACATTCGGAATATCTTTTGAACTCTTTTTCGCTTTGAAAGTTGAAACAGTTTTTGCGTATAATCATTTAACTTTGCAGAAATCGAATCGGTTTTTAATCGTTTATTTGTCATTTTGTGCGAATAAATCTCCATTTACTCGTCGACGCTACGTTTTTTGTGTGCATTTGATGATGGAAAAAGAGCATTTTATATCCTTTTAAACGAATCGACGACGACGACGGCACAGCTTGCTGAAAAATTTTATAAAATGGAATTGCTGCAGGCTTGATTACTTAAATTGGTCGCAGTGTCGAGTATGAATGGACGATTGTGTGTGTGCCTTTGAAGTTTATTTTAAAATATAAAATAGATTGAAAATTTTCTTCTTTTCTCATTTTTCATTTTGCATTTGATACATGATTCGTTTTTTTTCCTCATTTTTTTGCTTTTTAAGTTGTTTGATGACGAATGATGATGAAAGAAGGAGTTTCTCAAGCAAGCAGGATTAAAACGTCGTTCCTCGTGATGTGCAGAAAAAAATCGTTGAGAGAAGCTAATCGGGTGTAAGAAGAAAGATCGTGAGCTTTCATAGCTAAAATAACGCAGTCATGTAGATAAATTGGATTAGATTTATTAATTTACCCGAAGAGTTGCTTGTTTAGTACCGCAAATCGAAGTGCAGAAAGAAAAAAGTGTGAGATCTATATTAAATAGTTTTTATCGACTTTTTACCGTTAATTGGAGTGACATTTAAATTTAATTCACGTAAAAAGGCTCTTTTAAAAAATCAAAAATTGTTTTTAAGAAAATATTTCAAATATTTTGAAAAATTAATATTTTTTTTTACAATTTTCATTAATTTATATTAAAATTAATTTTAAAAAAAATAATTTTTTCAATTTTTTAAAAATAATTTTTAAAATTTTTTTATTAAAAATAATTTTTAAAATTTTTTAAAAATTTTTTTAAATTTTTTAAAAATAATTTATTAAATTTTCAAAAAATTAAATATTAAATTTAAAATTAAATTTAAATTAATTTAATTTAAAATAAAAATTCATTATTTAAAAAATATTGAAAATTTTTGGTTAAAAGCTTTTTTTAAAATTATTTAAAATTCCTTTAATTTTGACTTTTTAGACTTTTCAAAAAATTTAAAAAAAAATCTAAAAAAGCATTAAAAATTTAGAGTCATATGAGAAATTCTTAATAAATTTTTAAGATTTTTTATCAATTTTCGTTAAATTTAAATTAATTTAAATTTTATTATTTTCAATTCAATTTTTTTATTTATTTTTTTAAAAAGCTTAATTTTAAAAATTTAATTTTTTTATTTAAGTTTTTAAATAAATTCTAATATTTTTTATACAATTTTAAACAATGAAAATTTTTTATTAATTTATTATAAAATTTACAATGAATGTAAATTTGTTTCATTTAAAATTAAAAATAGAAATTATTAAAAAAAAATATGTAAAATAAAAAAAAATTAATTCAGGTTTAAAAAATTCTAAAAATTCTCAATATATATTACGACTCAAATTTTAATCCACAGAACAAGCTCAAAACTGGCTAATGGAACTCGATTTGAATTTATAAATTAATTTGTTGTAATTACATACGATGAAAAAAACTCAAATTGAAACAAATCTTACCTTATTTAAACCAATTTTCCTCAGTTTTTAATATTTTTTTTTTAATTTCGTCAAAAATTATTAAAATTTGTAAATTTCCCTTTAAACTTCACTTTTCCTTTCAAAAAAGCCACAATTTCACTCCATGCGACGGTTCCCAAACCGCACTTTTTATGATGATTTATATTAACATCTCACATTTTATTACTTAAATAAACCTTGTAGAAACCAGAGCGCAATTTTTCCATGTGATTGATTGATGTCTCTTGCACGACGACGATGCCGTTGCTTGCATTCGCCTCTAAAATAATCGAGTTTTAATCGGAGAAACTATCGTTCAATCAATGAGAAATAAAATAACATAAAATAAAATAAAATTAACGAAGAATTTGCGTTTGATGTTCTTTTATGGGCTGAATTACGCGTCGTTTTTGCTGCTTTTATGAGATTTATTTATTTTATGATGAAACACGATTAAATTCTTTGTGGTTGAAGTTTTTTTTTCGTAAAAATAAATAAATTAGATCATAAAAAATAATTTGTTCTTCCATTTGAATGACTTGAGCGTGAGAACTCGGACATTTTCGGAAGAATTAATCAAAAAATTAGCTTCCTCATTGCCGGTTTTTTGAGACATTTTAAAAGAGAGACGAGTAAAATACACGAAAAAAGTGTTATTACCGTGAACAAGTGCTGTAAAAATGGTTTCGCTTTCTGACGATCGCGACTTTATTGTTCCAAACGATCATTATCGTGCCAAATACACAACGTCTAATGATAATAACATTTAATCATAATTACCTTTGTCGTTTTCTGCTCACGAGAAACATGAAAGATAGACGTGTGATAAACGCCTCCCGCTCGTTGATAGTAAAAATCATGCCGCTCACTGAGATAATTTTATGCCAGCTCGGGTCAATGTCACGGTGAGTTACTGTTAATTTTTTCGTGAATTATGTAAATTTTGTAGCCGGAAATCTTGTTATAGTTTTTATTTTTAGTTTTTTTCAAGAGTTTTGTCAGCTGAGATCGATTCAGGTAATTAATTCATGAAGCAGGTGACCATCAAGATGATTTCCGTCCCTTTTTTTCGCGCAACGGATGTTTGTGACAGAAATATGAGCGGTGACAATTTTGTGGTTTATGATTTTTTGATAAGTTTCGATGAACGGAATTCTGGATAATTAAAAATTTGACAGAAGTTCTGAGGAAGAAAAAAAATTAATGAGGTGAAAAATTCTTAATTTTTTTTTAATAAAAAAAAATAAAAATAATAAATTAAAAAAAAAATTTAAAAAAAATAAAAAAAAAACATTTAAATTAAATTTAAAAAAAAATTAATTTAAAATAAATTTTTAAAAAATAATTTGAAAATTTTGGAGTAGGATTTTTTGAATTTTTTGACAAATTTCCAATAATTTTCTATTTTTTTTCATAAAGCTGAATATAAAAATTTTTTAATTTCTCGAATTTGGCAGAATTGACTAAAATTCTTACAGTTTAAAATTTCTTTAAAAATTAAATTTTAAAAAATATTCGATCCAAAAGTGGATTTTTATCATTTTTTAGGAAAATTAAGAAAAATTTCTCAATTAATTTAAATTTTTTTAAAAAAACTTTTGTTTTTGAACTGAAATTTTTGTAAAATCGTCCGATTTAAGCTTTGAAATGTCATAAATTATAATGTTTTTCAAAAAAAATGTGAAAACAAATGATTTTTTTGCATAAAGTCATACAAAATAATTTTTTTAATCAGTTAAAAATACCACAATTTTAATTGAATTTTTAATTTTTTTTTAAATAAATTTTTATAAAATAAAAATATATAAATTTTTATTAAGTTATTTCCAATAAATATCTTTCCGTCAAAAAAATATTTCCGAAAAAAATTATAAAAAATCTGAAAATTTTATTCAAAAGTAAATTTAATTAAAAAAAAATATTTGAATTAAATTAAATTTAAATAAAAATTAATATTAAAATTAAAAAATTAAATTAAATAAAATTAAAAAAATAAATTAAATTAAATTAATAAAAATTAAAAAAAAAATATAAAAAAATATTCTTTCTAATCAAAATATTTTTTTCCATTAATTTTAATCAATTTTCGTCAAACCCAAATAAAATTAATTTTTTAAAAATTTTTCCAATAAGCACCTCATTAAAAACTTCAAAACCCATTGAAAAAACTTGAACTTCAAATTTTGCGCATTAAATATTCATCGAAACCGTTCATTAGTTGCACTTCATCGCTCACCGCCCAAAAGGTTAACGAATGCATAAATCGACTTAAAAAAAATTCGCACCTTCACTTTCATCCGTTGCAACTGCGAAACAATCATGATCATGAATATTTTTCTTAGTTTCTTTCCCAATTGTGATTTAACGCTTTGATTGGCTGTTTTCTCATAAACTTCACTTTTCTGCTGATCCAAAGTGATTCAACGAACTCTCTTTGGCAATAAATTACATTAATCATAATGATGACGACTTACTTGCACTTTTATGTTTGTTGTTACGTATTAATTACTGTGTAACTTCTCGGGGTTTCTTCTTCATCTCTTTTTCGAGCTGAAGAGATTCAAATACGCGAAAAAATGATGTAAATCCAAAAAAAAAATAATTTTTGTACGGAATAAATTAAATTTCGTTTCCCACAATTACACTTGGTCGTCGCTGCGTTGAAGAAAATAAAAAAAAAAATTTTTTTGAAGAAGAAATGAATTTTAATTTGCATTAAAGACGTTAATAATTAACACAAAAAAAATTATAATTGCGAAATTCTCACCAATTTATTCATTAAAACGAAGTTTCGAGAGAGAGATGAAGACGATGCCTTATTATTTTATGAATTGTTGAATTTTTAATTAAATCTGCCGAAGAAGAAGACGAAAAAAATTTATTTTATCTTTTCTAACACGCAAAGTTAAAAAAAACAGAGGAAAATTTCTGACTAGCTTCGTGGGTGAAAAGATCATTAATCAGTGCAAGACCATTCATTTTGTTTCATTTCCTTTTTTCTTTCTCGCGAGCCACGATTATGATGAGCGACGTACATTGCTCTCGGGGTTGCACGATATTTTTTGTCTGGTTTTGTCAAGAAGCGCAGTGCGATCAAAAAATTTATTGGAAATTTCAATCTAAAAAGTGAATTTTTGCTTGATGTGATGAAGCACCGTGTGACGTTTAGTAATTCTGCATTATCGTCGTCATCAGCTGAAAATGTGTACGGACAAGGGAACAAGTTTAAGGTAATTGAATGAATGAGATAACATAAGAGTTTGTCTTAGACATGCATTTTTGCGCTACACGGAGACTTTGTACGTAGCTGCTTTACTTTTTAGCTGGTAGCAACTTTTGTATCGCTTACGACGAAGTCATGACAAGAAAATACAATAAATGATAGTTTAAGAAAGATGTCGTTAAATGAAGGAATTGAGCGTATTTTGATTGAATTTGTGGATATTTTTATATATTTTAAGATTTTTTAATTTAATTTTTTAAAATTACTCCATTAAAAAATTTTTAACAGTTTAAAAATGACAGATTTGAAATTTGATTGAAATTTGGCGCTATTTCTATTAAAAAACAAGCATTTGACATTTGAATAATTCAAAAAATTAAGAAAAATTCTATTTGTCAAAAATTTTGACAGCTAAAAATATGACAGATGTCAAAACTTGATGAAATAAATTTTTTTAACATTTTCAAACCTTTTTTTTTGAATAATTTGAAGTTTGAGGTTATCTTGTTTCATTTTCAATTTTACTTGATCTCCGGAAAATGAAACAAAATAACCTCAAATTACAATTTTTTGCAAAATACCTTCAAATAAATTTTAATAAAAATGTTGACACTTGACAGGTAACAAATTGATTTTTTGAACATAATTCTTTTGTACAAATCTGAAAATTGCAGCTAAATTGTTTCATTTTCCATAATTTTTATTTTGCTTGAAAATGAAACATTTTAACCTCAAATGTTAGAATTTTTACAAAAGATCCTGTCAAGTGTCAGAGTTCTTATTCAAATATAAATTGTTGATCATTTTTCAAAAATTTTACATGTCAAGTGTCAAAAATTCAAAATTATAGCCTTGAAATATTTTAAAATAATATTGACACCTGACAGGTAAACAATATAATTTTAGAGCTTTGATCTTTTATACAAATCTGAAATTTGAAGCTATTTTGTTTCATTTTCCAAAATTTTTATTTTGCTTGAAAATGAAACATTTTAACCTTAAATGACAGATTTTTACAAAGTTTTATTTTCTTAAATTGTTGAAAAAAAATTTTTCAAGGTTAATTGTTTCATTTTCAATCAAAATAAAGATCTTTTGGAAAATGGAACAACTTAACCTCAAATGACAAAATTTTACAAAAAATTTAAATTTTTATATTATTTTAAACTTAATTTTTTTTTAGAAATTCTAAATTTTAATTTTATATATAATTTTAAATGTTTCTCAAAACCTTTAGAAAATCAGACAGACGTTAAAAAAGTAAAAAATATTAATTTTTAAAA
This sequence comes from Culicoides brevitarsis, assembly GCF_036172545.1. NCBI lineage: Eukaryota > Metazoa > Arthropoda > Insecta > Diptera > Ceratopogonidae > Culicoides > Culicoides brevitarsis. The sequence continues at coordinate 8,994,675 of NC_087087.1, read as the reverse complement.
ATTCATCAAAGCACGTTACAAATAAAAAGAAGAAAAACGTTCATTCATTGTGAAAGTTTATATTAAAAACTTGACTTTGGTCGTTGTTTCTTGCACGTCGTGTCGTCGTCTCTTACGCGAACGAACGAAAGATGCTTAGGTGAGACAAGAAATTACCTATTGTGGCAGTAAAGAGATGATAAAGTACAAAATGAATGCAAATATTCGTGGAATGATAAAACTTTTTATTTCCACTTTTATGGGTAAAGTACTTTGATACAGTGACACAGTGTTATTGTTTGCTCGGAATTTATGAATGAACATTTTTTCCCTTTTTTCATTCAATCTCTCGTTTTTATTGCAGACAAGTGAGAAACAAGTGAAGCGAGGGAGTTGTAAATCTTGTCAGTAACAAAAAGAAGCGGTGAATGAACCGTCTTCTTTCCAATAAATCCGAAAATAGATTGGATGGACATGTGATGAAAGGCGTAACGCGATTTATTTTTTTACGCTACTTACCTCAATGATTTCCAAAGTTCAAGTTCAATTCGCGATGCGATGCGAATTCTAATAAAAAAAAATTTCTAAGACGAACCTTGTACCAAAAATTTGGGAAAAAATGATGAAATGCCGTGAAATCGATCATCAGCAGAGATAAATGAATGTCACTCATACTCAAATTATGCTGCGAAATTGTTACGTTGCGTCACGAATGCCGAAGATTTTAATTAATCCGCTTGTCTGGTCCTGTCAAAAACAATTAATCAACGAAAAACAGACAAAAATCAATGTGTTGATATGTTTATGAGATAGTAATTAGCCCATATTAGGAGCGTCTTTGGTTGTTTGCAATGTCAAGAGTCTGACATGAAGAGTGAAAGGGGGTCATCTGATGTGCTATTGAATTCGGCTAATTTTGGATGCGGTAACGCTTAAAAAGTGTAACAAAATGTTAACTAATTGTTTTAAAATATGTGTGAATTTTTTCTGTTTATTTATTTTTTTTATTAGAAAATGCTAATTATTTAATTGTCTTCTTTTTAAAAAAATCAGTCTCATGAAATATGCGAGATGATTTTTTATTAAAGACAAAAAAAAATATTAAATCGCTCAAATGTATGCAATCGATAATGAGGGTTTAAATGAATGAGATTTATGAATTTCGTTATTTAAAATAAAATATCATTTTAATTTTAATTATTAATAAAATTTAATTAAAATTAATTAAAATTTTTAACTTTAATTTAATTTAAATTAATTTTTTAAAAATAAAAACCTTAAAAAAATTGGTATAAAATTTTAATATAAAAAAGTTTTTGAGTTCAAAGAGTAAAATTTTTATTTCACAAAAGCTCAGGTATTTTTAACTAAAAATCATTTTTTAAAAATTTTTAAAAGTAAAATTTTTATTTCTCAAAAATTTTATTTAATAATATTAATTTTTTACCAAATTTTTATTTTACAAAATTTCTGAATTTTGCACTAAAAAATCAAATTTTATTAATTATTATTGAAAATTAAATAAATTTAAACTAATGTTTTGACAAAGTTTATTTTAATTCAATTTATTAAAATTTAAAAAAAAAACAAAATTCAATAATTTTATTAATTAAAAAATTTAAATTAATTTATTAAAATTATAAAATAAAAAAAAATAATAAAAAAAATAAAAATTAATTTATCGGTTTGTGAGACATTTTTAGACTCAAACAAAAAAAAAAGAATTAAAATTAAATTAAAATATTTTTATTAATTTTTCTTTTTTTTAACAAAAATATTTACTTACTTAAGTATAATTTTACGAAGAAAAAATAAAATTCAAAAAATGCTAATAATTAATGGAACATCAATTTTGAAGTTAATAGAAAAATTTTATTCCATTAAAATTTTGGATTTATGTTTTTTTAATTTTTTCCGCATTTTAAATATTTTTCATAAAATAAAAGAAATAAATAAATAATAAAAATTGATTTTTCTTAAAAAATTTTGAAAAAAAAATACGAAAAATATTTTTGAAGAAGAAAATTATAATTTTTTTAAAAATTAAATTATAAAAAAATTAATAATTAAAAAATAAATAATTTAAATCAATAATGCTTATTGAAATTTGAAAATAATATATTAAAAATAATAAATTAATAATTAAAAAATTAATATTATTTTTAAGAATTTTTATGCAGCTTTTATAAAAATAAAATAAAAAATAATAATTTTTTTTTTCATAAATTTTCAGTTAAAAATAATTATAAAATGCCTAAATTTTAATAATTTTCATTTAAATCTAATTTTTTAAAAAATAAAAACTTACCTCATTCTCAAATAAAAATTCAAAAATTTAATTAATTTCATCTTCAAAACATTTTTTAAAAAATAAAAGTCAAACACTTCCTTTGTCATCACTTTATTTATATATTTAATCTCAAAAAATACAATTAAAAATAGAAAATTGTCTCTTAATATTAAAATCGTAATACAAATATACAAAAATTAAACATTTAACATTATCATAAATACGAAATAAATGTCTCTCTAACAACTGCCCTATGTACGGATTGCAACGACGAGTACGACGATGATGATACGATAACTTTATCGTTAAATAAGATAATAGTAGTAAATAAAATAATAATATAATAATTACAGTTCTCTTCAGCATCTGTTCCCATTTTCAATTTTCATGAATTTTCTTCGTCTTCTTCTTTATAATTTTAATATTGACTCAACTTTCTACTTGCTTTTGTTTCTTAGAACACTAAAATTCTCCTTAAAATGTTTATCTTTAAAACTAAAAAGTTATGTACATTCGAGAATTTCTCTCGAGATGATGATCATAAAGTTTTGCAGGAATTTATCAAAGAATTCAAGTGAAAAAAAATTAATTTAGGAAATTTTCGGAGAAAAGATGAAAATTGTTCAAATCACATTTCAAACAAAAAAAAACGCTTCATCTTGTAAATATATTCTCGACTAATTGCTTTGTAATTATCCGATGCGGTCGTGTCGGATTCACTTTTGGTCGTTGATACAAACGGGCATTAATCGAATATAATTGCGGCGACAAGTCGCATCGAACGTTGAACCACCAATCACACACAAAAACTGCTTGCGAAAATTGCGTTCCGTTCGGACACAAGAAACTCGCCTGACGCCCATCGATGTCGCAATAATGCCAACCTACAAAAAAAAAATGGAAATTATTATTGAATTATTGGATTTTCGAAGCAAAACAAGAAAACATGCCTTGACATCTGGTTTCCATGTCGGCAAAAAATCCCGGGTACTCTTGTTCGTCACAGTAGAAATTCGTGTAAGGGAATGCCGATAAAATCGGGTAATCCGTACCTGGTCGACCTGCAACGACGAAAAAAAAAGAACAAATAATGAATGAGAGTAATAATTTATGCAAAATCGACTATTTTTTGGTCAGTCATCAGGATAATTAATAAATAGCGGAATAAATGTAATTTAAACAAAAATAACAAAAAAAAAGTTTCGGCAGTTTATTAACCAAACGCATGTTTATGGTTGGTGTCGGATAAGAGAGTTTATTTTAAAATTGAGGCGAACCGCAATAATAATAACACAATTATTCAATATTTTTATGAGCTATTCAACAAATTATTTTTAACGCAATAACTCAATAAATATTCATTTTTTTTCCTGTGTTGTCGGTATGTACTTTGTGTTATTTTTCCATTTAAATATTTTTTTTACTAAAATATAAACTATAAATTGCTGTTTTTTTTCGAGGGATATTAGTTCTCGTAAAATGTTGTCAATTGGTAAAATATTAGCTCTTAATATAAAAAAAAATGTAATTTTATTAAAAAAAAATTAAATTAAATTAAATTTTTAAAAATTAATTTTAAAATAAATTTATCTAATTTTTTATTATTTTTATTTATATTTTTTTAATTCTTTAAAAATAATTTTTATTTATTTTTTTTATAAAATTTTTTAATTTTAATTTTTTATAAAAATGTTACATTTTGAGTTTATTTAATTTTTTTTTATTTTTTTTTAGAAAATTATTTAAAAATTAAATACTTTTACTTTTACTTACTAAATACTTAATTACTTTTATAAAAATAAAATTTAATTTTTTTTATAGATTTTTAATTCATAAATCATAAAAAAAAAATTAAAAATTAATTTTAATTTCAGCTTTTTAGCTTCTTTAAATTTTTTAAAAATAAATTTTTTAATTTCTATTATTTTTAAATTTAATTTTTTAAATAATTTAATTATTTTTAAAGTTAAATTACCTTACGAAGGTCAAAAAACTAAATTTTTATGTTTTAAGTCGTTTTTTATTTTTTAATTTATTAATTTTTTTAAATTTTTAATTTTTTTTAAAATTTATTATTTTTTTATTTTAGTTAAATTACATTACAAATTTTTTAAAAAAAAAATTAATTTTTTTTTTAATTCTTTTAATTATTAATTTTTTGTTTTTTTATTTTTATTTATTTAACTTCGATAATATAAAAAATCTCAAAACATCAAAAATTTTTTTTAAATTTTAAATAAGAAAAATATTTTTTTTATTTTTCGTATAAATTTTCATTTTATCGAAAAATATTGTTTTATGTTTTTTTTATTTTTTGCTCTTTAAAACTCGATAAATTTCATTCCATTAAAATTCCTCTAATTAAAACATATGTTCCTGTGTTATTTTTTTCGCTACATGAAAATTTTTTTCACTATCTAAAAAAACATCGATTCTCATTACTTTGATTACATAAAAGCCAATGCGAATAATTCATAAATCAGAATTTCTATCCAAAGGCGACAAAAAAAAATAAAAATTTAAATATCAAAAAAAAAATATTTTTGACATCCTCTCGCGCAATTTTATCAAACAACAACAAAAAAAAGTGAATATTTTCCATATTTTGTCAGACATTTGTTACCACATTCAAATATTAAACACAAATCGTGATGATGCTCCAACAACACACAAAAAACACAAATATTTTATATAAATATATGACACCAAAAACCATAAAAATATTTCATTCATTAATAATAAATGTGTTTATTTCAAATTGTGTGTGACAGTGGATTGACTGTGTCACAACAAGCGTCACACAGAAATATGTCAAAAAATCACTGATTTAATTGTTAATGCATTAGAATAATCAAAAAACCATATTTTTGGTGTTTCGGTGACAAATTTCTGCGCGAATAAATTTTTAATTTTTACCTGGAATTGATTTGCCAAGTTCGAGATATTCCTGCACGGAGGGACTTAGGAAGCCAGCTGGAATAATTGGGACTTCCGGGCGTTCGACATCGAGACGTTGATTGGGCTCGGGACCAACTGTTACGACAGATGACGAACGTTTTTTGGCACGTTTTGTTCGTGTGCTGCTGCCGTCTTCCATGCCATCTGCAAAAAAAAAATTTGAGAAGAAGAATAATTCGTTAATCAATGCTCTCAGTTCATGTTTCATTTTTTAAAAAGAAGTGATTGGAAAATTGTAAAAAAAAACTAATGCAATTTAAGTGAGAGAAGGAAATTTAATTGTAAAGTTTGTTTTACGATAGTCGCTTTCTGTGAAGTGAAAAGAGTTGAAAGTATCTCATGAGGGAAAAAAATTGTTTAAAGTTACTAAAATTTCCCTTTGAGGTCTTAAAAAGGTCTTAAAAATTTCCCTTTGAGGTCTTAAAAATTTCCCTTTGAAGTCTTAAAAATTTTTCTTTGAGGTTTAAAAAATTTCCTTTGAGGTCTAAAATATTTCCCTTTGAGGTCTTAAAAATTTCCCTTTGAGGTCTTTAAAATTTCCCTTTGAGGTCTTTAAAATTTCCCTTTGAGGTCTTAAAATTTCCCTTTGAGGTCTTAAAAATTTCCCTTTGAGGTCTTTAAAATTTCCCTTTGAAGTCTTTAAAATTTCCCTTTGAGGTCTTTAAAATTTCCCTTTGAGGTCTTTAAAATTTCCCTTTGAGGTCTTAAAAATTTCCCTTTGAAGTCTTTAAAATTTCCCTTTGAGGTCTTTAAAATTTTCCTTTGAGGTCTTAAAAATTTCCTTTGAGGTCTTAAAATTTTCCTTTGAGGTCTTAAAATTTTCCTTTGAGGTCTTAAAATTTTCCTTTGAGGTCTTAAAATTTTCCTTTGAGGTCTTAAAAAAATTTCCCTTTGAGGTTCAAAAATTTCCTCTTTAGTTCTTGGTTTGTTATTTTCTTTCATTTTTGACCCACAGAGCTTTCAACATCAGCAAGAAATCCATCTTTTTGTAAAAATTGCAATTGGTATCCATTCAATATGCCGCTTGATTAATAATTCAATTTACAATTGATTATTGCAATTATTCAAAAAAGCTGCAAGAAATCTCTCACTGTCCCCGGAAATGTCTGCAAGATTTTTTTTTACACAAAATCTGATCTAATAAAGAAGCCGGAGAAATATTTCATAAACTTTATGAATAATAAACCAGACAACTTGTCACAATTTTTTTTCCTGGCCAAGCAACATAAGTCACATTGTTGTCACACACACCTCAGTCACTCACTTTGCCGACTCGAGGGAGAGACGACAACAAAACATAATATAATATAATAATTTAAATAATATTTTTTCATCCATCCAACAATATTTTGCGGTGGGAATATTTACGTTCGAATTCGACAAATTTACTCCAGGAAAGCACGCAGCAACGAAAAAAAATTCCAAATGAGAATTATGCTAATAATAATCATCATCATAAAAAATGTGTGTCTTTCTCTCACTCGCAGAAAACTTTTGTATTTTTAATCATTTTTTGCCGTTGTCGTGCAAGTAAAAGTAAAGTTGGAATGAAAATATAAATTTAGTTTGTTCTCATTTTGTATTCCAAGCATATTTTTTTCGTTTTATAGAACGCAGAGAGACAGTCTTGCAGGCAATTGCAAGCTGAAGGAATAAAAGTCATTATTTTATTTTTGTTTGTAATTAAGGTGGGAATTCGTAATATAATTAGGCACGGAGAGGATAATAATAAAAATAATCAAACAATTTTTTTTCTGATATTTTTTGCAACTTTTTTATGATGAAGGTAAATCGTGAACATGATTCGTGTCAATAAAAAAATTTTTTTTTGTGGTTTGGGAATTAGAACAAAGAATTCTTTGTGTAGTTTTTGTGATTTTTATTTTATATTATTAGCTTTGTTAGGACAAATGTGTCAATAAATAGTGATGAGTCAGCTTTATAAGGAAGTGATTTTAATGGATCGAAGGATAATTTAAAAAAAATAATTATAAATACTTTTTAAAAAAATATTTATTTAAAAGGTAATAATTAATTTGTTGAATTTAAATAAAAAAAAATAAATTAAATTATTAAATATAAATTAATTTTTATTTAAAAAAAATAAAATAATTAATTAAATTTAAAAAAAAAATAATTAAATAATTTTAAAAATTAAATAAAAAAATAAATTTAATTAAATTAATTATTAAATTAAATTAATTTAATTAAAAATTTAATTTAAATGAAATAAATTTATTAAATAAAAATTAAATGAATAAATTTTTTTTTCTAAAAATCATCCAAAATCTGAAAGTTTGAAACTATTTAAAAAAATTAATATTTATCTTAGTTTTGAATAAATTAATTTAATTTAAAATAAAATAAAGTAGCTAAAAATAATTTTATTTCATTTAAATTAATTTTTAATTAAATTAATTTAATTTTTTAATTAATTAATTTAAATAAAATTATTTTTAAATTAATTTAATTTTTAAATTTATTTAATTATTTTTTTTAATTTTATTAATTATTTTATTTTTAAATATTTTTTATTTAAATACAAATTAATTAAAATTAATTCATGAATAAAAAATTAATTATTATAATATAACAAAAATCTAAATTTTTAACAAAATTTTACTGCATTTTATGTAATTTTCATCAAAAATTCAATTTTTTTACCCTTCCAATGTTATAAAAATGTAACTGTTCAAAATTAAAACTGCAAAAAAAAAAACAATAAATTTCCGCCAAATGACTCTGTAAACAACATAATAACACCACATTATGATGGACAAATTTTTATTTATTGCCCGGGAACATTGCTCACTCCCTCGAAACAACGAAAAAAAATCAACAAACTTTTTTTGAGTGATTTTTTTGATGTATAAATAAATATATTTCATTGAATATTTTATCACCCGAAAAATGAGCCATACACATTTCATCAAACACACGCCGATCGCGGTAAGCCCTTTATATTGCGTTTTTTTGCAACATATTTGTTTATTATTAAAATGTCTCTCTCTCTCTACCTCCGCCACGCACGAAATTTCGCCTGAAACACGAAAAAAAAGAGTAAAAATTCCGACCAGATCCACTCCGATGTGCCGCGAGGTATTGCATTGATTTTCATAATAATAATAATTTAATTACATAGATATTTATAGTCGCATTCGCACTTTGGTCACCGCATCCACGCATCACTTATACATCAATTTCGGGTCCTTCGGGGTACAAAGGTTATGATTGCTGTTGATTTTTATTATTTTTTTCGCATTTTCCGCAATAATAATAATAATAACCGCAGAAAAAATTGATGCATGTGAAAAATGATTTAAAGTTTTAATAATAAAAAAAAACTGAAACAATGCAAAAAACGAACAAATATTGACGAATATTTTTATGATTACGCGAAAAATGTTCAACAGTTTAAAAAAAATCATAAAATAATAACAATTGAAGGATGTGTGTGAATGCATGAATGAGGAGTGGATTCAATTTCTCACACACCTCGTGCAACTTCACACCTAATTCTTCGTTTTTGCCCATAAATAAAACGTAAACGCAAATGTCACGACAATTCAGTTCTTTATTGGATCATTAAATTGTTGGGTTTCGTCATCGAAGTCGTTCACACATCATAACCTTCACCTAGACTCTCACTCATTGGCACTCACATGTTACGTGGTAATAAATAATTTTTGTTGAAGAAAATAATAATAGAGTGCAATTTCGTCATTAGAGACTCGAGTTAGTAACCGTGAGCTAGTTAAAGGTTTATTGTTTCTTTTTTTCGCGAGTTGGGTGTGTTTTTTTTTTGAAGATATTTGATTAGAAAATTTTCAATGTCGATTTTTTTCAAGAGAATTCAATATTTATTAATTTAATTAAAAAATATTAATTAATTAAATAATTTAAATATTAAAAAAATAATAGTTATATTTTAATTATTAAAAAATAAAAAATTATTAAGAAATTTATTAAATTTTATCAACTTTAATTAATTTGATAAAAAATAATTTTAATAAATTTATTTAATTTAATTTAATTTATTTATTTTAATTAATTTAATCAAATTTATTTTTATTGAAATTTTAAAAAAATTAATAAAAAAATTAAAATTTTATTTTTTTTTAATTATTTTAAAAAATAAAAATATTTTTTTAAAATTTTAATTAATTTATTTATTTTATTTTGAAATTAAATTAAAAATAAATTTATTAAAATAATTTTTAAAAAATTAATAAAAAAAAATGATTTATTAAAATAATAAATTATATAAAAATAATTATTTTTTAATTAATTTTTAATTTTTTTTAAATTTATTTAAAAATAAATTTTTAATTTAAATTTAATTTAAAAATATTAATTATTAAGGAAATTAATTTTAAAAAAATATTTTAAATAAAAATTAAAATTTTAAGAAATATTTTATAACGTTTGTCATAATTTAAATTTTAAAAAAAATAAAAATTTTTTTTGATTGAAATTTGCAAAAAAAATGATTTTATCAAAAAATAATTTTTTTACTAACAACCTGTCAACATAACAATTTTTATTGCTGCCCTTATCACACACGTTCCATCAAACAACATCTCTCAAACGATTTTTAAAAAATAAAAGGCGAGCATTCATAATTAACCAACTGCCAATACTTTTTCACGTAGCATGAATTCTTTATTATCTAGATTATTTTTTGTAATTTTGAAAATTGAAACGAGACAAAAAAGGAGGAATTGCAGCATATTGGCCATTTTTCACGTGCTGCTTGTGTCTGTCAGAGACCAAAGCGCGAGATATGATAGATGCATTGTACAAGATAAAATATTCAAAAACTAGAAAATTTATATATATATTTTTTTCATACATTTTTTAGTAGCTGCGAACAAGCCAGCGAGAGCACCAAATGCAATAATAATGCAGAATGCAAAACAGGTGCACGCACGAGAGATGTCGAGAGTAGCGAAAAAAAAAGAAACGAAGTATTTGGGACAAAAAAAAATACAAATTCGATGTACGCGCGATATAAGCTGATAAGCATAAACAGGAGACGACGGATGAATGCATAAGAGGCGTATCGTACGCGAAACTGATGGGGGATCAAAAATTGTGTGCAATAAACGATGCAATTTCGGAACGACGCACAAAAAAAAGTAGGAAGTGCAACAAAAAATATTGGAAAAAATAAATTTCTGCTAACAACTTCCTAATAAATAGTGCAGAAAAAAATGCACGAATGCTGGATGGAGTGCGTGATGGAAAGTTCAATAAAGTATCAAGTGATCCAATTGTGTCGGTTTTTGTGATTAAAGTGTATTAGTGCAAGCGTTAGAGGATTTGAGAGTTTAAATTTTGTGTTTTTTTGATTGATTTTAAGGATTTAAAGTGAAATTTTTTTACTAAAATTAATAAAAATGTAAAAAAAATTAAAAATTGGCAAATAATTATAATTATTCAATAAAATTTTATTTTTTTTTATTTTTCATTATTTTTTTATGTCAATAAATAATCAAAATGTCAATAAATTAAAAGTAAAAAAATATATTAGAAATTAATAATAAAAAAAAATTAGATTATTTTTTTTAATTATTTTTTAAATAATTTTAAATTTTATTTTATTAATTTTTAAAATTAAAAAAAATTTAACCAAAAAATACCTTTATAAAAAATTAAAAAAAAAAAAATTTAATTTTTATTTTATTTAATTAATTTAAATTATTAAAAAATATTTGATTTATTAAAATTAATTAATTACAAAAATTTAATTTTTTTTTTTTAAAATTAATATTTTTTAAATTTATTGAAAAAAAAAAATTTTTTTTTTTTGAAAAAATTTAAAAAAAATATTGAAAAATTATTTTTTAATTTTTTTTTATTAATTAATTTTTTAAACAATTTTAAATTTTTTCCATATTTTCCTCCAAAAAATAATTATTTTTCATTTCTTTCTTTTTTTTTTCTTTTATTTTGAAAAAAATGTAAAATATTCAAGAGATTAAATTTAAAAAAAAAGTTTTGCTCTAAATTTGCCATTTTAAGTCAAAATCTTGAAAAACCGACACTTGAGGTCACATTCAAAGCTCCTGTCAAGCTACTAAAAAAATGTAGATGACCATCTAATGTCTTCATTTCAAGCAAAAATCCTTCCAATTTCGTCGCTAAGCGCAGATTAACAACAAGATTCCCACAATAACTCACAAAAGTTGATGTCATCATCATCATCATCACCATAATTTATACACTGCACTACATAATAACACAAAACAACAACAACAACTGAATTAATGAAGTAAAACCTTGATAAAATTGCCTTTTACTAGAACTTCATTCGCATTCAGGGATGGCGACTAAAATCCTCAACTCTCCTAAAAATCCAATTTAAAGTCACACATCTGCACAAAAAAAATTAAAATGTGTCCGTTTTCGAATAAATCAATCTTGTTTCAACGCCGTTTTGCCGCCAAATGCATTCATCGCGTCATATCGTCAATCTCGTATTTCTGCACCGCACTAACTAGCGAGACACCTTTGTTCAAACGTTTAATCCTCTATTCAATGCGAGCGGCGATGCTTTTTTGTCGTTATTAATGATCATTGTTCTGCTCCTCATTATAACGACAAAACGAAGCAATTTTTGTGAAATCGAGATCAATAAAAAGTGAGTCATTCGCGATGCAAATTTATTGACCAATTCAATAATCGGATTTCTGTCAAAAAAAGTCTTTTTCCGCATAATTGGAGCGCTGCGCTGTAAAAAGATATTGTGACGCGACATAGCACGAGACCAAACCGCAAAACAAAGGTTATGTTGTGCAAAAGTTTTTAAAAGTCTGTCATATATTAGAAAAAAAATATAATAAAGATTTGAAAAGATTTGTTCAAAAGGCTAATGCGAATGGGAAAAATGTTTTAAGTTACTTAAATTTATGAAAAATCTTTAAAGACATTGAAATTTTTCATAATTTTGCCAAGGAAAAATATTATACAAAACAATTGAATTAGCGAAAAGCGATTTACAAATTTTTAACGGTCGGTTTTTGAATTGACATTTACAAATTTATAAAATATTTTAAAAAACTGAAATTAAAATAACTAAAAATTTGTTAAAAAAAATTATTTTTTAGAAAGTTTAAGATAATTTAATGAGAATTGTTTATTTTTTAAATTTTTGAATTAGCAAAAGGCGATTTTCAAATTTTTAACAGTCCATTCTTTTTGAATTGACATTTTTAATTTTTTGAACTAATTTTGATACTGAATGAAAATTTGTTTTAAAAAAATTAATTCTTAAAGATTTTTTTATTTTTTTAAAGATAAAAATTTATTTCTTGGTTTTGAAGCTTGAATTAGCTAAAAAGCGATTTACAAATTTTTGAACCATATTTAGAAAACTAATTTTTTTTTTTCAATCCAATTTCATAGAATTGTTTATTTAAAACTGACAAATACTGAAATAATTTTTTAAAAGTGTTTAGACAATTTTAACAATTTTTTTCCATTTTTTTCAATTTTTTTAAAAATCTTTGTTCAATTTAAAAAAAATAATTAAAAGTATGAATTAGCAAAATGGCGATTTACAAATTTTATTAAAATTTTTTTTAAATTTTTTTACAAATTTCGATGATTTTTAAGTTAAAATAAGCAAAAATTTTGATTTACAAAAAATTGAATTAGCAAAAGGCGATTTACAAATTTCAACGGAAATTTTTTAAATTGACATTTATGATTTTTTTTATAGCAAAATTCAATGAAAAATTAATCCGAGAATAAATTTTTGTGAACTTTTATAATTTTTTAAGAAATTTTTCTAAATTTAAGAAGGAAATATTTCTAATATGAAACATAAAATTCCTCATCGCACTCGCCTAATTGAAACAAAAATTTTTAAAGTGCTATAAAATTGCATGGGCGCGGTCTATTTTTTCTCTTTACATAATAATAATACAAAAAAAAACTAATAATAAAAGTTACTTATGAGCGAGAGTGAGTGCAAAGGCATTGATTATGTGCACGTCAAGCAACCAAACCTTTTTTCACAAAACAAAACAAAACAACCGTTATTATTATTTTAAGACTTTTATGTCAAAAAACTAAAAAAAGATTTTTTTCTCGGACAAAGCGAAACCAGTTTACGTGTGTCCATTGCCAATCACATGTGCGATAAATATCTATCTGGACAAGTAACACCTCGACATTCTTTACAACAACAACGAAAAATATTTTTTTTCGAAAAAAAAAATGTGTAGAAAATTTTTCCAACCAGTATCGAGATAAGGAAATAGGTCAGTAGGAGGAAACAAAAATTTTTTGGATGTTGTCAGCCACCCATCATCCAACGCCAAATAGCGTTCCTTTTTTGCAAGTTGCGCCTAAGACGTCGTCGGCACGAGGCAATAAATTTTACAACTGATGCATAGCTAGTAGTTGCATTCTCGCCCCTTTCTACAGTTCTTCCTCGTCGTCCTCGTCGCCAATGTACGACACGGAGAGAGAGGAAAAACGGAGCAAATTGAATTTTCGACGCTGAGAGTTGCGTAAGAGAGAGAGAAAATGTTTGTGCTCGTAAAATGCATGATGCACATTTGTTAACGATGGATTTTTGGGGAGGAGGATCATCAACGTACCGAATCGACACACTCACTCAATGCCAATAGTTAACAACAATTTGTCAGAGTTATGGACCAGTAGACGAGTTTAATTGAAAAAAAAAAGTTTTTAAATCAATTTTTCTAATGCTGGACCATTTGTATCAATTTTCGGCTGAATAATGGATGAGGAACAACTCTGCAAATTTTTTTTTGGTATTGATTTGACGCGGAGTTAGAAGTAATGTAAAAAATTAAGAGCAAAACAGAAAGCATTAAAAAATTTTTATTTTAGACAGAAATATTTTTCTTTTGTTGAAATTCGGGCTTAGAATAATTTACAAGACGTCTCCATCAATTTTTTTTTTAAATTATATTTAATAAACAATTATTTTTTTAATTTTATTAAATATTATTAGTAGACAAAATTTAAATATTTATTTTATTAAATTAATTATATTAAAATTATAAAATAATTAAATTTAATATATTTTATCTGAATGAAAATTTTATTCCAAAAAATTTTGAAGGATCATAATGTGATATAATTTTTTAAAAATAATTTTAAAAGAAAAATTCAATATTTTGTTTTAAATAATTAAATTAAATTATTTATTTAGAATAAAAATTAATTAATTAGGATTTTTAATTTAAAAAAAAATCTTGAATTTTTCTATTAAAATTATTTTTAAAAAATTATATAAAATTTTGATCTTTTTTATTTTTATTTTTTTTGTTTTTTTTTTGAATAAAATTCTCATTCAAATAAAATATATTAAATTTAATTATTTTATAATTTTAACATAATTAATGTAATAAAATTAGTATTTAATTTTTTTATTTATTAAATATTAAATTATTATTAATTTATTATTTAAATAAAAAAAAATAATTAAATAAATTTCAAAAATAATAAATAACTTTACAAATCGAACGAAGAAAAAAATAAATTTTGGAATATAAAAAACAATCTTAATTTAAACAAAAAAAAAAATATTTGAAATAATTTTTTAATAAAACTTAAAAAATTAAATTAATTCAAATTAATTTTTTTAAATTAAATTAAATTATTTTTTTTAAATTAAATTTTTAATTTAAATTTTTATAAAAATTCTTAAAATTTTTTAAATTAATTTTTTTTTTCAAAAAATTTAATTAATTTTTTTTTATAATAAAAATTAAAAATTTTTTATTAATCAATTTTTCTAATTCTAAACCATTTGTATCAATTTTCAGCTGAAAAATAGCTTCCGTCTTGCAACAATGCTTGGCACAGATGCAAATAATGCCGTATTTTTTGTTGTAGTTAAGTTACTACACACACGACGACGACGACATAAAACGAATGCATATCACATTACAAATTACAACATGATTATTGCCTATTCTCCGTTCGTTTCAAGTGCTTTACTGCCAATATCAGAGCGACCAGCAGATTTGCTAAACTGTCGTGCCGCTCACTTCGCCTCACAACAACGACGTAAACAAAACAAAAAAGTAATCGTATAGCCCGCACTTTTGTTGTAAATTTTGTGAGTGCGCTGCTACTAGAACAACGAAAAAAAAAACACAAAATAATAAAATTTGAAAAAAAAGTAGAGTAACGTGCACAATATTGGAGGCGGATATTATATTGGTTTACATGATCACGACTCTTAATTGATAGTTGCTACAATCGATAGAGACACATGAATTGCTTTTTTTTTGTGTTTTTCTCCGTCTCTCGCCAGTTTCAATATCATGTGTCCTCTACAACAGTTTTTTTTAGTGTTTTTTAATAGCTGGGCCGTTAGAAGAACGAGCGAGAAAAAATGCTATAAACGCGAAAATCGACAGTAATTGTAAAGGTGTGTGATATGTAATTTATTTTGAGCTTGAAAATCGATGTTTTTTTTTATCGCAAAAGCGAGAGTGTCGAGGTATGAGTCATTTTTCGAAAGATGTTTAGAATGGATGGAGACGACTTGTTTAAAAAATATAGTTTTAACTCTAAAAAGTTCTAATTCTTGGAGCTCATGATCGAATCGTATCTTTTTAAATTTTATTTTTTTTTAAATAAATGAATAGATAATTTGGTCAATAAATCAATAGAATTTTTTATTAAATTAATTTATTTTTTATTTATTTTAAATTTTATTAAGTTATTATATTTTTGAAAATTTTTTTTAAGAAATTTTATTTTTTTTTTATTTATTTAATTTTTATTTAATCTTTTTAATCAAATAATATTTTTTTTTTAAATGAATAATATTTGCCTTTAAAATTTTTCACTGAATTTTTCATATTTTTTAATAATTTTTATTTTATTTATTTATTTATTAGTATTATTTTTATTTTTTAATCTTTTTTTTATTTTGATTATTTAAAGGAAAAAAATTATTTTTTTTTAATTTAAATTTTTATTTCATATTTTTTTTTTAATTAAATAGATATTTGCCTTTGAATTATTTTTCTGAATTTTTCATATTTTTTTTTTAAATAATTTTCAATTAATTTAATTTTTTATTAAAAATTTTTATTAAAAATAAAATAAAAAATTTAAATATTTAAAATTTAAAAAAATATTTTATTATTTTACTTAATTTTCCTTATTTATTTTAATTTTTTTTTCAAATGTAATATTTATAATTTTTAGGAAATTTTGAATTTAAATTTTATTTTAGCAAAAAAAAAAACTTCAATGACCTTTTTTTTAAATAAATAATTTTTTTAAATAATAAAAATTTATTTTATGAAAAATTAAATAAAAAATCCTTAATGGAGCAGTCTGGTCAAAATAAAATTATTTCAAGACCCAAATTCAAACAAACGGAACATAATTCTGCTCCACATAAATAAAAATTATTTAATGCGCTCTGTTTTGCTCATGTTTTCTTACATTACATTACTTATGACTCCGCGCCAAATCAATACACAAAAATAATATTTGCACACGACCCGAGAGTTGTTTGTGCCTATGTTGCTACAAGACCAGGTACATTTATTTATTACTTCAACATAATATTTTTTTTCTGTATTTATTTTAAGAAATACTAAAAAATAAATAACTATAAGGAACAATTTAATGATCTTTATGTTTTACTATTTTTTTTTTTTTTGCTTTAAATTGTATTTTGTGTCTAAAATGTAAATATTGGTGTGTCTCTCCGGCTCTCTGACTCTGTTTTATTTACGTTTAATTGGAATAATAATAATAAAAGTTTTTTCAAATAATAAAAAATAGGGCAGTTTTTAATTAAATTTTCGACTTTGCCAAACATAAAAGTGAAGTACCTTTACTTATTTGGAGTAAATGTTGCTCTTGTGCTCGTGTTTCTACGTAAACTAAGCAAAGTTGTTAGTACATTTTATTTATTTATGTTGCGCTCACTTCAGCTACAAAAGTTGCTTACTTTACATCAAGAGTAATGTAGAGTAAAACTTTTGTAGATATATTGAAGGACTTATTCGTTCTTATACATTTTATTGCCCGAGTAGGTATAAATAATAATAATAATAGCGAATGTAGGTACTATTTATTTATATAAAAGTGCATGAAACATATGTTTGTTTAACAAATCATTCGTTGTGGAAATTTTGTGTTTCGCAACAAAATCAAAATTTGAAGTAAAAACTTAAAATTAAAAAAAAAATTAAATATTTTTTTTACACATTTTTAGTAAATTTTATTAAAACTTTTTTAAATAAAACTTTTGAAAAAAAAAATAAATAAATAAAAAAAAAATAAATCAAAATAAATAAAAATTTAAAAAATATAAAAAAATATAAAAATAAAAAAATAATTAAACTAAAACAAAATTATAAAAATAAAAAAAAAATATAAAATAAAAAAATTTTATTTAAATTTTTTATAAAAAAAATAATTTTTTTGAAAAAAAAAATTAAAATAAATAAATTAAAATTTAATTTTTTTTAATTTCTTATTACCGAAAATATTTTTTTTTTAATTAAAACTTATTTTTTTTTTTAAATCATAATGATTAAATTTTTTTAGTAACTCATTAAAAAGTTTAAGGCGAAATACAAATTTCTCACAATGTTGCAATAAATCGCTTCTACGTTTATTCGTTCGTTCGTCGTATTGTCCAATATAAGAGAAAGGTCAATGCATTTAAAATATATATGTTGAACAACTTTTCTGACATGCTAAAAAATAAACAAAAATGAGCATTAATTACGTACCTGTGATTATCAGGAATCCGAAGATTATGAAATATGTCAATGAGAAATTTTTCATAATATTTTTTTTCTGTTCTATTTTTAATTTTATTTTTTTATAAAATTATTATTTAATTATTCTGCAGAAAAAAAACTTTTGATGAACAAACTTCGTTAATAATATTATTGGATCATTTGCATTTAAATTATTATCTAATCAAATATTTTTTTTTCTTTTATTCTATTTTTTTATTTTATTACGAGAAATTTCCTTTGTCACTCGTTGAAGCTATAAAAAAAGAAAAAAAAATGGGTTATGTCACTAATTGTATTGATGATTTATTTTATTTTGATGCATAAATATTATCATTCGTAATAATAACTGTGCTAACATAACAATCATAAAAAGTTAATAAATAATTTTTTTTCTTGTTGATTGACGATGTTTGTTTTTTTTTCAACTTTTCTTTGTCTATTGTTCTTTTTTGAATTTTTTGTCTTTCCATTATAATAATCAGGTTGTTAATAAAATAAAATAATAATAAATAATAAACAATTCATCATAATAACAAGACAGAAAGAGAAAAGTTGTTCAATTATTTTTAAATAAAAAATAAATTTAAAAAAAAAAATAATTAAAAGATATTGCCGTAAGAAGAGAGACGATTAATTGCTGTAAATTTGGTCACCATCTCATGAAATAATAATAATTTTAATATTTTGTAATTTTTAACAAGTTTCTATTAGTTAAAGAGTTTATTTAGTTAATCGAGCGGCGTCTTGCCTGTAACTAAATAAATTAAAATATCTGTCTGAAAATTATTACTTTGTTTCTTCAGGTTGGGTTTTTATTTATTTTGAGTTATGATATGTTACATTATGTGATATTAACATGTAAAAACATGACAAATACGAAAAAAAAAAAATAAAAATTAATTTAACATTAAATCACTTTTGATTCGATTTTCATTTAAAATGTTGCAAATTTTATTTAATTTAATTTTTTTTATATTTTATTTTTTAGGGAAAAATTTTTTTCTCGTAAAAATTTTTTATTTTATTTTTTTTAATTATTTTAAAATAATTTTAATTTTCAAAAATTAATTTTATAAAATTACTTAAAAAAATTTTTAATATTTTAGCCTTCAGTTTTCAGAAGATAAATTTGAAATTTGAAAAAATATTAAAAATAATTCTTTTAAAAAAAATAATATTTTAATGAACTTGAGCAAAATTTTAAAAATAGAATTAAATTATTTATTATTTAATTTAAATATGTATATTTTTTAGTGAAAATATTTTTAAAATAAAATAATAAAAAAATAAAATGTATAAAAAATAATTTTAAATAAAAAATAATTAAATTGATTTTTAATTTAGAAAAAAAAATTAAGTAAAAAAAATTAATTTATTAATTATTAAATAAAATGAATTAATTTTTTTTTTTTAAATTAAATTTTATTATTATTATTTTTTTTAATTAATTAAATTAAATTTAATTTTTTTACTAATTTTTGCCTTTAAAATATTAAATTATTCAATATTGAATTTAAATAATTTTTTATGTAAAAGAATAAAATTAATTGATTTTTTATTTAAAAAAAAAATAAATAAAATAAAATTTTATTTTCGTGAATTAAAAAATAATTTAAATTAAAATTTCATTAATAAAAATTAAATTTAAATAAAAATTCAACTTCAATTTATAATTTTCTCACGAAGCTTAAAATCTTTATCTTAAATCTTTACAAATATTCTAAGCAACAACAAAAATACTCGACCATCAACAACTTTTCAAGATGTCACTAATTAATGTCACACAAGCCGTAAAAACTAAGAGCTTTACCACTAATTAGCACGCATCAAATCTTCTTGACACTTCTCGTAATTGGATGTCGTCTTTACCAAAATTACCGTCTTTCAAGCCATTTTGTTCTATCGACTAATCTAATCTTTCGACACCGAATTTGCCTTCCGGAGACGCGTCAAAACACAACCTGCCTAACAAACTCGTTCTCGCTAAGCAATCAAAACTGTGCCAAATAAATTAACAAAAGATGCTTTGAGAGAAGAAGCAATTACATCGCACGCTGTAACACAGATCTATTTATTAACACACACACGCATTAAGCAAACCGCACACATATGAGATGCGATGATGATGAAGGCTATTCACTTTTGTTTTTGTTTCGAGCGTTTGAGTTACGCGGCAAGTACAACAACTAATAAATTGTCGCTGCTCGAACTTATTATTGCATATTTTGTGGCAAAATATTGTGTTACTGGTGCAAAAAAGTGTCAGAAATTTATTAACTTGAACCGACTTTTTTTTCATAAATTGCATAAAGAACCAGATCATTGTTTTTTTTCTTCTTGCTTGCCATGCAACGAGAAGAGGAATTAAATGAATGAAAAAAAGTCTGACATGACGACATCGAGGAGACAACGTAGCAGACGATGAAACGAAATGAAATGAAGAAGAAGATAGACAAAGCGTTAAATTATTTTTCACTTGCAATATTGCAGCAATTGCATTCACATAAAAGTGCAACATCTTCGTTTTGTGTGCTTTTTAACGAGTTTTACATTTTCGAAAAAACATTTAATAAAAATTTTTGAAATATATTCGAAACGTTTTTGATTTTCGAAAAACAAATAATTTCAAATTTTCGAAAATCGAACAATTTTCGAAATTTTGTTCGTCAAACTTTTGATTTTCTAAAACCAATAAGAAGCTCTTTAAATTATTCATTAAATTTTCATTAAAAGAAAATTTTTTTCAGTTTTCAAATTTTTTCGAAAATTATTTTAGAAGTTTTACGAATTTTCGAAAATTAATCTAAAATCTCTTAAATTTTTCGAAAGTCAAGCAAGAATCTTTTCAAATTTTCGAAAATTATTTTAAAATTTTCATAGGACTAAGATTGATAGGACTTATAAAATTTTCGAAAACTGATCAAAAAGAAATTTTCGAAATTATATTAAAAGCTGTTCAATTTTTCGAAAATAGTCAAAAAAAAATTTTTGAACTAATCAAAAAATCAACTGAAGCTTTATAAAATAAATAAATCATGAAACTTTTACTATTTTCGAAGGAATATTTAAGAACATTTCGAAGATTATTTTAAAAAACTTAAAATTTTGGAGAAAGAAATTTTTTGAAAATATTTAAAATATTTTTCGAACATTAAATCAGAAGCTCTTTAAATTATCAAAAAAATATTGAAAACTTCTTGAAATATTTCGAATTTTATTAAATTTTCAAAAGTTGCTTCAAAAAATTTTTAAATTTTCGAAAATTGAAGAAAAGTTTTTCGAAAATGATAAAAGAAATTTTCGAACATTATTTAAGATAATTTCGAAATTACATCAATATTTTGTAAAGTTCGGTAGCAACTTCAAAATATTCAACACCTTGCCAATTTCGAATTTTCGAAGACAAAAAAAATTTTCGAAGATCTTAAAAAATTTTCGAAAATTAGTTCAAAAATCGATTTTTGTTTTAATATTTTTTTTAATTTTTTTTTAATATTTTTTTTTTCTTATATTTTTTCAAGTTTTTCTCTCTCTGTACTGCATCATCTTCACTTTACTTTGCTACATCGCTTTTGCTAGCTGGTCAGACAACATTATACAATATTCTTGTTTAGATGCCAGATAATGATGTTTCGAAGTGAAAGTGTGTGTGGCACGAGAATCGTACATTAAGTGAGAGAAAATTAATGATTTATGGGCGTTATGTAATATTTTTTTGAAAAAAACAAAAAATTCAGACAAGAATCCGTTGATCAACACTCATCTTCATCGCCTCGCCACACAAATTAACGATTATTAACACACTTTCGATGATATTATTTAATAAATAATAAAATGTCGACGACGACGTGCTTATTACACAATAAATTCAAGTCAAGTAACGCGCGATGCGATATTTATGAGACGATTAACGAGACGACGACTGGTCTTTGTAATTATTCGCTCATTATTAACTTTTTATGACGATTATAGCACAATTAGTGTCATTATTATTTTTTTTCTTGATTTTTATATTTTTTATCTCTCATCACCTTTTTAAATATTTTTCAAGTTTTTTTCCGTAAATAAATATTTTTATTCACTTTTATTTATTTATTAAATTTTTTTACTGGATCGAGGACAAAAGTCAAGACATCAGAACACGACGAATGCAAAAATAACATTAATGTAAGTCGAATACTGAAATTAAGTTATAACATAGTCGGAGATCGCATGAACGAAACGCGGTTTAGCAGCATAAAGGTGAACTGAGTGAACAGATCGTGCATGCAGCGGAGAGGGGAATGAGTTTTGGAGGGGTTTGATCGTTTTTGCGGTTTAACTGCAAGTTTTGAATGAATTTTTGAGGCTTTTTGTGAGATAAGGAGCAATTTTTAGCGGTTTATGGGTCAAAAAGGCTCCAAATTATTAAAGATCGGTTACGAAAAAAATTATTTTTTTGAAAAATTTGTCAAAAATTGTCTATTTAATGAATTTTTAGGGGCTTTAAATTGACATTGAACTACTGAAAAATATTTTTTAATAAATTTTCGAGTGAAAAATGAACTTTTTATGCATTTTTATAGGTATCGTGTCCCTTTGGATTTTTTAAAAGCCTCTTAAAATTTTTAATTTACTTCTAAAAACTTTAATAATTGCTTTTAGAAGTGCTTTTAAACACTTTTGTTGAGACTTTGGAGGATTTTAAGGATCTGTAATAAGATTTTAGGCTGTTTTCGGTATTTTTTAGGCTTTTCTGAGACTTTTTTAAAATTTTGCTTCAAAAAATTTGTGAAATGATGCGATTTTTTCCACCTCTACGTTCAAGAATTTCGCTCTTTTTACAACTTTTAACCTTAAAACTAAATTTTTGACGTCTTTTGAATAGTTTGGACAGTTAATGTTTCTAAAATTTGACAATTTTTGACCAAAAACCGCAATTAATGTCCCGATTTTTGTTGAATTTTACAAATTTATGTCCTAAAAGTACCTAAAATACAAGAAAAAAATAAAAATTATACGTTCAAATGTTAAAAATGAAAAAAATATTGAACTTTGCTTTATTTTTTTGGCTCCTTTGTCATAAAAACTTCAAAATTCATCTCAAATTGCCTTTAAAATATCTGAAATTAAAGAAAAATTTTATTGAAAATATTTTTTAATTATAAAAATTGAAGAAATATTAATAATTTTTTTCTATTATTGGCTTCTTTCATAATTAAGATGCCTGAACTTCTTCTAAAAGTTACCTTTTAAAATCTTAAAATAATTTTTAAGATCCTTTAATGACACTTCTGGTACGAAAAAGTCGCTAAAATGCTCAAAAACTGTTCTTATTCATCATATTTTTGACCAAAACATCTAAAAATATTATTTTTTTTACCATTTTTAAACTTTTCATAAATAATTTTTTCATCATTTCTCATTAATTTAACGATTTTCTCCAACATTACATCACTCCCCATCGTTACAGGAATTGAAAAGTGATCTATTTCGTGTAACAAACCGCACTCTCCATCTGTTCGTGCAACCATATATCGGTAGCTCGTCGTCCCTGACCTTGGCATCTAATATTAAATTTGCACTTAAACGATTTTTATAACAATAAACAAAACAAAGTTTACCAAAAATTGTACCTTTTTACGAAACACTTAGCGCACATTGTTGTCTCAACCCCGGCACGAAACACGGAAATCTCTGAAAAAAAAAATAACAACATCAGATCAGATTTCAACAATCAATTAATGAACTCATTGTTCTACATTCGATCGTAATTTTGTCGAATCGAACAAGAAATCGCTAATTTACTGCCATTTTTCAGGTAAAGCACAAAATTCATAATTTTTGTCTTGTCTTGTGCCCTGCCCTGGTCATTAATTCGCGAATGACGACGACGAAAAAAAAATAAATAATAATTTTTTGAGCAGCAATTATCTGCGGCAAACCCGAAATTTTTCGAGGTATGGGAGGGAGGACAGTTGTTGTCGTGCCAGCACGGCTCTATCTATCAATTAATAATAATTATGTCAATTTATGATTTTTTTGTGACTTACGGAACAAAGAACTGACTTACATTTCTTGACTCAGCGTTTAAGTCTTTTGTCTGGGTCGTAATGTTACAACTCTGTAATATAAAAAAAATATTTTTTTTATTAATTTGTAAGATTTTTTTAAATAAAATATTTTTTTATTATTTTTTATAATTTTGAGAAATCAGAAAAATTAATTCAATTTATGAAAATTAAAAAAATATTTTTTTACAATTTTTAAAAATTATTTTTAATTTATTTTTCAATTATTTTAATTTTTTTAATTTTAATATTTTTTTTTAAAATTATTTTTTAGCTATTTTTTAAACATTTTTAATTATTTTTTAATATTTTTAACTATTTTTTAATTATTAATTAATTTTTTAAAATTATTTTTATTTATTTTTTAATTATGTTTTTGTAAATTTTGAATTATTTTATAATAACTTTTAGTTATTTTTTAAATTATTTAATATTTTTTAACTTTTTAAAAGGCAAAAATATTATTTAAATTTAATAAAATTTTTAAAATATTTTTTAATTTTTTAAATTATTTTTTAAAAATATTTTTAATTATTTTTTATTTTTAATTTTTATTTTTTTTATAATATTTTTTTTTTTTTCGTTACAGAAAATTGAAACTGCCAACGAAACCAATGAAAAATTCGTTAATGACACAAAAATTCAAATCCACGAACACTTCAACTACCTCCATGGCAAACTTCAAATTGAAGAAGACGAATTAATGCAACAATTGGACACGATGAAAACCAAAGCTGAGACCAAAACGGGCGAAGTTAAGACCGTTTTCGACAAAATCATGAAAGAAATCAACAAGAAAATGCAGGATTTGGCCTCTTTCAGTCCCAGCAAGGAAAGTTATTGGAAGGTAGCGTTACATGTGAACCTCAGCGAATGCAAGAAACTTCTTTCAAAGGTGCCTGAAGAGATTTCTTTTGATTTTGACAAAAATCCATACACGTAAGTATTGATTTTTTATAATTTGTGAACGATTTTTAAGTAAATTTGATTAAATTTTTCGTAGATTCATCAAAAATGACAATCACAAGCCCTCCGAACTTCAATTTTGTGACACTTTTGGTCGTTTCGAGATCAAATCTTACCTCAACCAGCAATCCTCACGTCGTTCATCCATCGAAGGTCCCACTCCCGTTACTCAAAGTGCGTCGTACAAGCTCCCACGATTGCCGCATAACCTCATGAGTCGTCAACTTTCATCGATTTTAGCCAGAAAATCATCAAGTTCTTCGATTTTATCGTTCCAAGAAGTCTCCTCCGACTACAAACTCGTGAAATTAGTGAATTTTATATCGCTTGAACAAATGTACGTCATTCCGATGGAGAAATTTCGCATATGGACTGAGCTCACGAACGATTTGAAAAGAGCGGGAAGCAAACAACGTGCCACAGAAATCGAAATTAACGGTCTTTACCTCGTAAAATCCAATCGAGAATGGCACAGAGGTCGCGTTTTGTCGACAGAGCAAGAAAATCAAGTCTCCGTTTATCTCGTGGACATTGGAGAAACCGTCAAATGTCGTCCAAAAGAGGTTTATGTGATACCGGAAGCTTTTTCAGACAATTCTGACTTCTTGATGCGAGTTGCAATGATGGGAATCGGTCCAATGGATAATTTTACTGAGTTGGAATTGTTCATCGATATCGTTCTCATGAAGTAAGTAACGAATTTCACTGAAAATTTAGTAAAATTGAAATTTATTCTTGTAGTCACGAAGCAATGATGTACATTTTTTACGAGGAAAATGGAACAACTTACGTGGATTTCATCCCGAAACATGAACCGTGCTCCATTCGCAGTACCTTGGTGAGATTTGGATATGCGGAGAAGCTGGAAGTTAAGAAAAGATCGTCAACAACAATCACGAGTGTTACTAAAAAGGTTGAAAAACAGTTGGAAATGATGCGTAAAGATGCTTTGTCGTTCGTTAAGATGATACCACGTGATGATGTCTTTAATGCAAAGATCATGAATGTTGTGTCGCCGTTCGAGATTTACTTGATAGACGTAAGTTTTTCATTTTTTTTTTTAATTTTGATCCACAATGATGAATTTCTAAAAAATTTTAATTAAAAAAATATTTTTTTTTAAATAATTTTCATTTCTGATTGAAAATTTTCATCAAATCCAATTTTTTGAAAAACAAAATTTAATAAAAATTTCAACTTTTTTATGTTTTAAAAAAAAATTCAAAAAAATTTTAACGGACATTTTTTGGATTGACATTTTTAAACTTTTCACTAAATTTTGTCAGAAATAGTAAATTTTTTTAATAATTTTTTTTTTCTTTTATTTTTTAACACATTTTTGATTTTTGATGAAGATGTTTGATAAAAATTTTTAAATTATCTTTTAATGGCAATTTTGTTAAATTGGCATCTACGAATTTGCTGTTCAATCATGTCATAAAGTAGTTAAAATCTTTAAAAAAAATAATTTTTTCATACAGGTGAAAGTTATCAACAATTTTCATTTAATATGAATGGAAAAAAATATTGTTTGAATTAGCAAAAAAGCGATTCTCAAATTTTCAATAAAAATTTATGAACTGACTTTTCAAATTTCGATCCAAATTTGAAATTTTTAATAAAACTGTCTCAATTTTAATAGGTTTTCATATATTTTTAGACCTTTTAATAATTCTATTGTGGAAATTTTTGAAAAAAATATTTAAATTTAGTAAAAAAATCCACATTGAAATTTTTTGAATTAATATTTAAATTTTTTTTTATCAAAAAAAATTGTCAAAAATAATTAAATTACGAAGATTTAATAATTTTTCACATATTTGTATAAAAAATTAAAAATTTCAGGAATTGAATTAGAGGAAAAGCGATTTTCAAATTTTTAACGGAATTGACATAACCAAATTTTTAAGAAAAATTGACAAATTTTAAACAAAAAACAAAATTTTTACATTAATTTCAACATTTTTTAAAAATTTCCTCAAAAATGAAGAAAACTATTTTCAAAAATTTCATCTTGACTTGAAACAAAAAGTAACCCAAAATATTTTTTCTTTACAGTACGCATCTTACCCTGAACTCCGTGACCTCGAGCAAGACATGGCAAACTTTTACAAAGTCGACAATTTCAACTTTTTCATTCCTTGGATGGGTCGTTGTTGCGCCGTTTTCTACAAAGACACGTATCGCCGCGGAAAAGTCATCAAAGACTTGACCAACGGCAAATTCGAAGTATTTCTCGTGGATTACGGCATAAAAATCCAAACAAACTTCCAAAGCATGAAGCACTTGACTGAAGAATTCTACAAACGTCCCGTTTCTTATTGCTGCGCCTTGAAAGACGTTCGTCCCATCAACGATGAAGTCAAATGGAGCAACAGTTCTTGCAATTTGCTTAAAACTCTACTCGGACATTCAGTTGGCAAATACGAAGTGACGATCCATTCACGTTTAAAGGACAAATTTGAAGTCACAATCCGGCGACTTGTGGGCGGCATCGACGGAAATACCATTTATTGCGTAAACACGCAACTCGTAACTGGCGAAGCGGCGATTTCGTGCGGGCCCGAAAGTCAAATTGAGACAAAAACGGAGATTACGGATGATGTTGTGTCGAATTTTGATGCCATGTCAGAGTCTAAAGAGCAAAAACGTCACAAAACGTACGGGGATTTTTGTGTTGTGACTTTTGTGAAGAGCCCGAGCGAGTTTTACATCCGTTTGGAGAAGGAAAGACACAATTTGAAAGACTTGGAGATGAAAATTCAAGAGTTGATGGACCTCGAGGACTGTCAAATTGTGCGCGGAATGGATTGTGTGCCTCTTTTGAATGAAGGTTATTGCTTGGTTCGTGCCTCAATCGCGAATTATTCACGTTTTTGGATGCGCGGTGTCATTAAAAATGTCTCCGATGACAAATTTTCCGTTTTTTTGCGGGATCATGGAGTCACAGTTGATGTCACAGCCGACGAATTGGCTCAAATTCCGCATGAAATCCAAATGTACGAAGATGCGGCGCAAAAATGTCGTCTCGCAGGCTTGAAACCTGTCGCTGGATTACCGAGTTGGACTCAAACTGGCATCGAATTGTTCAAAAATATGGTTTGCAAGTTCGATCGAGTCTGTGTGAAGATGCAAGGTGAGCCCAAAGATGACGACGATGCTTTCCCGGTTGTCTTGTACGGCGTCAAAGTTGTCAGTGATGATGCCCTGGCGCCCGAAAAGCACATTTGGACCCAAATTAACGAGAATATGGTGAAAAATGGCGTTGCCCATTGCGTAAATTTTGCTCATACAATCGACTCGGACCTCGATGAGACCTCAGAAGCCCGAAAAATTCATCAAGAAATGTTCAAAGATGTCATCGTCGACGTAACTGCTCAAAAATCTGATCTCCATGATGCTATTCCGACTTCTTCGATCTACATCGAGACAGAACCCAAACAAATCGATCATTGGGAACCAGCACGAGAGCTTCGCAAATCCCTGTTCTCGTGCACGCCAACTTATGTCGATGCGGATTTGAACATTTACATCCAAGATAATGAATTTAAGAACGATATTGCCGCCATGAAAGCTGAAATTAACAGAGTTGTTCGCGAAATTGGCGAAGAAAATTTTAAACGGTTGCCGTGTGATGTCAATGGATTGCCGTGTCTCGTAAAATATCACGTCGATAAGATGTTTTATCGCGGAAAGATTTTGAAACGCGACACGAGAACCGATACGTACGAAGTTGAATTCGTAGATTATGGAAATAAGGAGGTTGAAATTCTCGAAAGTGAGATTTGTATTGATGTTGTAGCGTACAATTTGCCCATTTATGTGCACAAAGTGAAGTTATATGGTAAGAAATTTAATTTTTATGTTGAAATATGACAGATGTCAAAAATTTTATGATAAAAAGTTGATTTTGATATTTTATGATTTTAAAAAATATTTTTTCAACATAAATCGATTCAAAAATGATAATTTTAAAAAAAATTTGACATCTGTCATAAATTTGACATTTTGAAAAATTGACAGATGTCAACAATTTTTTAAATTTATTATTTTTGAAAAATTAAAAATTCTTAAAGCGGAATATTCTAAAATATTATCTAAAATTTCATTAAGAATGGAGATTTTACTACAATTATTGATCTCTAATGGATTTGACATTTGATAACTAAATGACAAATGTAAAAAAAAAAAAATTAATTTATTTCTCAAGAAATTTTATGTTTTTAAATGATTTTTTGTACTAAAATTGACACAAAATTAAAAAAATGTTTCAAATAAAGATTTTACTAAAAAAAATTTTTTGACATCTGTCATGGATTTGACATTTAAAATAACGTTAACTCTCAAAACCTTAAATCGTATTTTCCAACAAAAATCACATAAAAAATATTTTTTAAAATATGCCAAAAATGAAGTTTTATAAAAAAAAATTGACATTTATGTAAACTTGTCTTTTGACAACTGTCAAAAAAATTAAAAATGTTAATTTTTGAGAATCTTTTACTTCAAATATTAATTTTTTAAAAACTTTCCTTCAAAAGTTTACAAAAATGCTTCAAAAATGAATATTTTTACAAAAATTTTGACATCAATTGAAATTTGACAAAATAGCAAATGTCAAATTATTTGTAAATTTTTCTGTTTTCAACAATC
The DNA here is from genome assembly GCF_036172545.1 of Culicoides brevitarsis. Lineage (NCBI taxonomy): Eukaryota > Metazoa > Arthropoda > Insecta > Diptera > Ceratopogonidae > Culicoides > Culicoides brevitarsis. Next base: position 8,965,015 of record NC_087087.1, on the reverse strand, counting down.
TAATGTTCTAAAATTGAATTTTTTTTAAAAATTTCCTCAAATATAAAAATTTAGAGAACTGTCAAAAATACAATACTTCAAAAAATGACAGATGTCAAAAAAAATTTGAAGTTTCTTAAAATTTTTGAAAATATTAAAATTTTTTGAAGAATTTGTTCAAAAAAGTTTGTAAAAAATATTCCACAGAAGTTAGTATTTTATAAAAAGATTTGACATTTTTTGAAATTTGACTTTTGACAAAATGACAGCTGTCAAAAAAAATTTAAAATATTAATTTTTGATAATTTTTAAGTGTAAAATAGTAAATATTTTAATAAATTTTAATATAAATTATACAAAAATAAAAATGTTATCAAAAAACTTGACATCTCTCGTAAATTAAAATATTGACAGATGTCAAAAATTCTAAAAACTGTCAAATTAATTAAAAAAAATAAATTTTTCTTTTCAGGAATCATTCCAAAGGAAAACTCTTGGAGCACCGAAGCCTGTGATAGAGTCCATTATCTGGTTGTCGACAAAGCTTGTAACATCGCCATCGAAAATCAGGAAGACAGTAACGGAAATATAATCGAACCCGACGATTTCAAATGGTGTCGCATCCAAACGTACCTCGATAACGTCAACATCGCCAACTATTTAGTCGAAAACAATTATGCCGTGCGTTCAACTGCCTTCATTGATCCTCACGTCAAAGTTGACCCATATTACGAACCAATCGAGTTGAATTTGTACAACAACTCCGTGAACGACTCAAAAATTTCAATTGACGCAAACGGCGTTCAAATAATCGAAGAATTTGTGCCAACTGACGGCTTGGATATCAGTCGTTTCGAACATTTATCCGTCGAATCTTTCAATCCGCAAGAGACTTCGAGTCGTTTTGACCCGTTTGAACCACGTTCGCCATCTGCGATGATTCCCGCTACGAAAAATGAGATTCGTAGCTTTCCCCCGTTCGATCGCACGCACTTGCCCGACAAATTTTACGGCATCGTACTGCAAATAACGGGTCCGCGCACGCTGGAAATTCAACCGAGCATCAATTCAAGTCGGAATTATCGGGCGATTTCACGTGCTTTGGAATCAATTACGCTCCGGAAGCCACTGAAAACGATTTTTTTAAGAGCGCCGTGTCTCGCCACGTGTCAAGCACGTCAAACTTCGGGCCGTGCGATCATCAGTGAAGTCAATGAATACGAAAAAACAGCGGAAATTCACTTTATTGACTTTTTAAAGACTGAAACACTTCCGTTTGAGAAGCTTTTTGAATGCCCGGAGGAATTGCAGCGCATTCCCGTGCTCTGGGTGAGTGCAGAAATCTCGAATTTGAAGCCAAATCGCCATATGCGCCCCAAAGATTTGATGAAAAAGATGAGCGAGACCCTCACAGAGCGTTATGTGTACTGTGTCGTCAAGCGGATCAACACTGTGGACCCCAATGAACCGATAGAAATGGAAATTTACGACTCGGAGAAGAGCGATAGACTTGCTTACGAGTCGCTGATCAACGAAAAATACTTTATGCTCAAATCTCATGACAATTACTGATTTTTTTTACGTCTTAATGTGAATTTTTGATATTAAAATGACAAAAAATTAAATTTTTAATTTTTTTTTTATTAAATTTGAGGCAATTAATTCATATTTAATGCTTTTACGTTACACATCTTTTATATTTTCTACCTATTTTTATCAACAATGGAGCATTTCTGGACATAAATAATTAAAAACTCTTTCAAACTTTTTTTTTAAATAAATATTTTGATAAATATGTGACAAAAAATTAAATTAAACCCAAAAAAAAAATTCAATTCAAAAATTTTCAAAAAAAAAATGTTAAAAATGCGTTTCAAAAACGCAAAATTGGAAATGCTTCGGTTACTTCAGTTAAAAATTTTTCTCAAACAAAATCCAAAATCGGTAATTAATTTGTGCTTGGTGAACGTAAAACCATCCCGTGAATGACTAAAAACTATTAAATTATTTTAATAAAAACATTTTTTTCATCGTATGGCTTCTATTCTTGCAACGCTGTGAATGGTAAACTGCTGTGTTTGGGCTTCATGCGATTCACGAAGACTTTGATGCAGCCCGTGAAGTCTGCCGAGACTAGAACGTGCCCGCCACAACCTTTTCTGCGTTGTTCCACGAGAGGATCGGGGGGCTGAAAAGGAAAGAATTGAAGAAAAAGGTCAGATTTTGATCGAAAAAGTATTTTAGGTTAGGTTTGAATTAGCAAAATGGCGATTTTCAAATTTCGAATTAATTGCTTCTAAAATATTTAAAGTAAAGATATCAAAAAATTGAAAAAAAATCGAATGTTGTCTAAAAATTAAATTTTTTTTAGAAAAATTTGAAATTTTGCGAAAAGAATCGCAAACTTTTGAATTTATTTGACAAAAACAGATTTTTGAGGTTAGATTCACGAATTTTTAATTATTCAAAAAAAAAAATATTTAAAAATTTTCTTACACAATCGGGTGGTAATTCATCTTCCACTTCTGGCTTAATAATTAATTCTGGATGCGGAGCGAAAATTGCACAAGTCACAGTGGCATTATGGGCCTTTATGCCTTCCCAGAAATCGCTGCGATCGCGTCGTGTCTGTTAAAAAAAACTCATAAATACTTGATTTAAAGTTTAAAAATATAAAAAAAATTACCGAGCTTAATTTTGCATAATCATGATTCGTCTTCCAAATGTAAATATTTTGATTTTCTGAACCAGCAACGATAAATTTGCCATCGTGACTGAAGGAGGCTTTGATCTGCTGCGAGACATTCACGTAACCTTTGTATTTACAACTTAAATTTAAATCACGTAGGTCGTACAAACGTATCCGAGAGTCATTCGATGTTACGAGGATTTTGTCTTCGCCTGAAATTTGAAAAAAAAAAATTTAAAAATGAAAAAAATTTTTTTTTTAATTTTTAAAAGTAAAAATTTTAATTTAAAAAAAATTAATTTAAATTAATTAAAATAAATCATTTGAAAATAAAAAAAAAATAATTTTAAATAATTTAAAAAAAATAAATTAAAATCAAAAATAAATTAAAATAATACCTATTTAATTAATTCTATGTTGATATAAATTTAATTGAATTTTTCAAGATTATTTTAAAATATTATTTTTTAAATTAAAAAATTCAAAATAATATTAAATTAAATAATTTATTTTAAATTAAATTAATAAAAAATTTACTAAAAATTAGTTAATTAATTTAAAATTGATTAAAAATTATTTTAAAAAATAAACCAACAAAAATTAATTTATTATAAAAATCAATTAAAATATTTCAAAATTATCAATTTACAAAAAATAATTAATTTTTTAAAAAAATATATTTTTTTACAACTTTAAATTTTATTAGGTATAATTATTTTTTTTTATTATTATTTTTGTATTTTAAAAAAAATAAAATTAGGTAATTCAAAAAATTAAAGATATTTTAAAATTAAATAAAAATTAAATTAAAAAAATATTTTAAAATAAAAATTTTATACAAAAAAAAATTACCTGGCATAGGTTCAATTCCGCTAATTTTCTTGCCGGTAGCATTTTTACCGCGTGTCGATCTCACATGAATTTGCGTGTGATATTTTAATTGATCTGTATTATAAAACAAACATCTTCCATCGTACGATCCAACAACGGCAAATTTCCCATTTTGACAGAAATTCGCCGCTGTAATGAGTTTCGACTGTCCATCAACCTCATTCCACAAAGCAACCTTCTTATCAGGAATATTCCAAAGTCTCAGTTTGCCATCGAGACTTCCGCTGAGGAAATATCGATCGTCTCGCGGATGAAATGCGATTGCCGTGACAAAATCAATGTGCTGGAAGCAACAAAGGCATTCGCGACGCGAAATGTGCCACAAACGCACCGTTTTATCCATCGAACTTGAGAGCACAAAATAATTTTTGGACCACGAGACATCCAACAAGTCACTCGTGTGTCCCGTGTAATTGCAAAAGGACTTTGGCATGAAGGGTCCCGTGCATTTTTCGGCAGCAGCTTGCATCGCGATCGCCTCGTCAGCCGAATGGTGCGAAACGAGGCTTTCTTGCGACGGCGTCGGGCTTGAACGCGTTTCCGTGCTGTATTTTGTTCGCATGTCTTGGAAAAAGGGATAAGCGTCTTTTAGCACCCAAATTCGCAAAACACGATCCTGCCCTGCGGTTGCCAATAATCTGCCGCATGGGCTGAATTTCATGCACCAAACAGCTCCTTGATGCTCGCCGGACAAATCTTGCACATGTTGGATCTTCGTAAACTCATAAGGACCCTTATTTGTGCTCGATGCCTTAATTTTGATATTTTGCTCGGGATTTACGAGATCCACGGTTTCGGCGACGTCTTCTTTGTGACGCGCATGTGACACTTCCGAAGCAATACTTTTAGCTTTATCCACGGTTGAGCGGAAAAATCGCTTAATTTTGGCGGTTTTGCGTTTAATGGCGGTACTTTCTTCCTCGTTTTCGCCTTCTTCCTCTTCGACAGGTGCCTCGGAGCCGGGAGCGACGACAGATTCGTCATCCGATTCGCGAATGTGACTCGTGAGACGCATAATGTGCAACGAAAGCGGATTGATGTACTGCGGCATGTTGTCCTCCACAGCTGAGAGCGGGAAATTTTCACCTAAAGCGGTGAAGGAAAGCAGGAAACGAAAAAAAATAAAAACCAAAAACAAACAAAATGAATAAATTTCAACGTTTTACACTACCAGTATCTAAATTTTTAACAGGAACTTGAGATAATATTTCTATATCAGATAAAGGTTTACCGGAATCTGTTCGTGTTCTCACGTAAACGTTCAATTGTTTCAGAAGTTCTTCGTCGCCCGCTGACTTGCGGCGATCCGTGAGCGGTTTGCCGCCTTTGCTTGCGTCGGATGTGTATCTGTAAAAAGAAAAATAAATTAAATTGCAAGATTTAAACTTTTATGACCTTTAAAAAAAATTTAAAAAAATAAATTTATAAATTTTTAAAAAATTAATAAGGCCGCTCCAAATTTTTTATGAACTTTTTGTCCCAAAAATTTTTTTTTTTAAATGCCCCCAGGCACAAAAAAAAATTTGAAATACTTTTTCATACAAAATGAAAAATATTGCTCGAATTTTTTACCGTTGATCAATATTTTCGTTGACTTTAAAGTATCTAATTGAACATTTTTTATTTAAAATTGATTTTAGAGCAATTCAACTAAAAAATTGAAAAATAATTTTTCATAAAAAAACTTTTAAAAAAATTTTTCAATCATAAGTTTAATGATTTTTGAAAAATATTTTTTTAGAAGAAAATTCTTGTAAAAATATCATTTTCAATACAACAGTTTAGAAAAATCCAAAAATTTAAAAAAAAAAATTTTAATTTTTTTTATTCGAAAAAGCAAATGTTATCAAAAATTATTTTAAAAAAGACTTAATATTCACGGATGAAAAAAAAATTGGGCCAAAATCCTCTTATCATGAGGGCTCATGTACCCATTTTTGAAAATTGAGTTAGATCACCGTTCTCCGTCTCAAATTGAAAAATTTTGTTTTTTTTTCCAAATTTTGCGTTTTTGATGTAAATTAATGCTCCTTTTTAATTATTTTTGTTCAAAAAAATTTTTTTTTTATTATTTTTTTTCTGAAATTTTTATTTTTATTCAATAAATTTTTATATTTTATCGTAATTTTTTTGGCTCATAATTTATTTTCATTCCTTAAATTTTTTTTTTTAATTTTTAAAAATTTTTTGAAAATTCCTTCAAAAATTATTTTTAAAAATTTTTTTAATTAAATTTTCATTTTTTTTTCACTTAAAAATTTTATTTTAAAAAAATTAAGTAAAAATTATTAAAAATGTTCAAGATCAATAAGTTTTTGCATATTTTGAGACATTTTTAAAACTTTTGATTTTTTTTAAATTTATTCGAAAGATTTTTTGTCTTATTAAAAATACTATTTTTGACCCGAAATTTGAAAATTTTTTAAGATTTATTTTTAAAAATTATTAAAAACTTGTATAAAATCTCACCTTGGCCCATTTCCCAAGCTATTAGATCCCGTGCTGGCAAACTGCGCACGCTTCGCCGGATCAATATCACACAAATCCGCACGAATTCGTTCCATTTCACTCTGTGACGGGCCCTCTGCTTTGTTGAATTCGCCGTCCTGCGGCTTCACAACGTACTTTCCGTATGTCGCCTTGAAAATATCCAATCCTTCACTCGGATCAATGGCACTAAAACAGAAAAAAATTATTATTTTTGACAAAATTTCTTAAAAACCAAGTTTACCTGACTCTGGCTGGCGCCGAATTACTTTTCGCACTATTCGATGGACTCGGTTTCGTCGGATAACGCGGCATTTCCTTTGGCTGCTGTTGCCCAATTGCCACGGAATTCGTTGAATTGCCCAACGAATGTGAGATTCTCGCGATTGAGCCTTGTTTAAAAGCGGCAAACGATCCCGGATTCGGCGTAGAAGTCGCCGCTTTCGCGAACGAGTTTTCAAGTTCTCGCTGAATGGCGTCAATCGTGCCCGGACTACATGGGATCGCTTGTGCGGCGTTATCTGTCTCGGTTTTTGTGCTCGTTGTTGTCGTTTGCGGCGTCGTTTCGGGCAAAGATTCGGTATTTTGTGTCGGCGGAGGCATTACGAGCTTTAATTGTGTCGCGCTGTCACTTCGAACGACCTTTGGATGAACTTTTGGTAACGTGCTGACATTTTCCGTCGAACTAGACAAGGGTTTGTTGATACTTGATGCCAACTGATCCTTGTTTGCTGTCGTTCCGCGACGTTTTTGACGCGGCGGCGGAATTGGGCGATTCGTGATGATGCTGTCGGTTGTCTTGGAGTGCGCGAGTTTTGTGCTCGCGATGACATCGGGCTCCTGAAGCGGCATATTTGATGGGTATTCGTCGATTTCACTCTTGGGCGTTGCAGTTTTTGAGCGGATTTCTTCGCGAGAAGTTTGGGTACTGTCGGTGCTGCTTCGAGATGTGTCAGTTTTGCTCGAACTGCTTGTCGACGACGATGAGGCGGGTGTTCCGGATGCCGTGGTTGATGTACTTGTGGTTGTTGGCGTTGTCGATGAACACGCACCGAATGCGGGAATTTGACTTGTGCTGCTCGATAACGAGAGTTGGTTTGAATCGCGACCCACACTGAGAGCTGAAAAGAGAAAAAAATAATTTTTTTAATTTTTTATTTATTTTTTTTTTTTTATTTTGTTAATTTTTTTTTTTTTAATTTTTTATTTCATTTTTCTTTTTAATTTTTTTTATTTAATTTTTTTTTTTAATTATTTTTTAAAAATTTTTAATTTTTAATTTTTTTTTTTATTTTTTAATTTTTTTTTTTATTTTTTTAAATTTTTTTTTTTGTAATTTTTTTTTTAATTTTTAAATTTTTTTAAATTTTTTATTTTTTTTTTAAACATTTTTTTTTTTTTTTTTATTTTTTAATTTTTTAATTTTTTTAATTTTTTTTTTTTAATTTTAAACTTACATGATGGATCGACACTTCCAGAGAGAATTCTTCCGACGCGCCCGAGAGATGTCATGCTCTGAATGCTCATTGCGTCATTTTCGATAATGCGGAAGGGATGCGAGGACTTTGGCGGCGCAAAAACTCCTTCCACGGAACTATTTTGCGAATCGGGCGTCAATGTGTTGCCGACATTCTCTTCGTCGTCGTTCTGTAAGCAATGTCGCAACTCTTTGAATCTCTGACGACTCGTCTGTGGCAAAAAAATTTCAAAGGAGGAATTAATTTCTGGTTTTAACGAAGCGACAATGGAATGACGATTGTCAGAGAAAAAGAAGCGAATAGAAATAAATCGTTCAAAATTTATAATAGAGACAAAACACCTGAACTATATTTCATTACAACAACACTAAATAATAGGTGTACATGATAGATATTCAAAGCATAAGTGAGAGAGTTATCGTTTTCCAAATATAGAAACTTATCAATATTTTAATGGGTTGCGTTACAAGTTTATCGAACACAAAAAAAACATCAGAGTTGTGGGTTAACCGAATTTTGTAGGGTGTTTTGATATTTTTTGTTGTAATTTTACTGAATTTTTTTCAGTAATTACATTAATTTAAAATAAATTACATTAATTTTTTAAAATATTAATTCAATGAACAATTTTAAAAAAATTTAAATAAAATTTTTAAAAAAATTTAAATAAAATTTTTAAAAAAATTTAAATAAATTTTTTAAAAAAATTTAAATAAAATTTTTAAATAAATTTAAATAAAATTTTTAAAAAAATTTAAATAAAATTTTTAAATAAATTGCATTAAGGTTGATTAAATTTCTTATTAAAAACTTCAATTTTCAATTCAAACAAATTTTTTTTTTAATTTTAACTGAATTCCATCAAGATTGAAAATATTTCCAATTTTTAACCGTTTTTATACCGATTTGTAGCTTTTTAAATTCAAAAATTTGAATTGACTAAATTTAAATTAATTTTTTTTTTTTCTAAATAAATTTTATGCAAATAAAATATTTGAAAAAACAAATTTTTACCGATTCATAAGCTTATTAGCAGATTTTGGATTTTTGCTCAATTTATACCAAAAAATTTCTTTAATTTTTATTGAAATCAATAATTTTTCAAAGAAATTTTTCAATAATATCAGAGTTTCATCTAATTATTTTTTTACTCAACATTTGAATAACTTTCTTACCGATTCACAATCGGTAATATTACCAGATTTCTTAGTTTTTACAAATTTTATTATTTTCTTAATTTTTATTAAAAATTTTAATTTTTTTTTAAGAAATTTATTTTTTTTATTAATTTGTCATTTTTATCTGAATTTAGGATTTTTTATATGACAAATTTATATTTATTTTTTTTTCTTACCACATTTTTACCGATTTCGAACCGATTTTAATCAAAATTTTCGAATTTCATTAAAAAGTTTTTGCTTTTAATAATTTTTGAAGATTTTTAAAAAAAATTTTTTTGATTAATAATTATGAAATATTTATAATTTTTATCCAAATTTGAAACCTCGAAAGGAATTTTTTGCTAATTTTTAACCGATTCTATCAAATTAAAAATTTCAATCGGTTAATTAAAATTTTTCTTTGATATTCAAACGAAACCATCACTCAAAATTATCTTAATCCTTTTTGCATGTCAATTGAATTTCTGAAATTCCCCGACACTCATCCTCATATCATGAACTGTAAACCCACACAAAATATCTTTTTAAAGAAATTCACTGATAACATATCTTGAATTTTTTTCAACTGATCTCTGATAATCACCTTTTAGTTGTTTTTTTAACTTTTTTCCAATGAATCACTCTTTATTTCGAGTAGATTTCGAGTATTTATGGTGATTTTTTTATTGTTTCATTGAATGATAAGAACTTTTTTTTATTTTTCGAGCAATTTTTACCGACACTCGTGTTCGTTTTTGCACTCGGCACTGAACTAACCGATAAAACTTGGCAAAAACGCATATGAACTTGTAAAGCAATAAAAAAAAACTTTCACTTGTGTGCAATTCGAACAACGAAGAAAAAAACTTTAAAGAAAAAAGTGGTTAACAAAAGAAAAAAAAATTAGAATTGAATTGAATTTATTATCATCAACCGCTTCGAAAATTAAATTTAAGTCGGAAAAAAAGTAAATAATAAAAATTATTTATGGAATGCACGCATGAATAATAAAAAGTGAGTGAACCATAACCACCGACCAACCGAACCAACTAACAAGATAGAATAAATAAATGCGATTGTTTGTGAATTAAAACTTTTTTTTTGATGTAAAGTAATTTAATTTGTATTAATCAAACACAGTAAAGAGCGCGCGCCGCGAATTTCGATAAAACATACGGTAGTAAAATAATGATTTAAACGTCGTGTCATGCAAGAAAATTGAGTGATTGATGTGAAATGTAGAGTTAAGGTGAAAGGTAGGTAGATTGGAAATGCAAATATTGAAAGAGAAAAGTTTGAAAAATTGGCTTGAATGGTAGTCAAAAGTAATTTTCTCGCAGTTTCAAGGCTTTGAACTACTTTTTACGGTTCATTAAGATATTACAATTGATCAATATGACTTTTAAAATGATTTTTTTTATTTTTTCTTTTTAAAAAAATTTAGAAGTCATTTTTAGGGCTTCACAGATAAATATTTTTATAAAATTTTATTTTAATTTTTAATTTTATAATGCAAAAAAGTCAAATTTTAGTCAATTTTTGACTTGGATTATTTATTTTTTTCTAAAAAAAATAATTTCTTTAAAATTTCAAGTCTTTCATGAAGTTTTTAAAAATTTTTGGATCTTAAAAATGATTAAAAACAGAGACTTGGAAGGTCAAATTAAAAAAAAAATAGGAAAAAATTTCATATTTTTATTTTAGTTAAATATTTTAAATTAATTTTAATTAAAATTATTTTTTAATTAAAAAAAGACCTTTAGAGTGAAAAAATAAATCAAAATTAACTAAAACTTTGCATTTGAAAATTTTTTTTCTCAGCCTTTAATTTAAAATTTGAGGCTATATAAAGGCCTTTAAAATGATCGATGTCAAAATTTTGTACATCAAATGAGGAGATATTGGTCAAAAATCTACATTTTTAATTTTTTTTAAATTAAATTTTTAATTAATATTAATTTTAAAAAATATTTAAGAAAACTTAGGGCTTCAGAGCTCGAAATTCGCTCAAATTTTACTTTCAAGAAGTTTTTTTTTAACTTTTTAAGAATTTTTGACGAATTTTTGAATATTTAAAGAGTTTTTAAGGCATCATAAAGGCACAAATAATTAAATTTTTATAAATTTTCAAAGAGAAAAAAATTATTTTGTTACTTTTAAAAATTTTTTAAAGTATTCCAAAAGTCAAAATTTACCTAAAAACTGATAATTTATTTAAATATTGTCGCAGTTTAAGATAAAAATTTAATTTTAAGACTTTAAAAAATTTTTTATGGTTTAAAATTTTCAGTAATTTAAAATTTTTTTTATCATTTTTAACTTCGAGAGTCCTTAAAATTTCCAAAAATATTTTTTTAAGTCACTTTTATGCTCTTTAGAGTTTCAGAAAAACCTTTTTAATGTTTTTTTTCCATTAAATTTTTCACAAAAATCACTTTTTAATTCTTTTTAACTCATTTTAAACCCAAAATTTCCTTAAATTTGTCAAAAAATCACTTTTCAAGCCTTTTTCTTGCACTTTTCTTTCAATATTTGCCTTCAAAAATCTTTTAAGCAACTACATTTTCACTACAGAAGCAACTAATTACACTACTGAAGCTCAAATTTTAAGCAAGAACTGTTTTTTTACGACTTCACCAGCTACTTTTTTACTTTCTACGATCCCGTATTGGGCGTAAAGTGAGAGAGAAATTTACAAAAAATGCATTTTATCGTACAGTTCTTACGGTCTGCGGTTCCGCAAATTGAAAATCATCCTTATTGACGATCGTAATCGGGGTAGGCGGAATTGTTTGACCTGAAGGATTGTGAAGTTCTACCTTTGGGATTTTGTTATCTGTCGTTTCCTTAACGGTTCCCGTGGTCGTCACTGACGTCGATGACGACGACGACACGTTATCCAGCGCATCGGGCTTCGTTTCGGGAATTTTCGTCTCTGACGGGATTTGTTGCTGTGGCAAGACTGGAGGCGCCGCAATAAAGGTAAATGGCTCATCTTTCGTCTTCGGCGATCGTTTCCTGCAATAAAAAATGTCACAAATTGTCGTTAATGGAGGTCGCATAATTTTTTTTTCGCCTTAATTTAATTAGTGGTTTCGGTCCGCGCGACAATAAATGCTCGACTGAGTGCGCGACGACACCTTATCTCGCATGTAATTAAAGTGAATATCGATAAGAAAAGTTTTTTATCAATTTTTCCTGCTCGCAAATCGAATTGTTCGAGCGAATAATGTTCAATTACACACAGAAAAATCCTTGGCTCGCATGCACTTTATACGGCAATTCATTAGACAAGTCGCTGCAAATCGATCAATTAGTCATTGTTTACGATCGACGTCGTAATTTACATGAAACGAAACGAGTTTTCGTGCACCCAAAAGGTGATTGCATAATTCTTGCTTGTCCAGCTGTACGCGAAATGTACTTGCAACGCATGCATATCAACAAGAAAAGTGTCGAAGAAAGTCATGCACCGCCCTTTGATGCAATTTTTCCCTTTTTTTTTCACTGTTGCGATATACGGAGACACTCACTTGGACACTTTTGAGGAATTTGGGGTCGAATCTTCGGCATCGTAGAACTCTTCGCTACTGTCACTCGCATCGCTGGCCATTCTCGTGTCGCGAAAACTACTTTTTTCACTTGATTTCACGGGATTTTGTCTTAAATTTCGAGAAAAAGATGAGGAGTCGCTATGATATCAAACATTTTTTACACAACAGATGAGTCATTTGACGTTCACATGACATTTTTTGTCTGGATTTTCCACGGTATAAAATATAATTTCATCCAAAGTCCCTGAAAAAAATTTTAAAAAAATTATTTTTAATTAAATTTCATTAAAAAATTAAAAATACTTACGAAAAAAAAATTTTAAACCCAAAAAATAATAAATTTTCATGAAAAAAATTATTTTTCAGGCAGTAAAAATGAATCCCGGACCTGACATCGAAGCGAATTGACTTTAAAAAATACATCAGTGGCTTGGAGCTGTCAAAACACGATTCGCCGCTTCGCTGTAAAAAACATAAAAACAAATTTTAAATATTTTTTACATCAAATTCAGGACGAAAAAAGCCAATTTTGGAATAAAAATCAATTTTACGAAGTAGGCGACGAGTTAAAAGTCATAAAAATGGACAAAAATCAGGATCAATCCATCATGGATAAGTCCATGCGATCGGTTTTCGGTAAGTTTTTTGCCTTTAATCCGATGTTTTAATAATTTTTTTGTCAAATTTTTAGTTGGAAACATTCCGTATGAGGCAACCGAGGAAAAGCTCAAAGATATTTTCAGTGAAGTTGGTCCTGTTATCTCATTAAAGTTCGTTTTTTTCAATTTTTTTGAATTTTTTTATAATTTTTTCGTTTTTTAGGTTGGTATTTGATCGTGAAAGTGGCAAACCGAAGGGTTATGGCTTCTGCGAGTACAAAGATCAAGAGACAGCGCTCAGTGCGATGCGAAATTTGAACGGATACGAGATCGGGGGGCGTACTTTGCGTGTCGACAATGCTTGTACGGAGAAATCTCGCATGGAAATGGCGGCTTTATTGCAAGGACCGCAAGTTGACAACCCCTATGGCGATTCTTGCGAACCCGAACAAGCTCCCGAAATCATCACGAAGACTGTGGCATCACTTCCGCCCGAGCAAATGTTCGAATTGATGAAACAAATGAAGAGTTGCATCCAAAATAACCCGGTTGAAGCGCGTCAAATGCTCATTCATAACCCCCAACTCGCTTATGCACTGCTCCAAGCACAAGTTGTGATGAAAATTTTGGATCCCGCAACTGCTTTGACATTTTTGCAACGCGGCAACGAAATGCCTCCCGTGCTTACGAGTCAAAGTGTCATGAATCCCGCGAGTATTACAGGCGTCGGGGTCAACGTGCCTCAACCTGTGCCGCCAATTAGCAGTTTTCAACCACTCGGGAACGACATTGATTTACGTGATCCGCGTTTGTCGCGTCAAATGCCGCCGCAAGTAGCGCCAAATCTCGGCATGGATCAAGATTTGCGTTCGATGACGATGGATTTCGGCAGAGGACAACCTCCGGTTCAAGCAGTTCGTCAACCAGCGGTTCAACCTTTCGTTGCAGATCCACGTCAACGTCCCGCAGATCCACGAACGAAAGTGATGCCGCCATCGCAACAAGCTCAAGTTCCGACAATGCAACAAATTCAACGTGGCGCTGGCATTCCAAACGATGCTTCGGATCAGGAAAAGGCACAGCTGATCATGCAAGTGTTGCAATTGACGGAGGAGCAAATCAGAATGTTGCCACAGGAGCAACGGAACAGCATTCTTTTGTTGAAAGATCAGATCGCCAAGAGTGCGCAACGTTAAAAATCGAGAGAAAGTCAATAAAAAGTTCAATTTCATTTAAATTTGTGTTTAAAATTTTTCGTAATTAATTTTATCAAACTGCTTGACTTGAAAAATTTTCAAACCGCTTGTCTTGAAAAATTTCCAAACCGCTTAACTTGAAAAATTTTCGAATCGAGATCTTGACTTTAAAAATTTTCAAACTGTTTGACTTGAAAAATTTTCAAACCGCTTGACTTGAAAAATTTTCAAACCATTTGACTTGAGAATTTATAATCTGTTTGACTTGAAAAATTTTCAAACCGCTTGTCTTGAAAAATTTTCAAACCGCTTAACTTACGTATCGAGATCTTGACTTTAAAAATTTTCAAACCGCTTGTCTTGAAAAATTTCCAAACCTTGAAAAATTTTCGAATCGAGATCTTGACTTTAAAAATTTTCAAACTGTTTGACTTGAAAAATTTTCAAACCGCTTGACTTGAAAAATTTTCAAACCGCTTGACTTTAAAAATTTTCAAACTGTTTGACTTGAAAAATTTTCAAACCGCTTAACTAGAAAAATTTTCGAATCGAGATCTTGACTTTAAAAATTTTCAAACTGTTTGACTTGAAAAATTTTCAAACCGCTTGACTTGAAAAATTTTCAAACCGCTTGACTTGAAAAATTTTCAAACCGCTTGACTTGAAAAATTTTCAAACCGCTTGACTTGAAAAATTTTCAAACCGCTTGACTTGAAAAATTTTCAAACCGCTTGACTTGAGAATTTTTAATCTGTTTGACTTAAAAATTTTTCAAACCGCTTGACTTGAAAAATTCTCAAACCGCTTGACTTGAAAAAATTTTCAAACCGCTTGACTTGAGAAATTTTCAAACCGCTTGACTTGAGAAATTTTCAAACCGCTCGAAATTTTCTTGACTTGAAAATTTTTTAAACTGCTTGACTTGAAAAATTTTCAAACCGCTCGAAATTTTCTTGACTTGAAAATTTTAAAACCGCTTGACTTGAAAAATTTTTCAATCCGCTCGAAATTTTCTTGACAAAAAAAAAATAAAAAATGAAAAAAAATAAAAAATAAATCCCAACAAATTAATTTTCATTAAAATTTGTCTTTATTTCTTCTGTTCGTTAAAATTTGTAAAAACAACATTTTGGACGGATTGTTTTCGACTTAAACCTAAAAAAAAAGTTAAAAATTACACAAAAAAACGAGATTTCACATCATTTTCAAGGCCACAAATCCCGAAATCAAGCCAAAAAGTACGCCAGACAACTGTTGCTTCGTCGATGTGTTAATCACGTAATAATTGCAACGATCTCCTAAACAACATTCCGAACAAGTCCAGTCCTCGTACCAGATTCGCGTGCAATAAGGCATATATTTAGTCCGAATTTTGTGACAAATGTCCTTTTTGGCGCATCTCTTCGACACATAATACTGCCGTTGATCGCCCAGACTCCAATAAGGCGTCGATCCCCAACGAACTTCCGACAAACAAACATCTTCGTCGTACTCGCAGGTCTTTATTGTGTTGAGGCACTTTTCTGTGTTGTCTGTTTGATTGCTGCAAACGTAACATTCCAAAGCGGAGCCTAAAAAAAATTAGGAAATTTTGTAAATCCAGAAAAGTTTTTTCATGTTTTAACGATTTTTACTTACAACTCGAGTACAATCCGCATAAAATTAGTAAAATACAAATGGCTTTCTTGCTATCCATGGTTCGGATACGGGGAAATGTTCGTTGAAATGGCTTAAAATTATGAAAAACAAGGAAAGTAGCAACAAAAGGGCGTGTTGTTTTGATTGTTGTTTAATGATTTCGTTAATTCATGTGGATTTCATGAGGAATTCCACGTGACAATAAGTTAGAAATCCAATTTTCAGTCACTAAGGTTGTTACAATTATCGAAAATGTTTAAAATTTGTACTTTTTAATATCGAAAACGAGAAATTTCTTAAATTTTGTCAATATTTTGATCATTTTTTAAATAAATTTAATTTAAATTAATTTATAATATTAAAATATTTAATTAAAATAAAATTTAAAAAATTAATAAATTTAAATTTAATTTTAAATAAAAATTATTTTTTTTATAGAAATTAATTTTTTAAAATTGCAATAAATATTTTTGAATGAAAATTATTTATTTTTTTTTTTTTATTTATTTTTTTTTTAATTTAAATAAATTTTTTTAAAAATGAAAATGATTTTTTTAATAATTTTTTATCAAATTAAATTTTTATTAAAATTAAAAAAATACCTAATATTTTTTTTTGAATCAATTATTTTTTTTAAATAAATTTTAATTTACTGTTAATTAATAATTATTTTTTATTTAAAATTTATTTATTTATTTTTTTATTTTAATTTTAATCCAGTTCAAAAGTAATTTTTTTTCTATTTTTCAAAATTTTCAGTCAAAAATGCAAAAAAAATAATTTTAATATCAAAATTTCTAAAAATATTTTAAAATTTTAATGAAATTCTATTTAAAATTGTACTTTTTTATACTTTTCAATACTCAAAATTCAAAATCCTTCCTTCCTAATTTTTTTTTGAAGTCTTTGAAATCTGAAACATTTTCGAAAGTTGTAACAGCCTAACCTCAATTTTGTTTTGTTTTGAACTCGCAGCGCAGAAAATTCACGAAAAATGCCCGAAAAGCCCAAAATTGAGATTCGCCGTGATGACGGAGTTGAATTGGAAAATCAATTCATCCTCAGACTACCCGAGGTTTGTTCATTTTTTCAAAATTTTTCATCAAAAACTTAATTTTTCGATTTTTAGGAACCTGCCCAAGCATTACGAGAAGCGGTACGCGAAGGAGCCAACAACTTAAAAGATCGCTTGAGCATCCGCTTGGACAACGACGTTCGCTATGGCGAAGTTCGATACGATCAGTGGTTGATGCACGCAAAAGTTGTAGACCTGCCGACAATTATCGAGTCGCTAAAATCCGTCGATTTGAAGAATTTCTACAAAACAGCGGATATTTGTCAGATGATGATTTGCAAAATGGAGCCGGAAGAACAACCGATCGAAGAAGAGTCGCCCAGCAAGAACAAAAAGAAAGACCCCAACAAGGTCGACAAGAAATTTTTGCATCCGCATGGCGTCACGCCGCCCCTAAAGAACGTGCGACGTCGTCGTTTCCGCAAAACGTTGAAGAAAAAGTACGTGGAAGCGCCCGAGATCGAAAAAGAGGTGAAACGCTTGCTGCGCGTCGATAACGAAGCTGTCAGTGTCAAATGGGAAGTCATCACGGAAGACGAAGAAACCGCAGCGAAGGCTTCGAAGCACGATGACGAACCAAAAACCACCAAGGGACACAAAGGAAAGAAAAAAGATCAAGCGGCGGCGTCACATGCGGAACGAGAAACGCCCGGAACGAGTCGCGATGTCGCCGAACACGACATTTTTGGCGGCGAAGTATCCGATTCTGACGAAGAAGACACAAATATCCGGCAAATGATCGAACTTGACGAGACAAGTCGACTTAGTGCGGATGATTCGCGAAGTCGGATGTCCGATTCCAATTCCATGCAGTACCACGATCGCTCGGAAAAGCTTCAAACGGAGTTCAGTCAATCGATGTTCAACAGCAGTGCGGATTCCCCGACCTTTAGACAGCATCAGCAAGGCGAATATTTCGGAAGCGAACAAGAAAATGACTTTTTGGTGCCCCAATCGTCGCAAGAATCGCGCGATGTGAATGTTCGGATCAACGATCTCGAGCAACAAGTCACAGAATTGAAACAACAAAAGATCCAGAAGGAGCTGGAAATATCTTCGATCGAAAATGAGACGCTCCGAAAACGCCTACAAGACAATTTGGACAGCTTGGGAGACCAAATCCGCGAGAAAGAAAGCGAAATTCAGAATTTACAATCAGGATTGTTCTAAAAAATTTCTTTTTATTCCTAAATCAGGTAGTTTTTGTCATAAAGTACTAACATTGCAACAGTCCCGCTATTTTTTCTTACTTTTAAATTTTTTTTTTTCGAAAACATTAAACTTCTGTCTCGTAGATAAACATCAAATAATAAAATATATAAATATTGACACAAGCGTAAAATATCAACAAAAATTCATTTTTAACAAATTTTATCACGAATTCTTTACAGTTTCGCCCGTTTTCGTGTTAAATGCCTTTTGCGCCGTCGTCTGTACTTTTATTGGGGACATTTAAAGCATTTTTTCCTGTTTTTGTTGTAATACTTTCACATGACGACGACGTTGACGTCGTTGTTTGCTCTTTGAAGAATGCGTGATTTTTTAATTTGAGGGCTTCGGGTTCGTCTAAAGCAGTTTTTGCTTGAGCAATGTCGTTGTTGATGGCTTCAATGAGCGCTTCCAGAGAGTCGAAATTTAGTTCGGGACGAATGTGACCGAGGATGCAGACTTTTAAGAGGCTTCCGTAGAAATCTTTGCCGAAATCGTGCATGATGTGGGATTCCTGAAATGAGAAAAAAATAAGATTTTAAAATAAATTTTCGAAATTTTTTAAAATAATTTTCTTAAATCTTAAATAAAAAAATATTGAAATTTTAGTAATTTTTTACAGCAAATTTCAAAATTTTCAAGTATTACTAAAATAATTTTCGAAATTCTTACAAATTTTCGAAATTCTTACAAATTTTCGAAATTCTTACAAATTTTCGAAATTCTTACAAATTTTCGAAATTCTTACAAATTTTCGAATTTCGAACATTTTTTTAAAATATAAATTTTTTTTCGAACAAAAATATTTAATAAAAAATTGTGTACTTTCGAATGATTTTCGTAATTTATTTTCGAGATTGTAATAAAATTCGAACATTAAAAAATTTTTTACATGAAGAACTCATCAAATATTTTTCGAAAATTTATAAATTTTTTCGAATACCTAGTTCTCGAAATTTTTTTTTACAAATTGAAAATTTTTTAAATTTAAAATTTTTTTTTTTGAAGCATATTCGAAAATCATTCGAAGTGTACACAAATTATTAAAATATGTTCGAAAAAAAAAAATTAAAATATTTTTTGAAAATTGTTGGAAACTCGAAAATTTGAAAGGAATTCGAAAATTATTTTTTTAGTTTTTCTCTAAATTTTTAAATTTGTATTAAAAAAAATTCGATTCTTAAGAATTTTAAAGTATTTTTCGACAATTTTATTTTTATTTAAAAATATGAAAATTAAAATTATTTTCGAAAATCTTTCGAACAAATGAAATTTTTTCAGAATTTTTTTCGAAAATAAAAAAAATCAATTTAAAAATTTTAAAATCAATTTTAGTACAAATGTAAGAAATTTGAAAAAAAAAATAAATTTTCATAAAATAAAAATTTTGAGAAAAATTATTCAAAGGGTCTAATTTTTGAATTACTAAAATACCTGATAGAATTTTTATTTAATATTTTAAAAACATTTTTCTTGAATTTTTTTTAATGAAATTTAAAATATTTTTATCGAATATTTAAAAAAATTCGAAAATTTGAAATATTTTCGAAAAAAATTAATATTTTTAGTTTAATTTTCGAAAATCTAACAAATTTTTACACTAAATTTTCGAAAATCTAAAAAAATATTTAAAAATTCTTCGAAAATTTAAAAAAATTTTCAATATTTGAACAAAAAATCTAAATTTCCGTTCACGTGTAAACAAAAAATCACTGTTAAGGTCACAACCGCGCGCATCGCACGTAAAGATAACAAAAATGCATTCCACTAAAAGTAGGCAAACACTTGAACTTTATCAATTGACTACCATTAATCATCGAAAATTGGCATAATTATCAATACGTGAGTGATTTGTGTGATGTAAGTGATAACTTTTACGTGTTCATTCAAGCGTAAAAAATGTTTTTTTGTGCTCTGACTCGACACTTTCACCTACCATACTCTTTTCCTTGTTGTCGTAGAACGGATTCCATCCGATACTGAGGACAACTTTATGCACGTCGCCGTTATCAACGTTCGCCCATCCATAATAAACGCCTTGATCCAACTCTTTGGGCAGATTTCGCACGACTTCCATCGGCAAATTCGCTAAAAAAGATAAAAATTTCATAAAAAATCGAACTTTAGACCCGAAAATCGTGAAATCATACCTGTGGGAATCCCAAGTTGCTTACTTCCTCGTCCGAAACCCTTGACAACTTCGCCTTGAACGAAATACGGGAGACACTGGAAGATTCGATTCGATAATTTATCCTTCATTTCTGGTTGATTGCTTGCCACGATTGCTTCTGACACACGAGGAATGTTCAACACTGATGAAATTTCGTAAAATTTGTAGCAAAAAAATTGTCGAAAGGTCGTCTGTTACGTCAGATGTGCGCACAGATGACTGAACTCTGCGAGAATGAATGAAGTACTGCCTCGAAAAAGTCTCGTACCTTCCATGCGATCATTGCCGATGACATTTACGTACCCAAAGTCGCTGTCAAATTCAAAAACAAAACAAAAACACATGAGTTTTCTCGTTCGCGACGAAATTTCGAGCGTAAAATACCATGAAATATGAGTGTATATCATGACGAAATTGAGATCGAGGACTTTGAATACGACGAGGAGGAGGAAATGTACTACTATCCATGCCCGTGTGGCGACAGATTCGAAATTAGCAAGGTGAGTCATCGTCGGTGTGACGAAATTTCGTTGAAATGCATTAAAATTTCATGTTTTTTAGGAGGAATTGATGGCAGGAGAGGAAACAGCGACATGCCCAAGCTGCAGTTTGATTGTAAAAGTGATATATGACTTGGTAAGTTCTTGCTTGAGGTCCTGAAAGAAGTTTTTAATAATTTTTTTGGTTTTAGGAAATGTTTAAAGCAGCTGACGATGAAGTTCAATTAGATGATAGCATGAAAAAATTGTCTTTGGAGAAGAATTAGATTCGGATTTTTGATTATTTATTGTAAATAAACCTAAAATAAAGCGAAAAATTGAGAAATTTTACAAAAATAGATTTTTTTTTATTTTTAATAGGGTGACCAGATAGTTTTAAACTGATTCGGGAACAAAAAATTTTAAAGAATTTTTTCTTTCAAAATTTATCAGAGGGGCTCTAATTTATCATTTTTAATCATTTTATAACTCAAAACTGCCAAAAAATTGAAACTGAAAAAAAATGTTTTCTTTGACACAGTTTTGATTTGAAAACTAAATCAAGAGCAAAACTGTGTCAAAAACTATGTCAAAAACTGTGTCAAAGCAATTTTTGTCAAATCTTGCTCTAAATGGATAATAATTTGTCAGAGGGCTCTAATTTATCATTTTTAATCATTTTATAACTCAAAACTGCTAAAAAATTGAAACTGAAAAAAAATTTTTTCTTTGACACAGTTTTGATTTGAAAACTAAATTTTTCTTTGACACAGTTTTGATTTGAAAACTAAATCAAGAGCAAAACTGTGTCAAAAACTATGTCAAAAACTGTGTCAAAGCAATTTTTGTCAAATCTTGCTCCAAATGGATAAAAATTTGTCAGAGGGCTCTAATTTATCATTTTTAATCATTTTATAACTCAAAACTGCAAAAAAATTGAAACTGAAAAAAAAAATTTTCTTTGACACAGTTTTGATTTGAAAACTAAATCAAGAGCAAAACTGTGTCAAAAACTATGTCAAAAACTGTGTCAAAGCAATTTTTGTCAAATCTTGCTCCAAATGGATAAAAATTTGTCAGAGGGCTCTAATTTATCATTTTTAATCATTTTATAACTCAAAACTGCCAAAAAATTGAAACTGAAAAAAAATTTTTTCTTTGACACAGTTTTGATTTGAAAACTAAATCAAGAGCAAAACTGTGTCAAAAACTATGTCAAAAACTGTGTCAAAGCAATTTTTGTCAAATCTTGCTCCAAATGGATAAAAATTTGTCAGAGGGCTCTAATTTATCATTTTTAATCATTTTATAACTCAAAACTGCCAAAAAATTGAAACTGAAAAAAAAAAACTTTTTTTGTCAAATCTTTGACAATTTATCATTTTTGATTTGAAAACTGCCAAAAAATTGAAACTAAAAAAAAAAATTTTCTTTGAAGAGTTTTGATTTGAAAACTGTGAGCAAAAAAAAACTATGTCAAAAACTGTGTCAAAGCAATTTTTGTCAAATCTTGCTCCAAATGGATAAAAATTTGTCAGAGGGCTCTAATTTATCATTTTTAATCATTTTATAACTCAAAACTGCCAAAAAATTGAAACTGAAAAAAAATTTTTTCTTTGACACAGTTTTGATTTGAAAACTAAATCAAGAGCAAAACTGTGTCAAAAACTATGTCAAAAACTGTGTCAAAGCAATTTTTGTCAAATCTTGCTCCAAATGGATAAAAATTTGTCAGAGGGCTCTAATTATCATTTTTAATCATTTTATAACTCAAAACTGCCAAAATATTGAAACTGAAAAAAAAATTTTTCTTTGACACAGTTTTGATTTGAAAACTAAATCAAGAGCAAAACTGTGTCAAAAACTATGTCAAAAACTGTGTCAAAGCAATTTTTGTCAAATCTTGCTCCAAATGGATAAAAATTTGTCAGAGGGCTCTAATTTATCATTTTTAATCATTTTATAACTCAAAACTGCAAAAAAATTGAAACTGAAAAAAAAAATTTTCTTTGACACAGTTTTGATTTGAAAACTAAATCAAGAGCAAAACTTTGTCAAAAACTATGTCAAAAACTGTGTCAAAGCAATTTTTGTCAAATCTTGCTCTAAATGGATAAAAATTTGTCAGAGGGCTCTAATTTATCATTTTTAATCATTTTATAACTCAAAACTGCAAAAAAATTGAAACTGAAAAAAAAAATTTTCTTTGACACAGTTTTGATTTGAAAACTAAATCAAAAGCAAAACTGTGTCAAAAACTATGTCAAAAACTGTGTCAAAGCAATTTTTGTCAAATCTTGCTCCAAATGGATAAAAATTTGTCAGAGGGCTCTAATTTATCATTTTTAATCATTTTATAACTCAAAACTGCCAAAAAATTGAAACTGAAAAAAAAAATTTTCTTTGACACAGTTTTGATTTGAAAACTAAATCAAGAGCAAAACTGTGTCAAAAACTATGTCAAAAACTGTGTCAAAGCAATTTTTGTCAAATCTTGCTCCAAATGGATAAAAATTTGTCAGAGGGCTCTAATTTATCATTTTTAATCATTTTATAACTCAAAACTGCCAAAAAATTGAAACTGAAAAAAAAAATTTTTTTCTTTGACACAGTTTTGATTTGAAAACTAAATCAAGAGCAAAACTGTGTCAAAAACTATGTCAAAAACTGTGTCAAAGCAATTTTTGTCAAATCTTGCTCCAAATGGATAAAAATTTGTCAGAGGGCTCTAATTTATCATTTTTAATCATTTTATAACTCAAAACTGCAAAAAAATTGAAACTGAAAAAAAAAATTTTTTTCTTTGACACAGTTTTGATTTGAAAACTAAATCAAGAGCAAAACTGTGTCAAAAACTATGTCAAAAACTGTGTCAAAGCAATTTTTGTCAAATCTTGCTCCAAATGGATAAAAATTTATCAGAGGGCTCTAATTTATCATTTTTAATATTTTATAACTCAAAACTGCCAAAAAAAAAAACTGAAAAAAATTTTTTTCTTTGAAAAAATTAAAAACTTTTTTTTTTTGGTTTAAAAAAAAAATTAAAAAGTTTTAAAATTTTTTTCATAAATTTCGATTTTTTAAATTTTTCTAAAAAAATTTAAAGCCATATTTAAATTAACATTTATTTAAATTAACAATTGAAATGGTTTTAATCTGAAAAAAATTTTTAATTTTCTTTATGAAAATTGTTCAAATTTTATTTTTCCTTCTAAATATTTTCGAAAAATGTGAAAGTATCATTCAAAAAATATTTTAAAAAAATTTGAAAAAAAAATTTTCGAAATTATTTTTTTTAACACACAAATTTATTTAAATGTTTGCAAAACTTTTTTAAAAACCAAAATTTTTTTCAATAATTTTTATGAAATTTTTAAATTTTTTTTTAAATTTCGAAATTTTTAAATTTTTCTAAAAAAATCTAAATATTTAAATTAAGATTTATAATTTATTTTTTTTTTATTTTCTTTAAAAAAATTTTTCAATTTTTATTTTAAATTTGATAAATAAAATTTTCGAAAGAAATTTTTATCGAAATTTTTAAATATTTTTTATTTTTTTTTTTTAAAGAAAAATTTGAAATTTAATTTAATAAATTTTTCAAAATTTTTAAATCCTGAATCATGGTCAACCTATTTCAAAAAATCGCCTTCATGCTAATTCAACTAATTTTTGGCAACACGACAATTCACGCATAAATTGACAACACCGTGACATTACAAAAGGGCATCTCAAAAGAAGAAATTTAAGCAATTTTCTACGCATTAATCGGCAGAAGCATGATTTAATTACCGTAAATGTGCCAAAAATAGTGAAAAGACACGAGCAAACTGTCAAGTATGTCGAACAATAGCACAAAGGCAGCACAAGAGCAAGCTGTGAAACAATTCATTGAAATTCTCGGACAACAACAACAACAACAAATCAGAGCAGCTCCAAATTCGGGCGACAACCCCGTTTCCGTAGCCAACAATGCAGCAGCGGCAGCAGCAGCAACACGTACAATTTCCGTCAACACTGCGCTGAAATTCTTGTGGGCACGCAAATTTGACGTGCAACGCGCCGTCGAACTCTACGAGGAACACGAAAGTACGCGTTTGCGGGACGGGCTTTACCATCTAAATCCGCTTGCGGATGAGCTAAAGGCCGAATTAGAGTCCGGGAAGTTTACAATTTTGCCGGGACGTGATGCGAGTGGATCGGCAATTGCTCTGTTTACCGCTTGCCTGCACGATCCGAGCACAAGTACCCACAAAACGACGCTACAGGGCATCGTGTATCAGCTGGATGCCGCTCTGACAGACACGGAAACGCAAAAAGCTGGCTTGGTGTTCATTTATGACATGAGCCAGTCGCGTTATTCGAACTTTGACTACGACTTGAGCTACAAAATATTGACGTTGCTGAAGGGCGGGTATCCGGCACGCCTGAAAAAGGTGCTAATTGTGACGGCGCCGCTGTGGTTCAAGGCTCCCTTCAAGATTTTGCGCCTTTTTGTGCGCGAAAAGCTGCGAGAACGCGTCTTTACTGTATCCATTCCACAATTGAGCTTACATATTCCGCGGGATTCGTTGCCGCAACGCTTGGGCGGCATGCTGGAAGTCGATCATGCGGCATGGTTGTTACAATGTTACACCCGGATGATCGACAAAGACAACGAAATGCTCCAAATTGACTCGGGATTTGGCTCGGCAGCAACGAGCAGTAGTAGTAGCGACCCCGCGGATGACGATGCGCAAGATATTCGAACAATAAAACGACCCGTGGCACAAAATCAGCTTCTACAACAACAACAAAACGGCGGATGTGAAGTAATTAGCAGCGCTTCATCCGGATTTAGTGACGACGAGTGTCTAATAGGCACGGAAGGCGATCCAAAAACCATTCAAGAGATTGTCGAGATGGTGCGACAGAAAAAGAAGAACGGATTAATTGCCGAATATGCGGAAATTCGAGCTCGAGCACCCGAAGGAACCTTCATACAAGCCAAACTTCGTGACAATTCCGGCAAAAATCGCTACACCGACGTCCTGTGTTACGATCATTCGCGTGTCGTGCTTTCGTGTCTCGAAGACGATCCCAATTCCGATTACATCAACGCCAATTTCGTTGACGGGTACAAACAAAAAAACGCCTATATCTCGACGCAAGGTCCCCTACCGAAAACATCGCACGATTTTTGGCGCATGGCATGGGAACAACACACGCTCGTGATTGTCATGACGACACGCGTTATGGAACGAGGACGCGTCAAATGCGGACAATATTGGGAACCCACAGAAGGCAGCGTCACGGAACACGGGCACTTCCGCATTACGACTCTCTCGACGCAAACGACGGAAAATCACACAATCGCCGAACTGCAAATCAAAAATCTCAAGACTGACGAGACGCGCCACTTGTGTCACATGCAATTCACGAGTTGGCCCGATTATGGCGTGCCCGCATCCGCAATGGCGATGCTGAATTTCCTGCAACTCGTACGGGAAAAACAAGCGCAAATGGTTGCCGAGCTGGGAGATACGTGGGCAGGACATGTGAGAGGACCTCCAATTATCATCCATTGTTCGGCGGGCATCGGGAGAACGGGAACTTTTATTACGCTGGATATCTGTATTTCGCGTTTGGAAGACACGGGCAAGGCAGATGTGCGAGGAACTGTGGAAAAAATTCGATCGCAACGAGCATTCAGCATCCAGATGCCCGATCAGTACGTTTTTTGTCACTTGGCACTCATTGAATATGCGATTTCGCGTGGCATGTTGACCGAATTGGACCTTACTGGGTTCGTGGATGACGACGATGAGGATTCAGATTAAAGCGGAAAATAAAAAAAAATGCATTTTTTATCGTTAAATTTACTTTACAAACAAGAAACAAGAAAAATCATGAAATTTTTTGGACGTCCATTTAGATTTTGTATCTTTAATTATAAATATTTACAATTATATATAAAAAAAATACAAAAAAATATATTAAAAACTAATCAAAATATAGCAGAAAATCGTAGGAAAAATTAATAGAATTCTAATAGGAGGATGTTATAGACAAACAAAAAAAAAGTTTACCAAAAAAAACACAAGAATATGAAACATTTCCTTTCCAACATAATCATATTAACGCCATTCTGTAATAAAAATAATCGAATGTAGCTCTATCTATTAAAAAAAATAAATGAAAATTAATCAAAAATATTTTTTTTTTATTTTGAAGGAATTTGAAGGTTTTTTGACTTGTTTTTGTTTTAAAAAAATCAAAATTGAATTGAAAAAATAAAATTATAAAATAAAATTCATTTCTCTCATAAAATTCAGATGTTATTTTTTAATTTAATTTGATTTTCAGTATTTAATTAATTATTTTTTTATATTCAAAAATAAAAATGGGAAAATTAAAAAATATGCAAAAAAAATATTTAAAAATAATTATAAAAAATATATATAGCTTTTTTATGATTTTATTTTAAATATTTTTTGCAATTTTATAAAGATATTTAATGAATAAAAAAAAAATATCATAAAAACTTTTTAAAATCTCCGACAAATTTTTAAAAATTATTTGCATTTAATTTTTAAAGACCTAAAATTAAAATTGTCTATTAAAATAATTTTTCTTGAGAAAAATTTTATAAAAAATTTTTTATTCTTATTATAGAAAGTATTATAGAAAAAAATTTAAAAATATAATTATTTAAATTTATTTTTAGATTTTGATGGAAATCTTTTTTTTTATGGAGTCTTTAGAATAAATATTTATTTAATTTTAGCTTTGAAATTCATCAAAAGTTTGTTAGATCTTGACTTGAAAAATTTCATGACCGTTTTAATTTTTTTTTCGAAAAACGGTCAAGAAAAAAAAAAAATTTTATTTCTTTAAAAATCAAGAAGATTTTGATGGAAATCATCTTTAGAATGAATATTTATTCAATTTTAGCTTTGAAATCCATCAAAAGTTGATTAAAACTTGACTTGAAAAATTTACGTATTTCTTACGTGTTTTTTTACGTATTTTATACCTATCATAAAATTTGATATTTTGAGCTTTGTACTTATTGTAGACAGTCAAATTTACATTCGTTTGAAAGATATGATTCAGAGCTACAAATTACAATAGCTCTCAATGTATTTTGCGCAAAAATAAATTTACAGGAGCCCAAAAACAAATTTACGTATTTCAAACGGTCAAGGAAATTTTTTTTTTTTATTTCTTCAAAAATCAAGGAGATTTTTTTAAAACAACTTTATTACCGCATTTTTTCTTCAAAATGTGGTAAGAATTACAAAATACCAGTCGCCGCACTCAAAAAATCTCCAATCTGCTAATTCATATATTGTTCTTAATTTAAATTAGCATGAAGACAATTTCATTTATCACTTTCGTTCGTCTCATTAGCTCTCGTATGTCTCGCACAGCCATGCGACGTACATCTTGAATCATAACAATCAAAGAAAATCGCTCGAAAATATTAAAAAATCCACAGAAAAATGGCAAACTTGGAGTCAATTCAAACATTAGCCTTTCCCTTGCCTCCGTCGCAGTACATCACAGCGTTCACGGATGAAAATGTGCGAAAAAATAAGATTCCGAAGCCGCCTCCGATACCGACGACGGAGTACAAAATGTTTGGAAAACGTAATTTAAAGCAAATTTTCATTTTTCTCGCCAAAAATAACAAAATTCTCCTTTTTAGCCTTCAGTAACGACGAAAACATCATCACGCCCTTGGAATCGCAGGGTTTCAAGCGTTTGTATCCGCAACACTTTGACCGCAAGAAGGAGTTAAAGAAGATGAACCACAGTATTCTCATAAATTTCCTCGATCTCATCGAACTTTTGGTGAAATATCCCGACAGTCCGCGTCGCGCCGAGAAAATTGACGATCTCACGCAGCTTTTTGTGCACATCCATCACTTGCTGAACGAATTTCGGCCGCATCAGGCACGCGAAACGTTGCGCGTCATGATGGAGTTGCAAAAGAGACAGCGACTCGAGACGGCACAGAGATTTCAGAAGCATCTGGAAAAAGTGCGGGATATCGTGAAAAGTGCATTTGCAACGTTGCCGGATCAGATGGAGAGCAATAGCAAGTTATTGATTCCCGTGGAAATGATGGAAACGGATCGAGAGACGGAACAAACGACAGACTCGTGCTGCCAAATGGATCGAATTATGTGCGATATTGTGGATGAGTTCTCGAATTAATGCGAAAAAATAATAATAAACAATTTTTTATTTGTATCAAAAGGTTGTTTTTAATGATAACACCTGTGTCAATGCACCTATAGAATGTTCTAACGATCGAGAAATGAGACGCAATTCCAGCTGGAATGTTTATTTTTTAAATAAATTGTAGGAATATTGGTTCTGAATCATCTCCGAAAATATTTAAAAAAAAATTTAAAACAAAAAAATCTCAAAAATTCAAAATCTTTTGAAAAGTTTCAAGTTAAAATTGTTATTATTAAAAATTAATTTTATTTATTTTTTTAAATTTTCTCTTAAAAATTCATTTTTTTGATAAAATTTTAAATAAATTTTGTTCAAAATAGAAATTTTTAAATTAAAAGGCTTATAATTAAGCTTTTGATCGAATTTCGAACTTTCATTCGAAAATTTGAAAAAAAAATTTTTTTCGAAAATAAAAACTTTGGTAATTTCAAAGACAAATTTCAGTAAAAGACATGAAAAATTTTTGTTTTCATGTAAAAAATAATTTTCACAGAATTTTTCTTTCACGATATTTGTAAAAATTAATTTTTCATTTGCAATAAATACATATCTAAGAGGTTTTACTTCGAAAAATATTTCGAAATTAATGTAATTTTTTCAAAAATAAAAATTTTAGAAGGAAAACCTAAAAAAATATTATTTCAATTGAAAGTTTTCACCATAATACATATTAAAATTTAAAAAATTCGAATTATTTTTTTTCGAAAATTTGAAAAACTATTTCGAAAAATTTCGAAACTATAAAAAGCTCTTCAAAAGAATGAACTTTAGAAAATTTTTAACTTTGTAAAAGCTCAAATTGAGATAAAATGTTAATTTTTTTAAATTTATTACAGAAAAGTTCGTCTAAAATTAAAAATGATAAGAAAAAACTTAAAAATTCGAAAATTTGTTTTCGAAAATAAAATAAGTTCTTCAAAATTTCTGCAAAATTATTTGATTTTTTTTATTTTCAACTGTTTAAAGACTCAAAATAAGAAAAAAAATAAATTTTCTAAAATACTTCTCAAGAAGTTCTTTTAAAATAAAAATGATGAGAAAAAAAATTTAAAATTCGAAACTTTGTTTTCGAAAATATAGTAAAATATTCGAAAATATAAATTTTTGCTCATTTTCAACTTTTAATAAGGTCAAAACAAGAAAAAAAAAATCTTAAATTCATCTCAGTAATTAAAAATGATGAAAAAACATGAATATTTCGAAAATTTGTTTTCGAAAATAAAATAAAAATCTTCGAAATTGAACTCATTCATGCTAAAAATTAAGAAAAAAAATAAATTTGCAAAATTTATCACAGAAAAGTTTATTTGAAGTTCAAAATGATGAAAAAATTGCACATTTTGCATGAAAAACTACAAACAAAATTTTTCTTATTTTTTAAATTTTATTTATTTTTTATACAGTACAGGAAAATACCACATTTATTAAATATTTCTTGAGATATTTACTCTGTTTGTATTTTTTTTGTGTGTTTTTTTAGAAGTTTCTTACATTTATGATAGTAAATTTATGCAATGTCTGTTTGTTGTGTGTGTTGTTTATTTTTAAAAAATGCAGCAATTTCCTTGAAAAAAAAATTCAAAAACAAAAAAAAATATTTTTCCATATTTTACAAATATAATCTTCTTTTTCATAACATAAAAATAAATTCGCGACGTTGGAAATTTGCAAAAAAAATAAGAAGAAACGTAAAAAAAGAGAATGTATCTGTGTTTTTTTTTAATCAGTCGTCATTATCAATGTTTTTGTTGCATCGTCACCGTTTTTATATTCAATTGTTTGCATCATCCGGAGATTTTACGCTATCCGGATCGACTGGATAATTTGGAAGATTGCGGAGCCACACACGACAAAAATGAACAAAGCCAAGAGCCAGGGACCAACGGGGTACTTTTCGTCGTTATTTTTCGTGGATTTTGGTACGTTTCCACGTTGAGTGATGGTCTTGGCAGCCTTCTCGTTTTGGATGCGGATTCTCTGTTGCGGTGCCATGTCTTCGAATTTGTCTGGAAAGAGAAAAAAATAGAAAGTTTGATGAATGTTCCAGAGTTCTTGCGAAACCTGATTTTAATTTTCTCACGAAAAATTGAAGAATTTTCGAGAGAAAGTTACTTCGTGGCTCTGTTTTTGCGATTTTTTCCCGATAAATCCGGATTTCATGCTTCACAACACTTCGTATCAACAGAGCCACGTCAATGGTAGCGAAATGTAATTTTCGCAGTTGCGACAAATTTACGATAGAAGACACTTACCTTGTTAGATTTTCGCGAAGTGTGATGCGGTTCTTGGCAAAAGTGATTGTTAGAATGTGCCTGCGAGTGGTATGATAAGAAATTTAAGCAAAAATATCGAAATAAATATCCAGAGCGACACCCTTTGACGTCTGTTTTGTGACACGTCTCGATGAGAAATGAACGTCGAATGAATTTCGGTGAAGTGAAGGCAATGTGGTTCAATTCAAGGGCGTTCGAAATTTCAAGTAACCTAAAAAAAATACATTTAAAAAAATAAGTTTTTAATTTAAAAAAATTTTTTTTTTAATTTAAAAAATTTTTTTTAATTTTTTTTTTAATTTTTTTTTTTTTGTAAAAAAAAAATTTTTTAAAAAATTTTTTTAAAAAAAATTTTAAATTTTATTTTTTCAATTTTTAATTTTGAATTTATATTTTAATTTGATTTTAGGGAATTTTTTTTTATTATTTTAATTTATTTAAAAATTTAAATAATTTTTTTATAAAAAAATTTAAGTAAAAAATTGAATTTTAATTTTTTTTTCTATTTTTTGAATTTTTAAAAAATAAAAATAATTTTTAAAATTTTAATTAATTTTAATTTAATTTAATTTTCAATTTTTTTATTTTTTAAAAAATTTATTTAAAATATTTTTTTTTTTTTGTTAAAAAAATTTTTTTTTATAATTTTTTTTAATTTAAGATTTTTAATTATTTTTTCAACTAATTTTTTTTTATTGTATTTGCCTTCAAAATTTTTTATTTTATTTTTTTTTTAAAAAAAATTATTTTTTTTTAAAAATTTTTTTAAAATTATTATTTTTATTTTTTAAATTTTTTTTAATTAATTTTTTATAATTTTAATTAATTTTTTTCACATTAAAAAATATTTTTTTTAATATTTTCAGTCAAAAATTGTCCCTCAAGGTTGAACATCCCTTCAAACTTTTGACATCTCATCTGTCAAACCCATTTGTACACATCAGTTGGGCCACGGTGGCTTTCAATCGAGATTCTCGTGGGTTTTTAGACCCAATTTTGCCTTAATCCGAAACCAAAAACTACTGAAAATGGTTTCCAAAGTTGTTGTTTGTGGCATTTTCTTGCTCTTGAACGTGCTTTCATCCTCAGGACACTTGCTGGAAGGTAAATATCGATCATCTCTAAACTTCAATTCTATTTCAAGCAACCCAGGTGAATCTTATCACACGACAAAAATTTTCGGCATTCAATTTTCTTTGGTTTTCTGTATGGATACAAGCATTTGACTTCTTCCGGAGTTCTCAAAAAGCCTCAAAATCCACAAAAAAATCATTTTTCGACAATTTTCCTAAATTCGCAGTACAAAAATGGCTGAGTCAAGAGGTAAGAAAGTTTTTTTCTGCATCAAAAGTGTGACAAATTGTTCAATGGACCAAAAAATTTTTATTTTTAGTTTTGCCCGTTGAGCCTGTAGCACAAAAAACTGACCAACAGTCGACTCTTGAACGCAAACCGACAGTTTTGGAAGAGCATGGATACCAAATTGGCGGTCAAATCGGGCACGGAAGCTATGCAAAAGTTAAATTAGCATTTTCGAAGGATCATAATGCTGTCGTTGCCATCAAAATTATCTCGAAATTCAGAACGCCCAAGGATTATTTGAAGAATTTCCTGCCTCGTGAGATCGACGTTGTTCGTGGATTGCAACATCCGAACCTAATTCGCTTCTATCAGTCCATCGAAACGACTCATCGGGTCTTTATAATTATGGAATACGCTGAAAATGGCTCCTTATTGGACTTGATAAGAACAGAAAAGAAACTTACCGAACCTCGTGCGAGACTTCTATTTCGCCAAATCGTCGCTGTGATCGAATATATCCACGAAAAAGGCATCGTTCATCGCGATATCAAGTGCGAAAATTTACTTTTCGACAAGAAAAATGTCCTAAAATTGATTGATTTTGGTTTCGCTCGTGGTGACATGCATCCTCCGAAGATGTCGGAGACTTATTGCGGAAGTTACGCCTATGCAAGTCCTGAAATTTTGAAGGGAATTCCGTATCAACCGCAATTTTCGGATATTTGGGCCATTGGAGTCGTTTTGTATGCGATGGTTATTGGGAAATTACCCTTTGACGACTCAAGTGTGCGTTATTTGTTGAAGCAAGTGCAGCAAAAAGTCAGTTTTCCATTGAGCGCTGCCGAATTAAGTGACGATGTGAAGATTTTAATACAAAAAATATTGGCTCCATTGAAAATTAGGGCGGGAATCGATGAAATTAAAGCTGATCCGTGGTTTTTGAAGGAAGAAGCGGATGAAACGACAGTTGAAGAGGAAAAAGCAACAGCGGCTTGAGAGAATTTTTCGTGTGTTTGACTAAATTTCTGTGATATGTAACTGAAAAATTATTAAAAATCGTAAAATTTGACGAAAATTAGTGGAATTTGTGTTAATAAGATTCATCAAAAAATTTTAAAAGTAACTTTGTGAAATTTTTTTAAACAAAGGTCTGAAAATTTCGATAATGTGGATAAAAATTCCAATATTGACGAATTATTAAAAGAAATTATCAAAAAAAAAAATTTTTAATTAATTTTTTCAATTTTAAAGTATATATAGAGCATAAATTTGGAAAAAATTATCTAAAATTGTTATTAAAATATTTTTATATATTTTTTTAAGAATTTTTTTTTTACTTAATATTTTTTATTTTAATTTTTTATACCTAAATTAGGTAATTTTTTAATGATTTTCTAATCATTTTTTTAAAATTAATATTTAAAATATTTTCAAAGAATTTTTTAATTTTTTTAAATTATAAAAATTTTTTAAATTTTCTAATTAATTTTTTTTTAAATGAATATTTTGAATTATTTTAATTAATTTTTTAATTTAAATTATTTAGTAATTTTATAAATAATTTTTTATTCATTAAAAATTAATATTTTTTTTTAAATTTAAAAATAAATTAAATTTTTATATTTTTTATTTTTTTTTTTTTTTTAATCTTTTTTAATATATTTTTTATTATTTTAAAAAATAATTAATTTCAATTTTTTCTTAATTTTTTAATTTTTTTTTATTTATCTAATTTTTTATTTTAATTAAAATCGATTTTTTTTTCACAAAATGCATTAAAAAAAATTAATTCAAAATATTTTTTTCTCTTTTTAGGCATTTACTGCGGCAAAGAGAACTGCTATGACGTGCTCGGCGTAAAACGTGAAGCCACAAAGACAGAAATCTCAAAGGCGTATCGTGCCCTTGCCCGTAAATTTCATCCCGATCTCCACAAAGAAGCCGACAAAAAGGAAGCCGAAGAGAAATTCAAAGAAGTCGCCACTGCTTATGAAATTCTCCGCGATGACGAAGCCCGCACCGACTACGATTACATGTTAGACAACCCCGAACAGTACTACCGGCATTATTATCGTTACTACCGAAGACGCGTTGCGCCCAAAGTCGATGTGCGACTCGTAATTATCGTCACGATCAGCGTCATTTCGCTCATTCAGTACTACTCGGGATGGCAGCGCTACGAAACGGCGATCAAATATTTCGTCACAGTGCCCAAATATCGCAACAAGGCACTCGAAATGATCCAACAAGACGCTGTGAAGCAACCAAAACGCACCGGCAAGAATCGCCAAAGCAAAACGGAGCAAAAAGAGGAACAAGAATTGCTCATACGAAAAGTCATCGAGGAGAAAATGGACATCAAAGGTGCTTATGCCAAGCCCGAAATCACGGATATTTTGTGGATTCAGCTGCTAATCAGTCCGTATACAATTGCCAAATATTTTGCGTGGTACGCTCGATGGTTGTGGAAGTTCACGATCATGCGACAAGAGTACGGCGACGAGGAAAAATTGTATTTGATACGGAAAAACTTGGGAATGGGGCAACATCAATTCGACGGAATTGAAGAGGAGAAAATTCGGGAATATCTTGAACTTGAATTGTGGATAAAAGAAAATTTCAAAGAATGGAAAGCGGAACAGGAGGAAGAAATGAAGAAACAAATGGCAGACAATCCGAGGTATAAAGCTTATCGGAGGTACATGAAGAACCACGGACCGGGTAGAATGACCTTCGAAGATTAGTTGTTGATTTTAATTAATTAAATTCTTAAATATTTAACGTTTTAACTTAATTTATTGCATTTCTTGACACACTCACAAATGGTTTCCCCTTAAAACTCCCTTTCTTAGGAAATAATAGACTTTTGTTAATGAAACATTTTAAATAATAAGAAAAGAAATAAAAAAATAAAAAGTGATAATATGAAAAAATTGTTTTTTTTTTATTCTGTAAATTTAAAATTCGAAGAAATTTCGAAAATTTGAAGAAAAAATTGATCGAAAAAAAATTGAGATTTATTCTCGTTAAATATTTGTCATGAATTCAATAAAAAAAAATTAAATTTTTTCTTTAAAGTTTGACAAAAAATCATTAAAAAAATTAAAATAAAAAAACTATTTATTAATTTAAAAAATTAATTAAAATTAAAAACAAACGCAATTTCAGAAATTTAAAAAAAAAATTTAAAAAAAAAATTTTTTTAAAATAGATTTTGAGTAAATTTTTTATTCGTGCAAAAAACATCTGGGAACATATGTCAAATTTTTGCCAAACATTTTTTCAAATTTTTTAGCTCCTTTTTCTTAGTTTTTAAGGAACATATTTAATTTTTTTTTAAAATTGGAAATAAATATCAAAATTTCGCCAAACAAATTGGTGACCTTCAAAAATTTTTAGCGGTAAAAAAATAAAAAAAATTGACTTTTTTTGAAAAAAATAAAAAAATCAAACAAAACCAAAAAAATTGAAAAATAAAATTTAATTTTTTGCATAAAATTGCAATTAAAAAATCTAAAAATATGCAATAAATAAATATAAAATAAAATCTTACGAATATATGTACCTAATTAAAAAATTTAAATAAATAATTTAAAAATATTTTTAGAATAATTAAAATAGAATTGCAAAAAATTAAAACAAATAGAAAAAATTTATTAAATTGCAAAAAATGAAAAACAAAAATTAAAATTGACTTAATTTTTGAAAGAAAATACTTACCATAATCATTTAAAAGAAACAAAACCAAACTAAAAATTTAAAAAAAATTATTTAATTTTTTTTTTAATTTTAAAAAAAAAAATAAAATCAATTTTTTTGATTACGAACTTTCTTTTATTTATTTATATTCATCATTAATCAATCATTTTTTTATTTATTTTTTTTTTGTGTATGTATTTTATTTATTTTATGTATAATATTCATCACTAATATTACATTTGTTTATATTCATATGTTTTTTTTTGTTTAATTAATGTTGTAATTATTAATTAATTGTAATTGTATTGTAATAAATATTGCAAAATCTACCACTAATTAATAATTTTTTCATATTATTAATAAATTTATGATAATGCTGAATTTTTTATGTTTTACATTTAATTTTACTATTTTTTTATTATATTTTTTTATATTTTTATTTTTTTCATTGTTTTAGACGTAGAAACAAATTTTACACTTATGGTCTATAGTATATATGATTCTAACTATGTTCGGCCCTCGGTTCGTTGAAGGAAGGCTTTTTCTTATTATTTTCTGGACTGTGATAAAAAAATGTGTTTGATAAAAAAATTTTCCTGATAAATATTTTTCTACCTGATTTTGGTTTCATTTTTATTCGTTTTTTATACAAAATTTTTTTTTATTGTTCTCTTTTTATTTTTTTTATTTTTATTTGGAAAGTAGAAAAAGTGTTGAGGTTCTTGATGAGGAATAACATTTATAAAATTTGATTGTTTTTTTTCTTAATTTATTTATTTATTTGGAACTACTTGAGCCATCTTTTTTTGTAAACATTTATAGTTTGGTATTTTTTTTTCCTTAATTCTTAAATTTAGAGATTTTTTTTAAATAAAATATAATTTAATTCCTTACGTTATACAAAAAAAATTATCTACGAAAATTTCTCTACAAATTTAGATTTCAATTCAAAAAATATATTTTTTTTAGTTTTTCCCAAAAGCGATCTCACAAAATAAATGCATCTCATAATTTCCAATTGGTTCCCGTTTCTTAAGTCTCTTCCTCTTTTTATTCATTTATTTATTAAAATAAATTAATTTTTTTTTCGTACAAAAACTGACTTTTCTTCTATAATTTAATCAATCAAGCTATTAAAAATTACAAATTCTTAAATTGTTAAAATTGGCGAGCGGTGGGTCATGACAACTGATGACTCGACAAACGCGCGTTTTACAAAATGCAAGCAATAAATGGAGTAATAAAGTGATATTTACAAAAAAATAATATTTTTTTTTCTCAAAAAGTGTCTTAATAAAAATCGTAGTTCCTTGCTTGTTGATCATAATTCGTAATTTTTATTGCACAACAATTTTTTATCGGTAACGAGATCTTTATTAGAAGACTTTTGAGATTTTTATTATCTACAATTAATTATTTAGTATTTTTTTAAGAAAATAGTTTTAAAATGTTAAATTGGCTATCTACTTTTATTCAGTTCCAGAAAAATTTCATAGAATGATTTTGACAGCAAAAAAAAATAATTTTAATTTTTTTTAAATTAATTTAAAAAAAAATTTTTAATTTTTATAAAAATTTTAATTAAATTAATTTAATTTTATTTAAAATTTAATATTTTATTATTTAATTTTTATTTTTTTTTTAATTCAAATTTTATTTTATTTTATTTTTTTTTAAATTTAATTTAATTTGTTTTTACCAATTTTTACCAAATTTGAGGTTATATTTTTATTTTTTTACTAAAAATTTAATTTTTTTTAATATTTTTGTAATTTTTTAAAAAATAAAAATTTAATCAAAAAATTGTCAAAACCAAATTACGAAAAATTTTCCGGATCATCGTGATGAAATAAATACAAAAGACACTAAAAAATATTAATTGACAAAAATTCATTTTCCTTGAGAATCTCAAATTATTTGAGAATATTTAAATATTAAAGTACTAGTTAGAAAAATTCCTTAAAAGTTACACAAACATTTATAATATTTTTCATTAAATTTTATCAAAAAGTGCTTTTTTAAAGTACATAAACCTTTGTATATGGAAATGTGAACGAACAAAGTTTCAAGTGTTTTCAACAAGTGGTCCTATTTATTTTTTTTTTAAATAATTAATTGAATAAATATTTATTTGCTACAACAGTTTTTTTACACATTTTCATAAAATGCTTGAATAACTTTTTTTTTCATATAAATATTTTTTTTTGGCCCATGATTGAAGAAAAAATAAAAAAAAATCACGAAAAAAAATCTACAAAAATTTGCTAAATAATTTAACATTTTTTTTACATTTTTTACTACATTTGATTGATGAATGTACTCGGAATACTGATAAATTGTCACATAAATTTTTTTTTTGAAAAATTTTTTTAAAATTATTTTTCATTCACATTTTAAATAAATATTAAATATTGAGAGGTATTTTGATCACCCGATGATGAT
This sequence comes from Culicoides brevitarsis, assembly GCF_036172545.1. Taxonomy (NCBI): domain Eukaryota; kingdom Metazoa; phylum Arthropoda; class Insecta; order Diptera; family Ceratopogonidae; genus Culicoides; species Culicoides brevitarsis. The sequence goes on along the minus strand of NC_087087.1, from coordinate 8,926,466 downwards.
GAAATGGAAGGAAGATAGAAAAATAGAAAAAAATCTTAAATTAACTTATTCTCTAAAAAAAATTGAAGTGAAAAAAGGTTAAATAAATTAAATTAATTTAGTTGTTAAGTTATTCTTAAATCTTATTCCCTAAATAATTTTTACTTTTTTTTGTATAATAATAGTATCGGTAGAGTAATATCTTACTTATGTACCACATATTTGTTTGTAATCAAAAAATAAAAATTCCTGATATAAATTTAAGACTTGACGATTTTTAATCGTGTCTCATCTCATTTTTCTTAAAATCTACAAATGTCATGTTTTCAAGTTTTTTTTTGTGTTTTTATTCATGAAATTTACAATTTTTTGCTGTAAATGCGCGTATAAAAACGGATAATAAATGTGGAATAATTTTATCTCCTAATGATGATTTTTTTTTTTTTTTAAAATGATGAAAAAGAAAAAATGTGAAACTTCAAACCTTATTAATTCTAAAAATGTAGTAACAACTTTCGTCAATTAGTCTTTGATGCGGGTTGTAGGACTACCTGAGGGATTGCCGTGATGGGTGCAGCTGCAGATGGAAGCTCGTGCGCCTCGGCACCGGACATCATGACGCTCGTTGAGGAATTTGGTACGCAGATAACTGTTGTCGATGAGGCAGTTGTCTAAAAAAAATATTAAAATTTGGTTAGTTTTTCATTGAAAATTTAAAAAAAAATATTTTTGAGTAAATTTTTAATATTTTTTAAGTAAAAAAAAATAATTTAAAAAAAAAGTTCTACTTAAATTTTTTAAAAATATTTTTTTTGTGTTTTAGCGACTTTTTAAGTAAAAAAATAAAGTTTTAATTTTTTTCGTATGAAAAAAAAATTCGAAATGGTTCAAAAACATTTTAAAAATAATTAAAGCTAAAAAAGTGAATTTTCGTAAAAAAAAATTAGTAAATTTAATTTTAAAATAATTTTTTTAAGAATTCAAGAAATATTTAGAGCAAAAAAATAAATTCTTGACGCTAATTTAATCGAAAAAAATTATAAAAAAATTTTGGAGATGTTTTTATGTAGGAAAAATTGATTTTTTGGAACACTTTCATCAAATTTGGTTTCAAACTGAAAATTTTTGACAAAAAATCAAACAAAAATAATAAAATATTATATTTGGCTTGTCAAAATCGAAATTTTATAACTTTTAGAGCAAAAATTAATTAAAAATTGACTTCTAAAGTGACTTAAAAGACTTTTTGAACCCATTTCGTATCAAATTTTGAAAATCAAAAAAATAAAAAATCATTAAAATTTTTACTTTTCTTTACTAAAAATGTTAAAAATCACTTTTTCATTAAAAAAAATGAAATTTGTTACTAATTTCAATTATTTTTTTATCATTTTCTGTTAAAAACTGACTCTTTTTACTCTAAAAAGACATAAAAAATCGAAAACTCACAATTTGATTAATTACCGGAGCCTGCGAAATTCCAGCTAAATTGGCAGCAAGTAACAAATTCTGTGGTTGAACATGCAATTTAATTCCATTTGGTAAGACGACGGGCTTCGTTGATGATGTTCCATTCGTTTTTGGTTTCAGCATTAAATTCTACAACAAAAAAAAAAATTAAATTAAAATTTTTCTCTTCAAAAAAATCATTTAAAAATTTTACCTGAGCTTCTTGCGCTTCCTCGTAACCCGAATCCGACGAATTATCGCTCATGAATTTGCCGGTTTTGCAATTTCCATTTTCCGACAAGTCCGACGACGGTCGAACACTTTGATCCGTGCACAATTTGACCAAATCCAGCGATTTGAGTTTCGTTGCTGACAATTTTTCCGTGGATTTTACAATTTTGCCGCCATTTTCGGCTTTAATTTTGTGCAAAACGTCTTTGTTGGGCACGATTTCGTCGTCGTCGTCAGATTCCCTCCGTAGCGGGACCACAATTGGCGCTCCATTGCTCGTGCCGTTACTTTTGATCACGATATCAGTCTTCTGCGTGGCGGATTTTTTGTTGTCGTCACTCCCGTTGGCGGGAATTAAGACATTATTGCCTCGTTTGCTGTACAAATGATGCTTTTTGAATGCCGTGGTGTTCGTATTGAACAAATCTGACATTTTTGTGATCTTGTTGAAACCGGTATGCGATGCATTTTCGATATTTTCTTGGATTTGCTCGTCCGTGAGCTTGATTAGAAGGTCGTCTGTGTTGCAATTTCCATTTAATTCGTGTTCCAAGTCGACTTCTTTCTTCACGACGCTCGTTTTTCGTCGAATTTTGTGCTCGGGACAGGGCTCGGCACGCAAAACGTCGATAATAACAGCACTTATCATGGGATTTTCGTACACGACGCCGCAACACGTCATTTTTTTCTTCCAACATTGCGTATCGAACAGCACCAAATCCTCCTGTTTCCTCTTATTCTTGAACGGATGATAATTTTTCCGCTTATATTTCGAGCTGACAGCTTTTGGAGCACCATCATTGCCATCAGGCACGCCGTTACTCGAGTCACCGTCACTCAAACTCGACATTGGGCTATTTGGCGACGACTCGCCGTCAGATCCGCTTGAATCCATGTCCTTCTTTTGTGGTTGCTTTTTGAGTTTTAGCACTGCGGTGCCGTTTTCGACGGGCTTTTTCTTTGTTTTCTTGAAAATTTTGCTGAAACGCTCGGGCACGCATGAAATTGTGTTCTTTTCGGCAGATTTTTGCGATGCGGCGACACTTTTTGTCGAAGTTGCTTTTTCTTCTTTGCCGTCATCTTTGCGTTTCTTGAATTTTGTCATAGATTTGAGGCCGGGACCGACACGAGCATCTACTACGTGCCCCCAATGACGATCACTGCCGGGCGGAAGACGCTTGAATCGTTTCACAAGCAAGACGCAGGCATTGCAAATCTCTCCCTTGCGTGGCGTTTCCAGCTGGAAACACTCGATGAAGTCATATTCGTACTTTTTTGAGTCTGTGAAACGTGAACTGCAAGGAAAAAATTAAAAATTAGTTGGAAATTTCGTAAATAAGGTAAATTTTATTTTAAAAATTTTTCACATTATTTCAGATTTTGAAACTTTTGAGTATTTTCATGGTAATAAATATTTTTTTTTTTGACAAAAATTAAAAAAAAAATTAAATAAAATTTTCTTATAAAATTGAATTAAATTTTTAAAATTCTTATTATTTAATTAAATTTGATTATTTTTTAATTAATTCAATAATTTAGATTTTTTTTTAATTTAAAAAAAAAATATCGAAATAATTATTAAATTAATAAATTTTTAATTTAAAAATAAATAAAAAATTAAAATAATAATTTAAAAAATTAAATTAAATTATTTAATTAATTAAAAAAAATAATAATTAAAATTAAATTAAATTTTTAAAAAAATAAAAATATAAAATAAATTTTAAATAAAATAAATAAAAAAAATAAATAAATTTTGTATTTTATTTTTAATAAATTTTTTTAATTTAAATTTTTTAAAAAATTTTAAAATAATTTTTAAATTAAAAATAAAAATATTAAAAATTATTTAAATTTTTATTATCGGCTTTGGTAAAAATAATTAAAATTTAATTAACTTTAACACTTTTTTGTCAATTTTTTAAAATTTCAACCTCAAAAATTAATAAAATTGAAAAAAAATCAAATCTGAAGAAATGTGAAAAATTTTTTAAAATCAAAACTGCCTTAAAAAAATAAAAATCTTACCTGCTCGACTTCGCTTTGCAGATACAACAGCCTGTTGATGACCGGTAAACCTTTGGCTTATGGAACGAAAACATTTTTCACTTTATTTTTATATTTTTTTCAGTTTTTTGCTAAAATAATTCTTCCAATTCTCGATTGGAATTCAGTTCATATGTGGATCAATCGTGCTCAGTAGCAGCTGATTGGATTCACTTATCATGTAAGAATTCTCGCGACTTCTTAATGCGACACTTTCTTCCGTCAAACGCGACAAATTCCAAAGTAATTCCACACTTGATCGATAAATTGTCCTTCGACCATCCACTATTTGGTTGTAATTTCTCTAAAAAGAAACAAAAAAAAAAAAAACAGAATTAATAACAAATTCAAGCTAAAAACGTTATTCGACCTATAAAATCCTTGGGAGAAAAGTACCTCGAACATGTCGATGGCGAAAAAAATGAACCAAAATTGAACGAGAATCGCAATCACGCTGTAAAGTAACACAATTAACATCACTTTTAATGTAAAATTAACTAAATTCCGTAAAAATTCTTCACAAAAACTCGCTTTGACGTGCTACGACTTTCGCGTCGTACGACATTATTTGTTAGATTTTCTACTTTTTTTCTGCTTTTGACTCGAAACATTCTCTCTCTTTACTCACCGAAACTACGAAAAATTGTTTACTACATGCGACGTACGGCATATGACGTCACTTGCCACGCATGAGCACAACGACGAGCAGTCATCAATTTGTTGTAATAAAAATCAGAATGAACGAAAAATAAAAAAAAATAATTTTTGCCGGTTTTGCATTTTTTCTTTAAGCGGGGGTGACAATTTTTTAAGCAATTGTACGAAAAAAGCATAAACTGCGCAAAAAAAGATTAAAAAAGTAGGTGACCTACTTTGGAATTTCATGAAAAATTGACACACTTTGAGATCATATGTTTTGTTGTTATTTACGCGCGGCAGAACCTACTTTTGAAGCGTAATCAGCAAATAAAAATAAATTGATAAGACGCACTTAAAATCGGTTCCGAGAGAGAAAAAAAGGCATCAGCTGGTATCGCTTTGGTAAACAAAGTACTTGGGTTATCTTATCAGTTGTTTGTCGAGTACATGATTTGTGGTACTCAAGACACGATCCGGCTTGGATTTGCCTAAAGTGTGTACAAGTAGTGACGTGAGGCACTTTAAGAAAGTGATAAGGGGACAAAAGATGCATTCTTAAGTGCACTGAGAGAGGAGAATTTGGTTGGAGATTCAATTTTCGACTATTTTTTGATAAATTTTTTATCGTAAAATGTCAAAAAGTTCAAAAATTTTAATTTTTTGAAGAATTTTTTTATCTTAATATGTCAAAAATTTCAGAAAATTAATTTTTTAAAATGATTTTTGAACATGTTTTAATGAAAAATGTGAAAAAATTGAAAATTTAAAGTTTGAAAAGTCATTTAATAAATAAAAATTGATAATTTTCAGAAATTTTTTCTAAAAAATCCTAAATATTTTTAAAAATTTAAATTTTTTTAACAAAAAGGGACTGAAATTTATGAATTTTAAGGAAAATACAAAAATTTTGGTTCATTGTAAGTTTTTTACGTTCATTTTTGTTTAAATTTAAGTAAAAATTGTACTTTATGAGTTCAAATTTAGCAAAAATTCGTTTGGTTTTTGACAAAAAATATCAAAAATTCATTTTTTGAAAATATTTCAGTAATTTTTTTTAATTTTTTGGAGAAAATTTTAAGTTTTTAAACCAACATCTGAATATATTTTACATTTTTGGACCAATTTTTAGCATTAACTTTTAAAAACTACTCAAAACTTTTAATTTTTGATCTATTTTTTAAGAGGAAAATCTTTAAAACTCAATTCTAATCTAAAAATTGAAAAAATTTTTTAAATTTTTTGAGCAGTTTTGATAAATTTTTAATTAAAATTTGCAATTTTAGGTCAAAAATGCACTTTTTGATAGTTTCTTTTGACAAAAAATAATTAATCTCTTTAAAATTTTATTAAAAATTAACTTTTATTATATGAAAATTGTCTAAAACTTGAATATTTTTATCACTTAATGAGCATTTTAATTGTTAAATTGATCCATTTTTATAAATTTTTTTTAATTTTTGCACAAAATTTGATGCATTTTAGCTTAATTTCTCACATATTTCAAATTTTTTTATGTAATTTCATCTAATTTTTTACCATTAAAATTAATTCAAAAAATATTTTTGATGAAAAACATTTTTTTTTTAAATTTTTATTGACTCTTGATGATCGTTAATTAGCACTTTTGATTAACATTCTTAATTAAAATTGTCAAAAATTTTCTTCACATGACTTTAACAAGTATTTTATGAGCATAAGAATTATTTTGCTTCTATCAAAAATTTCAACTTCAGTAAATTTAATATTTTTCTTTAAATTTTTCATCCAAAATTATTATTTTTTAAATTTTTTTAACAAATTTGAGTCACTTTTAATGAATGACATCGCCTTTTCCGTAAAATTTCCTTCTCTCCATGTCTTGTAAGTACCTCATAATCTCATTGATAAGCAAAATTCCCGTCTTTACACGAAATATTACAGCAAATACACACTCGAGACCTTTTAATTCAATGACAATGCCTTCACCATCGATCGTCGGTCAAGGACGTTCATGACTTGATATTTTTTTTTGCACCTTCAGTAACCGGCAAAAAAGCTCCCAAAACTGCGAAAAACTTTAATTACTATTTTTGTTTAGTTTCAGATCGACAAACGGCGAACGACGACGCGCGTATGAGAATCGAGGTCGTTGACATTTTATTTACGCTTCCTAAATGTATTCCCGGTTGTTGTTTATTTTGCCTCGGTACGACGTACGAGCATCAATGATCACCGCACAGTCATTGACGAATGAGACACACATACACTTTACCGCCAAAACCGTACGCACACATCCAAGGAAAACGGGAAAAGCTTCGTTTGCACGCAGACAAACAGCCAGAATGAACCGAACCGAGGGGGATGTTGAGACGCGACGAGCATGTATTAGTTTTGATTTTGTTTTTATTCTGACGTTCGTCGTTCAAGGTGTTCGTAATTCCACTCCAGACAGACAAAAAATTCTAGAAAACAAACGAACACCACCTGCTGAATGCTTTTTTTTACCTTTTCTTCGACTTTTTCGATTTTTTTTTTCTCATTGACGACCTCGAATTATCGAAAAAACTCAAAATGAGGTCTAGCACGCGTGTGTCCTCATTGGCAACCGTGTCGCGGTATCTCGAAAAAAAAATGTTTAAAAATAAATCGCGCCGTTATCGTCGCCGAACAAGACTCCGTCGTTGGTGTATCGGTACTGATTTGTTGCAAAATAAAAACATTCCGAGCGAAAAAATAACGCACGACGAACGAAAATAACAAAACAACATCGCTCTAGATAACCTTGAACCTGATGGTTGTACGCAAAAAATTATTTTTTTTTTCGCTCGTTTTGATCGTTCATGAGACTAATTCAATGAACTTTTGTATAAAAAATCGCGACATTCGTACGAAATTTATTTTTTGGTTCTTTTGAATAGAATTTTGTGCATGAATTTCGTGGTTTTTTTGTCTGTATGTGGTAGAGGAACGAACGGAGGAAGGGTTCAATGAAACTTCTTGGGGAATGACCATGAGTAACGTCATGAGCTTTTTTGCGGGTTTTTAAAGTTTTTGTGAGTCATCAATTAGTTTCGTGAATGGTATTGAACTAAAAATAAATAATTTGAAAAATTTAATTAAAATTAAAAAAATAAAATTTTAACAAATTAATTCATTTAAAAAAAAAATATTTTTTAAAAATTTTATTTAATTAAAAAAAAATTAATTATTAAAAATTATTTAATAAAAAAATTAATATAAAATTTTATAAAATTTATTTATTTTTTTAATAAATATTAAAAATTTTTTAAAAATTTTAAAATAAATTTAATAATAATTTTTAATTAAAATTAATTTTAATATTTTTATAAAAAATTAATTAAAATTTATTAAATTAATTTAAATAATTAATTTTTTATTTTTTATTAATTTAAAAAATATACAATTAAAAAAATTAAATAAAAGTTAATTAAATAAAAGTTAAGATCAATTTTTAAAAAATAAATCTTTGATAAATTTTAAATAATTTAAAAAATAATTTAATTAAATTTATTTTTTGTGAATTTTAATTTTAAAAAAATATTTAAAAATAATTAAATTTTTTAAAAATAAAAATTTAAAATTTTTGAATTTAAAATAAATTTTTGTTCAATTAATTAATGTTTTTTATTAATTTAAATAATTAATTCTTTATTATTTAATATAAAATATTTTTTTTATTAAAAAATTTAAAATAAATTAAAAATATTTAAAATTATTTTTTTAAATAATTAATTAAACTTTAATAAATTTTAAATAACTTTTCATTAAAAATTTTATTTTTTTTTCACAACGACTCGTTAAAAATAAACCTTTCCATAATAATTCAATTGCATTTGTAGTAACTGAATATAATAACAAAAGTAGTGCGAACGTGACATCCAACACATGTGCATCTCACGTGTAGAGTAAGGTCGTGTTTAGCAGTTTAAAAATAGATGCATTTATAGATTAACGTTCGTTTTACAATATTTTTGTAAACAAATTGTGTACAAATTATCGAGGAACAAAAGCGCGCGTAACGTTTTTCAAAGTCAATGAACGTGTTGACTTGAGGGACGCATGAGATTAGATTTATTGAGACAGGAAATGAGAAAAATTCAATTTTTAAGGGAGAAAAGTCAATGACATTTAGTCAAATTTATTAGTTTTGGGAAAAGGCAGTGACTTTTTAAGACTTTAGTGATAAATGACAACTGTTGAAATTGACTTTTGGGGAGAAAAATTTTCGAGTTTCAAGTTTTTTTAAGTTTTAAAGTCTTTTAAAAAGCTTCTCAGTACAAATAAGTAAATGACAGCTGTCAAAAATACATCTGTGAAAATTTGAGAGTCAATTGACGTTTGTCAATGTCAATTTTGACAGCTGTCAAAATATTTTAAAAGCTAGAATCGCAACCTAAAATATTGAATTTGGTCCAAAAATAAAGAAAATTAACAATTTAATTGAAAAAACTAAAAAAACAAAATTTTTTGACATTTAAAATAAATTTTGACAGCTGTCATCTGTCAAAAATTATTTATTTTTAATTAAATTTTAAAAATTTTAATTTTTTGGAAATCAGATTGAAGTTTTATATGAATTTTAGCTCATCATTAATACAAAATCTTTAATTTAGAACGAAAAAAAAAATAATGACAGCTGTCAAAATATATTTTAGGAATCTGTCAGAATGAATTTCGACAGCTGTCATTAATTATTTTAAATAAATTTCAGTCTCATTTCCAAATATATCTCTAAAAATTAATAAAATAAGCAATTTATGATATTAAAAATTAATTTTAAATATTAATCATCCGTCAAAAGTTAAAAAAATGTCAAAAATTCTTAATTTTTATCAACTTTTTAATTTTCAGATCAATTTTTATGACTTTTTATTTTTTTTTCAACTTTTTTACCGTAAAATCCTCAAATTAAAAATATTTTCAACTTGCTTATCAAAAATTTTCTATTATCTCATCATCAATTCATCGATTTCTTATCAATTTTCAATTTTGCACCTAATCAAACTTCAATGTCAAACCCCCATCAAGGACTTTCTTTGTCTTCAAATGACCTCTAAAACATTTGTCAATACAAAAATTTACTTTCTTCTCACTTTTTGCATCACTTTCTCAACTTTTCTTTTCACATTTTTCACTAATCCAATCTAATTATGTATTATTTGTTATCGACATCACACAAAAAATGTTGTCTAGACGAAAAAAAAACATCGTTGTCTGTAACACTTTTACACTCTTTTCTTCTCTTGCTGCTGCCTGTCTCTCTGTAACATACCTTGACCTTGTACAACAAAATTTTAATAGTGCAGCACTTTTCTCTGTACGATTTTTTATGGCAATATACGCTTCTTGTTGTCAGTTACAACCAATTGTCTCGACTGATAATATTGAACTGTACCTGATATCGCTCGATTTTGTTCTTGAGCTTCTTTCGGAGGGAGAAAAAGACACAAAAAGTAAAAAAAAGCAACTACGACATAAACAAAGCGACAAAAAGTGAGTAAAATGAATGAAGTCTAGTCACTTTTCGCGCATGTTTGGAAAAATCCCCCGTTTGAAATGTGAAATGTGGAGTAAAAGCACATGTCTTGAGGTGACCTAGACATGCGAAAGATTTAAAAAAAATTTTTTTTATTTTTCAATTGAATTCCAAACCACCTACTCACCGCTGTTCGAGTGTGTGAGTAAGTAAAGTCGAATTGTAAGTCACGTAACTGTCGAAAAAAGCACTACTGTGACCCACTTTGAAGCCGTAACGCCGTAAAGTTGTTTTGCTTGTTGCTTTTTTGTTGTTAAATAAAACATATCCGCACACATTTCAATTTTTTACCAAAGTTGCACAACAAAAAGCTCATTTTTTGCACGTAGACGCTCGAAAATTCGGCGAGAATGAACAAAAATGACAAAAAACTATCAATTATGTAGCAGAAATGTTGTGAAAGTGAACGTTGCTTGATGAGTAATTCATTCATTTCAGTGTTTTTTGCAGCTTCACAGCTTCTTTGAACGACTACAAAAAAATTGAATGAATAAAATAGAAAGTAAAGTTACACAATTTTGTGCAAAACTTGAGTTACCTGAGCGATTTTCGTCGATCAAGAAGGGGCCATACCTTTAAATTTATTGTGTCGGGACATCTGTTCATGTTTAAAATGCATCAAACAAAGAAAAAATCTTCGTCCCGTTTCTTACGTTCGTCAGCGTACGACACACCTCAATACTGCAATTGTATGCATCCATCCAGTTTCATTATTTAAAAAAAAAAATTTTGTTGTTGTTGCCTGTCAGCCAGTTACTTTGAGCTGTTAATGTAAATAAATACGGAACATCTGTGCTTGTATGGGTGATCCAGTATAAGTTCTTGATACGAAATAAGCTCGGTTTTCGTAAAAAAAAATCAACACAGAGGCAAAAAGATATTTTTATTATCCAATAAAATGGTGCAACTTTTGTTTCGTTTTTGAAAAATTAAGATTTGACACGATGAACAATGGCGATGAATTTGCAGAAATTATTTTTTTTTTGTTTTACAAATTTTTAGGTTAAATTTTTTTTTTAGTGAAAATTGGATTTTTTGAGGTTTTTAAGGGATGACAACTGTTTAAAAATATTTTTATGGGTGAGATTTGAAAATTTTTGGGATTTTTATTTAAAATGATGGATGACAGCTGTTTAAAATGGGTTAAAATAATTTTTGACAGGTGTCAATTTTATTTTTGATAGCTGTCATTGCGTATTTTTTTATTGAATTTAATGAAAAAGTTTCATTTTTTTTTATAAAGATATGATTTTGACAATTGTCAACTGTCAAAGTTGCTATAAAATTCGATAAAAATGAAATTTTTTGACAGCTGACATTGTAGATTTTGAGGTTAAATTATGAATTTCGACATTTTTTGACATTTGAAATGTATTTTGACAGATGTCATTTGTCAAAAATGTCTTAAAATTGAAAAAAATGGAAAATTTGAAAATTTTCTTTCAAAACTTTAAAATTTTTATTGATATTGTTAACTTTTGACACTTAACATCTGTCAAAAATGACAAAAACTTTTAATTTTGACAGTTGAAAAAATTGTTAAGTCAATTCTAATACTTGACTTCTGTCAAAAAATTAAAAAACTTCAAAACTTGACAGTTGTCATTAAAAAATTCATTAAATTTCTATAAAAAAACTTCAAAAATTTTCTTAAATAAAAATTCAATTTGACAGTTGTCATTGATTAAAAATTTGAATAAAATTGAACTAAAATTCTAAATTTAAATTTTGACAGATGTCATTTGTTAAAAATGTAACAAAATTGAATGTTGAAAATTTAAAAATATTTTTAAAAAATAAATTTTTGACAGTTAACATTATTTTTTTCTTTCACTCAATTTTGACACTTGACAGCTGTCAAAAAACATCAAAATTTGACACTTGACATCTGTCAAAAAATTCAAAAACCTAAAGTTTTGACAGCTGTCATTAAAAAAATTTGTAAATTTCAATTAAAAAATTTTCCAATCCAAAAATTTTCTTCAACAAAAGTCAAAAATGAACATTGACATCTGTCACAAATGTCATTAAAAGTTCTTATCTCCTCTAAAAACGCACCAAATGTCAATAAACCGCTATTACGCAGTTCAAATTGTGATAAAAACATTTGCCATATTCATTAAATACAATTAGGAGGAACGATTTCTGTTTTTATTTATTTTTTCTTGTGTTGTTATTATTGAAAACGTAGACAAAAACACGTCTCTCTTGCTCGCTGTTTTGTCGTTGGTCGTCGTCGTCGTTGCCGTAGTTTAATAGTATTCGCACAAATACTTGAGTGCCTTGCTTTCCATCTTTCCTCAGTATGTGAGTTTATCACCCTGTTTTTTTTTCGTTTGGATTTTTTTTTTTGGAATGACAAAAAAATTCACTCACACTGGAATAATTTTTTATTTTTTACTTTTTAATTTTTTTTTTTAAATGTAAAAGTTGATTCTTTAACATTTATTTTTATTTTGCTTCGAATTTTTTATTGTTATTCATTCATTTGGTGTACGTGACACAGAGATACGTCGCACTAACACACATACTCCCGCAAACATGTCCGAATGCAATGACTGATGATGCTTCGCCTCGAAAAAACTCGGAAACTGATTTTGTCACGTCAATTTTTGTCGTTTTTCCCAAAAAACTTCGGGAAATTCCAAAAATTTCACGTTTCAGCAATTGCCATTGCGAATTTTCAGTGATTTTTTGGGTTTTTTCGATGGCGATAAAGCAACGGAGACTCTCGCTTTGCATATACACACAGCTGCTGCTGCACACTTACACACACACATTGAAAGGAAAAAGCTCGCACGCACGTAGCTCCGTCGACGCTCGACAGATTGTTGAACAACAATGAACGTCCATTTTCCCTTGTAGTCTCTCCGACTTTGACGACGCCAATATTTTCGCAAATTAACTTACCTAATGCGTGATTATCTGCAGTGACATGTGAAAAAATGGACACTTTACAAACACTCGAATATTTTTGGCGTAATTTTAACAAAAGTTTTCACTAATTACTATGGAAAAGGGGCCTGTGAATCACCACCCGAAATTTTTGTTTTAGCCGATTTTGTATTAAAGTATTAACTTTTGTGGTGCACGGTGACAGTGAATGTATTTTAACTCTTTGCGGGCCGGAGATGAGGGCACGAAAAATGGTAAATGTCAAAATATCGCATGTTGATTGCATACTTTTGAGAGTTTTGATAGCGATTTGGCGTGGCGTCGTTCATTAATGACTTTGATTTGATAAGAAATTTTTAATTGAAATTGATTTTTAATTAAATTTATTTGAATTTTCATGAAAATTCGATTTTTTTTCCTGTGATATGAGGTATCAAAATTGATTTTTTTCATATGAAAATATTTAGAACAAAAATTCAACTAAAAAAAATTATAAATTCAATTTAAAAAAAAAAATTAATTTACTTTTTTTCTCTAAAAATTTTTAATTTATCAGTTCAGAATCTTAATTCTATTGAATTTATTTTTAATATTTGAAATATTTTGATCCTCAGTATTAATTTAAGCCTTATTTGCTTAATTTTGACATCCTGATGATAAATTTTAATTTTAGCGTGAAATTTGGATTTTGCATGGTTTTCATATTAAATTTTAACAAAAACCTAACTTTCGTAAAAAAATTAAAATTAAAAAAAAATTATTTAAAAATATTTTTAGATCATCTACAATTTTAAAATTGAAAAATTAAAAAATGACTTTATAGCTTAATTTAGTGAAAGTTTTACTCATTTTAGAGAAATTCTTGAACGAATTTTAAAACTTTTCTTATGCTTTTTAGAATACTCAAAATTTGGCAAAATATTTAAAAAAAATAAAATTTTAAATTAATTAATTAAAATTTATATAAAATTAATATTATAAATAAGTAAATTGTCGAAAAAGTTTTATACAAAATTTTTCAAATTTTTAAATTTTGAAAATTTCTTAAGAGGTTAAATTTAAGAAATTTTATTGAATATGTAAAAATTAAGAAATTTTTTAAATTTTTGCATAATTGTAATTTTTGAAAAATTTTGACAAAATTACAATATTTTTCATTAGAATAAGAAATTAAAATTTAAATCAGGTTATTTAAAATAAATTTTCAAAAGTTTTATTTTTTTTACATGCAAAATTGATTTCAATGAAAAAAAATTTTTTTTTTAATATTATTCAAATTTTGAGTCAAAAAATTTTGAAAATTATAAAAAAATATTAATAATTTTAAAAATATAAGATATTTTGTCGAAAATTTAAATTTTTAAAATCTAAGTACTAATTTTTTACCGAATTTTAACCAATTAAAAATATTTTTCTTTCTAATTGTTGAAGGTCTTGAAAAATTTTCAAAACTTTGAAAAATTTTTTTTTTCATATTTTAAAAGCTTTTAACACAAAACATTTTTTTATTAGAAATCTTGTAATAAATTCATTAGAAATATTTTATTTTTTTTTGTTGTAAAAATTAAAAATTTTTCATCAAAATTTTTTCAAAAAATTTTACATGTCGACATGTTAATCTTAAATTCGAATAATGAAATTGCATTAAATCTTGCAAAAACTATTTAAAAAATTTAAAATCTTAAAGAAATCCTTAATCTTGCAAAAACTTATGACTTAAACTTTTACGTAAGCCTTATCCAAATGAATATTTTGACTTTATCGTTTTTTGAAAAAAAACTTAAGCTCAAGTAAACATAAAGTTAACATAAGTCAAAGGTTAAATATTTTTTGAATTTCCAATAAAATTATGAGAAAAAAATTTTTTTTTTTGAAAATTTTCCAAAAAAACAATTTTTAATTAAGTCAATTAAATTGACTTAAGCCAAATTTTATTGACTTTCTCTTTTGACTTAATAAGTTTTGCAGTCCTGGTTTTAAATATTTCTTCTTTTTCACTATTTTAAATTGATCAAAATTTTAAATATTTTCAAAAACTCTCAGACGCCATTTATGAACGACGCCTAATCCAAAGATTCGCCTTTTGCTAATTCATCAATCTCCGTACGCTCCGTATGATGTATGTCTCACACACTGTACGTGACATACGATAATCCCTCCCCCATGTCACATTTCCCCTGCAAAATTGTGCCTCGGGCCTTATCACTTTCATTCGCCTCACGATCGAAAACGTCACACACAACTCCTCGTGGTTCTTTATAGGTAATTTCGGTGATTTTGTAGCAAAAAAATGCAAAAGTTCTTGCAAAAACACGGATAACTCGCCCAATTGCAAAGTGTATTTGTGTAACGTGGTCGCAGGCAATCGAGAAGTGCGTGGCAAGTGCGCGTTAAAGACGTGGGAAACGCCAAAAAGTCGTCACACAAATCTTTTTCTCGGTGCTTTCGGGGTGCTGCTATCAAGTGCATGGTGTGTGAAAAGGTGCTCGAGAGTCGAAAACGGTGGCGCGACACGTAACTTCGCATCCGGGGATCGTGATCGTGACATTTTTTTTATCAGTTGACGACGTTGTATAACTTTGTGAAGCGCAAATTTTCCGTGCAAAAATTATCGCGAACGAGACGTTGTCAACGACGAGCTCCTCTTCTTCTTTGCCACACATTTTTTTTTGCGTGTTGTGTGTACGACGACGACGTGATTTCCCATTCTCGAACGTTTCTCGATCACATTGTGTCCAAAAAAATTTGAATTTCCTCCGCGAAATTTTCCTTTTTTTGGCTACAATGAAATTTCTCATTATGTCATAGAGCGACGGTGCACCCAAAAACTAACACATATAGGTTAAAATAAAATAGTAGTCAATCAGTGTGACAAAAAAGATATAATATACATATAAAAGTATAGTGAAGAACACACAAGAGACGAAAAAATAACACATCCACGGTCCTTGTGTGCCATGCTTCTTTCGTTGTGTCGTCTCAACAGCATCAAAGTGTGATCTAATTACGACGTTGTTATGTGCTGGCTCTCTCTCGCGCTGGCTATGCTGCTGATGATAACGTAAAAAAACAGTGCAAAACAGTGAATCACAAGAAAAAACACGAAAAAAATCCTGATAAGGAAGAAAAATGAGACTTTAGTGACTTTAAAAGAAAAAAAAAATAAAAAAAAAACTTTTTAAACAAAAAAAAAAAATCTGTAGAACTAGGCAAATGCTGTGTTAACGCCCCGTATCCCGTAAACCTCAGAAGCAGAAGCAACAAATAACTCTTCAACCCATCATTCGCCATCCAAACCCACATCCCGTCATGAAAGCTGACGAAGAAGTAGCAACAACCACGACGACGACGGCGCCTCCGGCAACGAACGATCCCGACGTGCCCACATCCAACGAGGAAGTCGATGACGATGATTCGAGCTTTGTGCCGGTCATCGGGCACAAAAAGGGACAGCAACGTGCCAAGAAACGAGCGCGTGACACGAAACGTAGTTCGGGCGGAGCTCCGGCAGCGCAAACCGAACATGCGGGCAACAAGGAAAATAAAGGCAAAGGAAAGCGACGAGAAAGGAAAAACAATAAAGAGGCAAATAAGGAACAAGCAGGAACGGAAAATAAAGAGACAGTAGATTCGTCGTCGGGTAATACGAGTGATCAGCAAAAGTCGGAGGCGGAAAATCAACCGCCAAAGAAATTCGTTGAAGCGCCCTTGCCCAAAGTTAATGCATGGAAGGTGAGTTTTAGTTTTTTTTTTAAATTTAGTAATTTGACAGGGACGGGAATTGAGCTTGATTTGAAAACATTTCGATTAATTTTTGGCATTTAATAGTTAAAACTGATAAAAAAAGCATAAAAAATTAAAATTTTAAAAGGAATTTTCAAAAAAAATTTTATTTTAAAAAATTTTCTAAAAAATGTTCAAGCAAATTTGCTTAATTTGAACATGAATTAATTTTTTTCAAGATTTTTATCTTCTTTCAGTAAAAACTGAAGTTTTTAAAAAATTTTGACAGCTGTCACTTCTAAATTGTCAAAAAAATTTTAAAATATTATCCTAAATTATATTATCAAAATATTATTTAATGAAAAATCCTTAAAATTTTGTTTTTGACAGAATTTTGACATCTGTCAAGTGTCAACTGTCATAAATTTTACTCAAAAGTCAAGTTTCAAATGTTTTTGAGCTTTTTTCTTATAATTTTGATCAAAGATAGTACAAAATAACTTTGAAATTTTTGAAAATTTGACGTTTTAACAAATTTTTTGACAGCTGTCATCTTGTGAACTTTCTAAAAATGGTTATTTTTGGGCATTTTTTAAATTTCTTTGTTAAAAACACGTTAGAAATATTTTTCAAAATCTTTTTAAGTTGAAATTTTTAAGAAATTCTGACGTTTAAATGGATAATTTGACAGCTGTCATTTTTCAAACGTCAAAATTTATCACAAAATGTCTCTATTTGAATATTTTTAGAGCTCAAACATTTAAAATTGGCTAAAATAACTCTAAACATCGCTTTAAAAAGCTTTTGTTTTTAAAAATTTGAGATTTCAAAAAAAATTTTGACAGCTGTCATCTTTCAAATGTCATAAAATAGCAAAAAATTAAGTTTTTTTTGAACTGCTCTTGTGCACAGAAAATTTTTTACATAAAATATTCTTAAAATATTTTTAAATTTCCTTTATACTCAACATTTAATCAAAAAATTTGACAGCTGTCATCAAAACTGTCAAAAATAATTTTTAAAATTCTTTGAAATATGAAATTTAATAATTTTTGACAAAATTGAATAATTTTAAGGCATGTTTTGCCCTCTTGCATCCATCACTGCCCCTAATGACAGCAATAACTGATAAAAAGTAACCATCAATTACCCGTGATTGCCGCGATTGTCACAAAATCTCTTTGTTTATTACCTGGAAAAGTCACCAAAAAAACAAAAAACAAATTTAACGTTAACAATTTTTTGTGTTTCGCGAGACGAAAAGCCTCTCAGAGTCTCTCGCTCTGTAAATTATCACATATATTTATACCGTGTCGCATTGCATAATATTTAAATGACACGGACTCGCTATATATAAAACAGCTGTAATAATAGCAAGACTGTCGATCGTCGTCGTCGTCTTACTTTTTCGTTACGAATTCAAATTATTTAGTTTTTATCGTTGGGGAAAGAGCTCAACTCACTTACCTACTCTGAGATAAATATTTCTTCGATGCTCGCATGTGTGTGTGCCATATGTGATTTTTATTTTATTTTATTTTTTGAGATTACGTGTACCTGCTCGTAAAAAGAGAGGAGACTTGCGACGTAGTAGAGAATCGGGATCTTATCAATAATTATGTCTTCCAGACTGAAATTTTAGACGTAAATTTTTAATTAATAATTTTTGTTTGTTCGTTTGAAGAGACGACGAACATCAACAACAGGAATAAAGATAAGATTGCAAGCAAGTGTCAAGGTTGCAACGATTATACAAAAATTTCACACCTTTGAGGATTTTCATGACAAGGCGAAGTGACGAAAATATTTACACAAGTGGCGAGCCCTCCAGCGTCACATGATAAATTAAATAACTTAATGTTTATGAGATTTTTTTTTATTTTTTTTTAAATAGTTTGAAAGTTGGATTTTGTGAGAAAAATTTCCAATTTTTTTGATAATTCATGAGAGATTTCAAATTTAAGGACCAAACATGAATTTAAAATAATTTTTTTTTATTAAATTTTTAATTTTTTAAAACTTTGCTTCAGTAATAATGGACTTAATTAATTAAATAATAAGTTTAATAAAAAAATAATTTTAAATTATAAATTAATAAATTTAATATTATAATCAAATTAATTAATTTTTTAAAAAGAAAATTTGATAAAAAAATAAATAAAATAATTTAATAAAACTACCGATGAAAAAATAAATGGAATAAAAAAAAATATTTTTGTTTGTTATCATTAATTAATTTATTTATTTATTTTATTAAATATAAAATTTTTTATTTAAAAAAAATTTAAACTAAAATTAAGTTTAAAAAAATTCATATTTTTTGTAATTTTTAAGTAAAACAAAAATTCTTTTTTAAATGTTAAAAAATTGTATTAAATATTTTATTAAAAAGAAAATAAAAAATTCAAGTTTTTTGATATTTTGTTCTTTCATATGAATTAATTTTGATTTATGTTTTTCAATTTTAAAAAATTATTTTTTTTAAATATCTTTTAAGAAACTTAATTTTTTTTTTAATTATACATTAATTTTTTTTTAAATGTATAAATTTTTATAAAAATATAAAATTAATTTTTGAAATTTAGAAAAAAAACTTTTATCATTTTATTTTTACAGAAATTAAAATTTTTAAATATTAAGCCTTCGGATTTGCTCAAAAGCTACAAAAAAAAATGAAAAATAAATTTAAAAAAAATTTTTTTTAAATACTTTTTCTAAAATGATTTTTATTTTAAATTATAATTTAATATTTTTAATTTTTATTTAAATTTAATTATTAAAAATTGAATAAATTTTCAAAAAATAATTTAAAAATTATTTTAAATATTAATATTTTTAATTTTAAAAATAAATTAATAATAAATTGAATTAAATCCAAAAAAAAAAAAAGAAATAATAAAAATTAAATTAAATAAAATATTTTTTTTTTATTTTTTAAAAAATAAAAAGTTAATTTAAGCGGCCTAAATTTAAAAAAAATAATAAAAATTAAATTAACTAAAAGATAC
This sequence comes from Culicoides brevitarsis, assembly GCF_036172545.1. Taxonomy (NCBI): domain Eukaryota; kingdom Metazoa; phylum Arthropoda; class Insecta; order Diptera; family Ceratopogonidae; genus Culicoides; species Culicoides brevitarsis. The sequence continues at coordinate 8,906,960 of NC_087087.1, read as the reverse complement.
TTTTATTTTATTTTGATAAAAAATAATTTAATTTAATAATCAACGAAAAATTAAATTCAAAAAATAAATTATAATTTTCTCACAAAATCGCCGCAAACTCCCAATCTCACACATACGAAAAAAACGAAACGTACTGTAACGCAAAAACAGCAAAGAATGCCACGTATTAAACGTACCTCTAATATCAGTTGTTTTTTGGTCCAAAAAATAAATTTAAAATTTACTACGTACAAAAACTTGACAATCAATACGTACAAATAAAATTGTCTATAACGCACACACGAAAATTATTACACCATTAAAAACTGATAAACTGTCGTCGTCGCCGTTGTCCACAAAAACCACAAAAATTTTGACAAACTTATCAGTTTCTTTACTCTATTTCGACGTGTATTTGTGCATTCATTCGTTTTATCACAAAAATTCGCTGTTGCCGCAGAGAACGTAGATTTTGAAATACAAAAAAAAAGTAAAAGTTGCATACGAGCTACCTTGCCTTGGATCCGTTTGGGATCACTTTTGACCAAGCACACATGAATAAGTTACCAATCTACGTCGATTCGTCGCTCGTACAGCAGAAAAAACGAGTTTTGGTCTTTATTTATTTTTTTTTTTACAAATTTTTAATTTTTTCGGACACCGAAGCACGTGTGTGTCACACAATTGTCGACGTCGACGAAAAAAAAGCACAAAATTAGCATAATTTCTAATAAAGGGCTCTCAAAAGAGAAATTTCACACAAATATTTGCCTACCCAGAATACTCGGTATTTGTGCAGTTAGACACTGTGTTAATGTGTTAATGGTGTGCCGAAGCAACTTTTCATTCGCACATACAGCGCTGCATGCACCGAGAATTATTTTATTGAATTTATGAAAAAAAAAGACGTATAATGTGTGGATTTTACCGAAAGACGAATGAATGTTAAAAATTACACACACGACTAGGCAGGTAACGTGCACGAGACTTACTTCGCATGTACGGAGAAAAATTTTCAGTTTTTGTTGGAACGTTCTTGAGTGTGCACGGTCTCACCTGTAACTCCGCTTCGTACCTCGGGACGGTTTTTTGTGTGAAAAATCTAAAAAAAAATTATTTAATTAATTTTTTAATTTTAAAAAAAATTAAATTTCACTGAAAAATGGCAAAAATTTATTAAAAAAAAATATTTTTTATTTAAACCATAAAATAATAATAAAAATCTGCTGACTGATTAAGTAATCGAAAACTGTAACAAATTGCATCAGCAGCGAAAAATAAATAAATAATAAATAAAAAGTCATAATGGTGCATTTGGAAGTCGTGTCTGATTCGGAGACACAACAACAACCCCAGGTATGAGGATTTTCACTCAGTCAAGTTTTTTTTTTGTTTTTCATTCCTCAACGAAGTTCTTGGTTAGTAAAATCAGAGTGCGTAAAACTATTCAAAATTTCTTGTGTTGTTGTTTGTGACACAAACATACAAACACACAGACGAAAAGAGAGACTTGGCTCTATAAATAAATATTTCGTTAGCTTTTGTTTTTCTTTTTTTTATTTATTTATTTTCTTCTCGGTGATTAGATGAAGAAGAAATTTAATGAAATAACAAGTCGTCTCCATTTATGTGAATTAAATCTTCTTTTTAGACCAGTTATCGTCTTATCTATCAAGTTTTGATACGATCGTTGTTTGTCAAGGTCATTATTCTTCGTATTTAAATATTTAATTTAAATAAAATTTGTTAGGCTGAAGCGATGGGGAAAAATGTTTTAGATTTTTTTCATGAATTTTTATTTGAAAAATTTTTAAGTAATTTTATGATTTTTTTTTTCATATTTTTTAAACATTTATTAATCTTTTTAGAAGAAAATTTTATGAGTAAAATTAAATTTTTCATTATTAAATTAATTTAATTAAATTTTTAATTGAAATTATTTTAATTTAATTTTAAATTATTTAGTTATTTTTTAAAGCTGTTTGACTTTTATTTTTGAAATTTTAACAATTTTTTATTGAAAAACCTTCGAATTTAAAATTATTTTTAAAAAATTATTGCTTTTAAAAATTTAAAAATATTTTTTTTTCTTTTTATGAAAATAATAAATAATTTTAAAATAAATTAGAAATTTAAAATAACAAAAAAAATTTTTATTGAAATAAAACTTCTGATTTAATTTAATGATTTTTTGTAATTTAATTAAAATTATTAATTTAATTTTCTTATAATTTTATATAAATTAATTTTTATTACTAAGCAATTACTCATTTATTTTTTTTTTTAATTTTAAATTAATAATCATAAAAAAAATTATTTTTAATTTCAAAAATTTTTAACGGTCATTTTTTGAATTGACATTTACGAATTTTTACCTCAAAATGCAAATATTTAAACAAAAAAATATTTTTTGTATCCAATTTTTATCTAAAAAAAAATAATAAAAATTTTTAAAAATATTTTTAAAATTAAAAAAATCGAAAATTTAATAAAATTATGAAAATTTTTCATTAATCAACTCTGCCTAAAACTAAACAAAATATTCAAACATTTTTGTCAAACAAAATAGATCGAACATTAGCGTCTAACTTGCATACAAACTTGCAATGTAGTAGAATGGTATTCGACCTTCATGTTCATGTGTTCGCATGTGTGTGTAGATTTTAGTTATTTTTTTTTACAGATTTCGAGTCTTCTGTGGTGCATTTATTATATTAGCAATACAAACATAAAATATTTATAACAAAGGCAAAATAAATAAAATGAACGGACAAGAGAGTGTTGAATTGAAAAAAAAACCACTCTAACCAGTTCTTTGCACATTTTTACAACAACGCCCAACAACTTTTACGAGGAGTTGATAAGGATAGTTTTTGCATTTAAATAAATTTAAATAAAAAAAAATATTTACAATTTTTATGACTTTCTGCCAAGGAAACAGACGAGCAACAGGTATTGTTGCTATCGAAAAGTCGAATTAAAAAAATAATTTTATTAGATCAGAAAACTTGTTTTTTTTTTAATGAATTAAATTTATTTGTCGCTTTGATGTCTGACATGTGCATCTTTATTTTTTATTTTTAATTTTTTTTTATTTAAAAAAATATTTTTTAAATTAATTAAATTTATTTTTTCTATTTAAAAAAATTTAAAAATAAAAAAAAATTAATTTAATTAATTATTTTAATTAATTTTACATTTATTTTATTATTTAAATTTAAAAAAAAAATTATTAATTTTTTTTATAAAATGCAAGTCGTCTCCATTGACATTCAATCAGATGTTTGAGAACTCTCTCTTTCGTTGATCGCACAAAAAACACAATTTTAAAGTTCATTAATAAATTCTATTAATAGTTGCCAAAAAAATGTTTATACGAGTCGGAATTTCGAAAGGCACCCAAGATATTTTTATAAAATTTACACGAAGATGACAAATCGATGCATTATTAGATTCAAATTAATCTTAAAATTAGAAAAAAATTGAAATCACGAGTTTTCATGCCTAAATAAATATTAAATAATAATTGACAGACTTAAAAATAAATATTTTCGTACGTAATGAACTTTTTGCCAAACAAGAGTGTTTTTTTCTATATTTAAACAAAAAAATTAAAAAAAAATGTGTTGATGTAACGAAATACTTTGGACGATATATTTTCAAGTCAAGATCAACGAAACCAGTTCGCGATAATTTTAAATAAATAAATGCAAGAGTTGAATAAACTTTACGATGGACTTAAAAAGAGTTGAGTTCGTGTTACATAATGCGACGAAGTGCACACACACCTCCGCGCTACAGGTGCAATAAAGTGTGAGAGATAAGATATAATTGCTTGTGAATTTAAAGTTTTTTTTTGCGTTGAGTTATTATCGTGAACAATGTAAAGTAATGAAGGTGTCCAAATTTTTACATGAAATTAAAATTTTTTAATTATTTTTTGCTTAATTTTTCATTAATTTAAATAATTTTCGAATTTTGAAATAAATAAATAAAATTTTCGAAAATCAGATATTCAAATTTTCGAAAATCAGATATTTAAATTTTCGAAAATCAGATATTCAAATTTTCAAAAATTCGATTTCGAAAAAAAATTTTTTTTAAGAATATTTTTTTTTAGATTTTCTATAATTTTTCTTTAACAATTTATTTGTCTATGAAAAAAGTTTTTATTAAAGAAACATTTTCGAAAATTCGAAATTCTTCGAAATTTTGACTGAAACTAAAAATTTTAAAGAAAAATAAATGAAATTAACCATTTTTAGTAAAAAAATTATTTTTAATATTTTTTTAAAATTTTAATCATCAATTTGTAAAAAAAACTAAAATTTTCGAAATTAATTTCGAATTTTCGAAAATTTGTATATTTTTATTTTCGAAAATTTTTAAAAATGTGTCTCTGATGATTGAATGAAAAATTCTAACATTTTCAGTTAACACATTTGTTTCATTTTTTTTTTGTAAACTCTTCTTGGCATTTATCATTTTCTACATGAACGCACTCACATAATAACAAAACGTGCGGTAACCTTGACTTTCTGCTTTACTTTTTATTGTTAAATCACGTTATTTAGATATTTAGTTCGCAGAAAAACTTACCCATTCATTATTTGTCCATTGAATTTGCGTCAACAATTCTAAATGAGAGTGAGAGAAAAAAAAACAAAAAAAAATTTACCGGTTGTCGTTAAAAAGAAAAAAAATAATAAAATCGAGTCAAGGCAAAAATGTCTTAAATTTATGCTTTTCCTTTCCTTTTTTCTGAATTTTAATCGGATTTTTATGAATTTCTTATTAAAATGTTTTTTTTTCTTTTTAGATCCAAACTCCTCCGCCGCCAGCTGAGGATTTAAATCAAAATCAACAAACACAACGAAAGGATCATCATCATCATCAGTCGAATGCACAGGCGCCCAAAAAGGAGGAAATTAGCACTGCGAACGTTGTCAAGGAAAAAGTCCCGCTCAAGTCACAAACGAAGCCATCGAATGTAAATAAAAAAGGTTTGTTGATTTTTTGTGATTTTTTCACAGAAAAATATTAATTTTTTGTGTTTTTTTGTAGAAACTGCTCACACAGATGAACAAAAAGTTGTCAAGGGAAATACACAAGCACCAAATAAACGTCGTCCACAAAATCAAAATAATTTGCAAAAGGTACGTTTGAATTTTAAAAAATTGATAAATAATTTAAAAAATTAAATATTAAAAAATTATTTAAAAATAATGAAAAAATAATAATTAATTTATTAATTTTAAAAATTTAATTTATTAATTTAAAATTTAAATTAATTAATAAAAATAAAAATAACTTCAAATAAATTTAATTAAAACTAAAATAAAAAAAATTAAAATTTTTTAAAACTGAAAAACAAAAAAAAATGATAAAATCAAATTAATAATTTTTAATGAAAAAGTGATTTAAAATTTTAAAAATTGAAAAAATCAAAATAATTTATTGAATTTAAAAAAATAATTAAAATTATTTTAATTAAATTTAAATTATATTTAATAAAATTAAATTAATTCAAATAAATTTAATTAAAAAAAATATATATTTTTTTAGTTCAAAAAATTTAGTTTTTTAATTAATTTTTATGAAAATTATTAATTTTTAATATAATTTAATTTTTTTATTTGCAGGCTAGTGATTTCACGGATGCTGTCGATTGGCCCTCTCTCGGTCAAGAAACAGCTGAGAAAAATGCTGCCAACAATCAATCCACAAATGCTAATGCGACTGCCGCCGAATCCAATACCAAAAAATCATCGCCTGTACCGCAGGCACGCAATTCCCCGGTAAAGGAAGTTGCCAACAAAGACGTAAAAGTGAATGGTGTCGCATCGCCAACGACAGCTCCCAAGTCCCAAAACATGGATGACGCCGGAAATTCTGACGATGGCAACACGAGCGGCGGAAATGGCAACAAAGAAAACAAAAAGATCCAAAAAGGCGGCAAAAATTGGGTTCCCTTGCCCATTGATTTGCCGAAACCGGATCGTCGACGTGAACGTCGTTCGCCGCCTCGTCGATCTACGCGACGAAATGAGGAATATGACGACGAGTACTACGATAGTCGTCCGCCACGCAATTCACGTTATCGTCCAGCTCCGCGTCGCAGCGAAACGAGCAACGGAGGAAGTTGGCGTTCGGATCCCGCGGATCAGCAACGACGCAACGAAACACGTAGTAGTCGCCCTGCGCCTCGTTCCGGCAATAATAGTGAAAGACGTCCCGCACGACACGGTGCTCGATCGCATTTATCGTCGCGCAATGAACGCAACGCACGCAGCAATAACGAAACGCGTGGCGAACGCGGCGGCGCCCATCAGGAATATTCGCATGCACGCAGTGCAGGTGCCAAGACGCCAAATAGCACGAGCGGCGATCAAACGCCATACATGATGCCTTACATGGGAACCTATTACTATAATGGTGCTCCGTTATTTAATATGGTGTCGACTAGTATTAAGGACTGCATTCAAAAGCAAATGTGAGTAAATTTTTTTTTTTAATTAGCAAAAATGTTTCACGTTTTATCAAAATTTTAAGTTAAATTTAATTTAAAAATTCAAAGTTTTTAATTTTTACTCCAATTATTTTTAAATTTCCAAAAAAAAAATTAAATATTTTATTTTCTTGAGCTTAATGAACTTCAATTATTTTATTTTTCATTCGAAACAGCAAAAATTAGAAGAATTTTGAATTTTTATGAAATTTAATTTTAATGAAATTTTGAAAAATTACGAGAAAAAAAATGTAAAATTATTAAGATTTTTTTTTATAATTTTTAACTTGAATTATTTAACTTTTCAATTTTTCATTTTTTTTAACAAATTTTTTTTTTTTTTTAACAAAATTTTAGCAAAAAATCAAAGTAAAACGTTTTAAAATTTTTAAAAAATTTAATTTAAAGATTTTTTTAAAATTTTATTTTATTTATAAAATTAAATAAATTCTCAAAATTTTTAAATTAATTATTTGAAAAATTTTAGAAAATAAATTTTTATATTTTAATTTAAAAAAATTAAAAAAATTAAAAAAAAAATTAATTAAAAAATAAATAAAAAATTCTTAAAGAAAAATTATTATTAAAAAGATAAAAATTAGCGAAAAATAATTTACGATTCCTTAATTTATAATTTTCATCAAATTTTATAAGAAAAAAAAAATTAAAAAAGGAAGACAAAATCAATTTTCTTTGAAAAAATTATTTTTAAATTTTATCTTTTTTTCTTGAATTTGAAATGTAAAAAATATATGTAGGAAAATTAAAATTCTCAAAATAGGTATATGAGAAAATTATTAAAATATTTTTCATTAAAATATTCCTTTGAAAAATGTTAAGAATTTTCAAGAATTTTAAAAATCTTAAAAATTGATACGAAATTCTTTAAAATTTTCTCAAATAATATTTTAAGATCTAAAATAATAGAAAAAATTTTTGCTAATAAAATTTTTAAAATTTATAATTTTTTTTTTAAATCTAAAATTTAATTTTTTGATTAATTTTTTTCAATTTTTTTTCAGAGAATACTATTTCAGCGAAGAAAACTTGAACCGTGACTTTTTCCTGCGTCGCAAAATGGATCCCGAAGGTTTCCTGCCCGTAACGCTAATTGCCTCCTTCCATCGCGTACAAGCGCTAAGTACCGATGTCGCGCTCATCATTGAAGCCGTAAAAGATTCCGAGCACTTGGAGCTCGTCAACAACTTCAAGGTTCGCGCCAAAGTCGATCCAACGAAATGGCCCATCGCCAACGACGTCGTCCTCAAGCCAGTCAATTCGAACATTCAACCGCCCGTCATTTCGGGGCACAACGACATGTCGCCCGTACATTTGCCCGGAAATCCCATTGCCGTGCCAACGGTTGCCTCGACAATACTTTCGGGCATACCGCCGCCTCCCGTTCTGCGAAAATTCAATTCGAACGCGGAAAATGTGAAAGAAACCAGCGACAAAGTATCTCGAAATGCCTCGGAAAATGCCGTCGCCGCAGCTGCTGCTCTCGTCGATGAATCCCTGAACCCCAACGTGCCAGAATTCGTACCTGAGAAAGCAAAAGTGGCGCAAAATGTGACCGGTTCAAAAAACGCGGATGGCTCCGTTAAGGGGGATGATGCCACACACACAGGAAAATCATCGAGTAACGGAGCCGCACAAAACACTGAACAAGATAGCAACTTATGGAAGGAAGTAAAGCGTCGTTCCAAGAACCCAAAGGGGGAGAAGGAACGCACGCCTGTGCCTTCAACGAGCAGCAATCAAGCCGGAAACAGCAAAAAATCGAAGGAAACTGCTCAAAAATCGCAAAATAAGCAACAACAACCTCAGCAGTCGCAGGAAAATGCGGGAAATGCCAAAATGGGAAACGAAAAGGAAGAGCTTGATTTCCAGTTTGACGAGGAAATCGATATGCCACGAACTGGGCGCGTCAATCACTTCACCGACAACTTCGAGGATGATGACGAGTCTGACTTTGAGTTGCCCGATTGCGATGTCAACAAGATTCTGATTGTCACGCAAGTGCGTTCGCGTCCCCTGAAGCACGACGGATACGATCGTACGGGCGATTGGACTACACGCACCAAAATTTCGCAAGACTTGGAGCAAATCATCAACGATGGACTGTACAACTACGAAGAGAATTTAGTCACCAAGGATCCTCGTGTTACCAACTACAAGACTGTTAACCTTATCACGCAGGAGCAATTCGACAAAATTGTTCCGAAACCACCAAAAATTGTGAATCAAGAAGTGCCACCGCCGCCGCCCTCCACATTTGTCGATGCGTTTTCGCCATCGAAGCGACCAAGTGGGCGACGCGCACGTTTCTTTGCCGTCAGCAAAGACGATCCGATCGATCCGATTACGCCTCGCAAACGCAAAACGCGTCATTCGGCAAATCCGCCGGTCGAATGTCACATCGGATGGGTCCTGGATGCCGTTGAACATCGTCCGCGTACCTCGAGTATCGGTAGTTCGGCAGGCACAAGTCCCGCAGGCAGCAGTTACGGGAGCGTGCCACAAAGTCTTCCCAATTTCCAGCATCCATCACACTATTTGCTCAAGGAGAACAACTTTACGCAGCAAGCGTATGGCAAATATCGCAGCCGCTGTTTGAAGGAACGCAAACGGTTAGGTTCGGGACAATCGCAAGAGATGAACACGCTGTTCCGGTTTTGGTCATTTTTCTTACGAGAAAATTTCAATAAGAACATGTACGAGGAATTCCGTAATTTGGCAATTGAGGATGCGGGACAGGGTTTCCGGTACGGGCTCGAATGCTTGTTCCGCTTCTACTCGTATGGCTTGGAGAAGAAATATCGCGCGCAATTGTATGAGGACTTCCAAACGGAAACGATGAGGGATTATGAACAAGGTAACTTTTTTTTCTTCTACAATTTATTTAAAATTTTATTTTTAAAAAAATTAAATTTAAACTTTTTTATTAAAAACAATTTTTAAAAAAATAAAAAAAAATATTAAGAAAAAAAAAGACAAAAAAAATAAAAATTTTTTAAGAAGAATTTTAAATTAAATTAAATAATTTTATATTATTTAATTTTATGAATTAAATAAATATTTATTTAAATTAATTTAACGTTTCAAAATTTTTATAATTTGCAATTTACATAATTTAATTTATTTTTTATCATTTTTTAAAATTGTTTTTCAAATAAAAAAATTAAATTAAAAAAAACTTAAACTTTCAAGTAAAAATTTAATAATTTTTATAAAAAAAATATATAAATTTTTATAAAAAAAAAAATATATAAATTTTTATGAAAGAAAAATTTACAAATTAATTAAATTATAATTTATTTTAAATTTCATTATTTATTTATTTTTTTTTTTTTTTTTGAAAAATTTTCAAGTTTAAAATTAAGAAAATAAATCTTTGAAAATTAAAAAAAATTTAAAGTATTTTTAGAAATTTTATGAAAAATATTCTTGTATGCAGAGCAAAAAATTACAAAAATTCTTTAAACATTTAAACTAAATTCATCAAAAATTATACGAAAAAATCTGACATGTTTTTTTTTATAATTTTTATTATTAATTAATTTTATTGTTAAAATTAAGAAAAATCTAAAAATTTAAAAAATAAATTTTTTAACTTCAAATTTTTCTATTTTTAGGACAATTGTATGGCTTGGAGAAATTTTGGGCCTTCTTGAAGTACTACAAAAACAGTCAAAAGCTCGAAGTTGATCCAAAACTCGCCGAGTACTTGTCCAAATTCAAAACTATCGAGGATTTCCGTGTCGAGGAACCTCAAATCAACGAGATGTTACAAGGTGTTGGCGAACTAAATTCTGTGGCGAGCAAACGGCGTCACCGAAGCATGTCAGAAAGTGAAGGAAGTGTCGAGACAACGGGAAATGACTTACCAAAAGCAGCAAAGGCTGAAGCTAATCGTCAAAGGTAAGAAAAAATTTTCGATTAAAAGTTAATTTAAGGTTTTTTCTTTAGATTAAAAATTAAATTAATTGATTTTTCAAAAATAATTTAAATAATTTTAAAAATTTAAAAAAAATTAACAAAATTTTACCATTTCAGGGCTGGATCATTTGGCAATCGTACGGTAAACGCTTCAAATTCCTCGAGATATCGCGCTGGCTCGTTCGGATCACGACCCCAAAAGGCGGGACGCAATTCGGGCAACAAACAGGGAAACAGTAATAATCAACAACAGCAGCAACAACAACAAAAAGGTCAATCAAGCACCAATCAAGCGTAATAAAGAGCAACACTTTCACACAAAACAAAAAAAAATTATCGCCATACACAAAATTTATCATTTACTTTTTCGCTACAATTTATTTAAAGATAACTATGTTTAACATTTATTATTTTTTTTAAAGCAAATATTTAATCAAAATTTAGTCGATAAAAATTTGTTTGCGAGATAACGTGAGAAACACACAAAAAATACAACAAAATTTCAGAAATAGTGCCAAAAATTATTATTGCAAAAAAAAAAACAAATTTTTCATCATTTATATATTTTTTTTGTTGTAACTTTAAATTTACATGTTATAATCATTAATTTAATTATTATCAACAAATCACTGTGAAACTTACTTTCGTACGAGTTTTGATTTGATATAAATAATATAAAAATAAAATATATTTGAGCAATCTTATACAAAAAAAAAAAACTTTCATATTTTATTAAAAACAAAAAAAAAAATAAAAACAAACGGAAAATTAAGACAAATTTCCACAAACAAGTCAAACACAAAAATAAAAAAAATGTACATAAAAAATTAGATTTTTAACCATTAAAGTTTTGTAATTTTAAGGCGTTATTGCTTAAATCCCCTCTCCTTACCACATATTATTGCCCTTGCATTTCTTCAAAGAAAAAAATAAAAAAAAATCGAAAGTACTATATTATTTAGTACCTGTTAATTAGACGGTCTTTCAAAAAACACAAAAAATATATTTTAAAAAAATATTTAAAATCAAGCAGGAACGTTAAAAAAAATTTCGAAGCTTAAAAAAAACGAATTTTTTAAAAAAATATTTTTTTTTAATTATCAAATCAAAATGTTGCGTGAAAAAATTTAATTAAACATATATCAAGCGCTGTAAACTTATATAGGGTCTACTACATACTAAAAAAAATAAAAAGTAATAAAAAAATCGATTTAATTAAATAAATAATAATTAAAAAAAAATAACCAACAGACATATGAATCATATGATATTTTTTGATATAATATTTAAGTGCATATATACAACAATATATAAAAAGAAAAACAACAAAAAAAGAAAAAAACTTTGAAAAAGTAGCGTAAAATACATAAAAATTATTATTATATATATAAAAAGTTGTGGTAGTTGATAAATGAAATGAAATAAAAAAAAGAAAATGAAAAAATGCATTAAAAAAATGAAAAAAAGTTCAAAAAAATACTTAAGAAAAAAATTTAAATTAAATATAGCGAGTTTGATTCGTGCGGATATCAATTTTATTTTGATTTATTAAGTTTTTAATCACGTTCACAAAAAATAAAAATAATAATAAAAAAAAAAATCAATTAATAAATAACAGAGAAGAGTAACTTTTTATCATTAATTAATATATAAAAAAAAAATGCATAGGATTAAAAAAATATGATTGATTGATTGTTTCTTGTTTGTTTTTTCTTTCTATTAAAAAAAAACTTAGTTATGTAATTGTTAATCTAATTATTATTATTATTTTTCTAAAATAAAATTATATCGTCCCACACAAATAAAAATAAAAAAAAATCAAATAGCAGATTAATTAATTTCACACAAAAAAAAAATAATTCTATAAAATATACTACGAGGAAAATTTAACCAGTAACTATATAAATTTACATTTTTTTAAAATATTTTTTCTCCAATTTTTTTTTGGCAAATATACATATTTACAACTTACCTTTATATATATATTGCAAAAAAAAAACAAAATAGAAATTGTTTGGTAGTTTTATCCGATAATAAAATACGATGAGATAAATTTAAAATGTAATATGAATATAGAAAACTATTATTATATAATGACGTAAAATTAAACACAAAATAAAATTAGTGTAAATTTAAACAAAAAAAAAGAAAGCAAAAAATATGAGTTGTTTTATTTATTTATTTGGACCCATTGACTTTGTTCTACTCGTTGAAAGGTTTTAAAAATATTTTTTTTTTTTAATTTTTTAATTTAAATTTTTAAAATAATTAATTTTTAGGAATTTCTGAAGCATTTTAAGAAAATTTAATAAACAATTTAAGATCACATTTTTTAATTTTTGGCCAAAAATCAGTTTTGTCGGTTTTTGTTAATTTTTTGATCCATTCTGTGAAATTCTTGCATCGTTCGCTCATGTTACGATCCTTTTAGGATTTCTAATCAGTCATTTAAAAAATTAAGATTTTTCCGTGAAAATTAAAATTTAGGATTTTTACCGTTTACATAACCGTTTGAACCGATTGCAATATGCAAACCACAACCCACGCGGATTTTTTTCACACGAAAACGGTAGCAGAAAATGGAATGTAGGGTTGCCAGTTGTTTAATGTTTCAGTTAACATAAGTTGGCAACCCTAATTAAAAATTTAATTTTTTAATTAAATTAATTATTTTAATTGGATAAATAATTATTTATTAATAACAAAGTATTTTAACTATTTTTGGGCATCTTTATAAATTTATTTTAAATTTTTAATTAAATATTTTAATAAAATTAATTAAAAATTAAATTCAGATTTAAGTTTTTTTATTTGATAAATTAAATTATTTAAAATTAGTTATTTTTAAGGATTTTCCTTTAATTTTGTTATTTATGAAATTAAATTAATTTAATTACAAATTAAAAAAAAAATATTTTGCATCAATTTTTTTTTTAATTTTAAACATTTTTGTAACAGGCTACGAAAAACGCCATGAAATCGGAATCAGTTTGAAGCGAACTGTGACTCACGACGGACGTGTTTTGTTTCGTGTGTGTATTTCGGTGTTTATTTTGACCAATTTTTTACCATTTTCTGCCTTTTTTACGTTATATTTTGACGCATTTACTACAAATTCTCACGAGAATTTCATCGATAAAATACCTAAACTTTATTCTACTTGATCGAGCCAAATTTATGACGATCAAAACTCGCCGCCCAAAAAAATTTGGAATTGTTTATTTTGATTAATTTACTCGCTGTCTGGAGTAAAATTTACTAAAACGAATTAAAATAAATAAATAATTAAATAAAAGTGAACAAATAAAAACAAATTTAAAAAAAAATAAAATAACCGGCAAAGGAATTTTATATATCGACACATCACTTGATCGTGAATCGTGTTAATTCCATTTCGTTGAATATTTATATTTTATGAGTTTATAAGAAGAGAAAAAAAGTGAATTGTACTCATAATAATAATCAATTGGGTGCGGCTAAAAAAACATACAAAAAAATAAGATTGTTAGTAATAAACAGCGATAAAAGTGAACACAAAAGTGGGAGATAACAAACAATTAATTGGATAAAAAACCAACATTATTTAGGTAAGCGTACCATATGTGTGATTTATGTCTAATTTTGTCTTTCGATATTGATGCCGGCGTGAAACACCTGTTGAATGACTATTTTAAAATGCGACTTGCCGGAAGTCATGTCCCGTTGTTTCTATTAGGATTAGTCCAAATTCTATAAAATTCTCTTGAAAAAAGTTAAAAGGGTGGATAAACATTCGGGCGTGTCATTCTAATAATTAATTCAACCCACATATGAATTAATGTCCTTCCTTCCGTTAGATTTTTAACTTTATTCATTACTCAACGATGACATCATTGACCAAAAAATTATCTGGTTTATTTTTTTCTGCTTGCATAACTAATTAACCGGCATATAGCATCGCACTTTCGTTCATTTTATTTACATTCCTGTTTTTTTCAAGTCAATCGATGGAATGCGTCATAAACTGCATCCAAGAATGGCATTAGTTCCATGTTTGTCGTATTATATGTTTGTGTAGAGTGAAAAAAGACTAATGATTAAAATTCCGCAGTCTATTGAACATGAAACTATTACAAACATTCACCTTGAGCTTTTTTCTGCTGAGCTGCTTGTTTACTATTTTGAATCTAAATTTGCTGACTAATTCTTTTGGTTCTTACATTCATGTTTTTTGATGAAATTGAGTCAATGTCAAGTCACAAGTTCTTAGAATTTAAATATTTTTACTTATCGGATACCTTTCTCCTTGAATTTGTGTCACTTGTCTCTCAAAAAATGCAGACAAACGTACAATAGTAGATGTTAAATGGTCTGTAAATAAGCGTCTTGCATTCTGTCTCTTTCTTTTTTTCTTAAATAACAAACAAATAATATGCATAAAAGTAATTTGTCTTGTATGGTCTTTGTAGCTTTGGGAAAAAATCACGTGTTACCCAGACTGTTTTACATATCTAACCTATTGTTTTTTACACTTTCAGGTAGGTTTAACAGGTAGGACCTAAGTCGTAAAAAGAACTTAATAGTTGTGAATGCATGGAAAGGGATTTGTGTGAGCGTATTTTGATGAATTTGTAGATTTTCAGATTTTTTTCAATAGTGATCTTTCAATGTATCCAAAATCCTTCAGAGGCTTAAGAACCTCCAATAACGATGATGATTCTCCAATTATTAATTTTAGCACGTGAAAGTTGCAATAATTTTTATGCATATGAAAAGTATATTTACCTGTTAGATCCTTAATTCCATATTTCTTGTTCCTCTAATAGTTGAGAGCTTTCAGATTCATCCTTTTTTAGACATCAGTTGAATCCATGATTTTTTAAAGTTTTTAGACTGTCCTTTGTCAAACCTAAAAATAATAATAAATTAATTTTTGAAATATTAAAATTTCATAACTTACCGACAGACCCAAAACATAGCAATTTTTCCATAATCTGAAAAAAAAATAAAAAAATTCACATACCTACCATTGAAAGTGAATTATGACCTGTTGATGGAGTTGTATTTGTTGCTGTTTTTGTCTTTTTTTATTATTTCATTTTTTTCACGAAACAAAACATAAAACACAAAAAAGGGAGTACGACATACAATTAATTAACGAGAATCGTTTGTTTATTTGACGACTCCGCTGTGGTAATTAAATAAATATAAATTGCATAAACTTTTGCGGTTGAAACCATCTTTCTGCTGTCTCTCGAAAATAAAACAAAAAAAAGTAGTAGTAGTGCAGTAATAAAACTGTAAAAACAATAAAAGTTGGTAATTATGTTGTAAATTGTCGGTTACTTAGTTTTGTCGTTTCAGCACATTTTATCTCTTTCTCTCATAAGCTTGAAAACTAAAAAGTGTATTAGAGAATTTCCGTTAGGTTATTTAAGTATGAAACAGGATTTGAAAGATACTTCAAAACGTAATTCGATAAAGATTCGTGGACAAACAAACAGCAAACGATTGCATCGTCGATATCGTTCCTGATACATTTTAAGTATTATAGCTCCATTTTAAGCTAAGAAGAAATAAATCTGCACGAAGCATATGAAGAAGAATTTTGTGATATTGAAGACGGGTTTTGATTTTTTTTTACCTTTTTCTAGTTCTTTCTTGAATTTGTGGTTTCTTGCACAAAAAAGTTGTGATTTTATGAGAAATATCAAGAACTTTTCTTCTTAATTCTAAAGATGACGTTCATTGGCTTTTTCCATTACATCAAGAATCACTTTTTAAAAACAAACGACAATTACGACCCACACTTTCTTACATTTTTTTTTTGCTTAAAACTCGACATGTACAAAAAAGTTAATCTTCTCAGACTTTCATGCAATTATCGTGACATTTTTATTTGTAAAGTTGCATTGCTGGACATTTCATTTATTTATGGGTCTCAAGTCGTTCTCATGATACGATAAAAAAAAAATTGTAGATCAGGACAGCTACTTTACGATGAAAAAAGTTGTGTAGGTTGGATGAGAAGATTAGAGTCGCGACGATCGACTTAAAAAAAATGTAAACTTAATAATAATAATGATAAATTTCTTACTTTTTTTTGTTGCAGTTTCCTTTGAACATATGATGCAAACAGAAAAATGTTGAAGTTTATTCGTGGAAAAGGACATCAGCCAACAGCTGAGCGACAAAAGCTCCAAAAGGAGTTGTATGCATTCCGGAAGGTGAGTTTTCAAAGTCATAAATTTTATGTTTAATAAAGCTTTTTGTCACTGAAATGAAAAAAAAAATTATAATTATACCTTAATATATGTAATATATATTACAAAAATATATTATATATATTTTAAAATAATATATTTAATTTTTCGGGACATTTTTAGAAAGGATATGTATCATCGAATATCAAAAAATTTAATTTTTGGTACATTTTTGTTAAAATTTCTCAATTCTAAAGTTTATATCCTTCCTAATTTTCAATTTTTTAGTAAAAAATCTTAAATTTTTACAAAAATATTCAAGATTTCACATACATATACCTATCAACTTTTGAAAATTAAGAGAAAAATTTAATTTCTCACTAAATATTTTTAAAAGTAAGAAAATATTAACTTTCGAATTAATTTTAACCAAAACATTTACCTTTTTTAACAAATTCGGGTCTAAAATTTACCAAATTTAAACAATTTCTTGCATATACCTCCTAAAAACTCTCAAAAAGTTAGGTTATAAAAATTAAAAACATTTTTGATCTTTGTACATAACCTCAAATAAAAATTATAACCTAAAAAAATGAAAATTATACCATTTTTAGATAAGAAAAGGTTGTTATTTACATAAAAAACCTACAATTTGATAACGAAGCTGCACCTTCACGCCTTCCAAGAACGCAAAAGACACAATTTCAAGTAATAATAACTTGTCAGTGATAAGAAAGCACCTTGTACAGTACGATATCACGGCAATTTTTCTACCTTCGCGCTTTCATGCGGTGACAGTTAGTCAAAGCAAAGCGGTGTCAAAGCAAATTAAAAATGCAGTATGGTAATTTTTTGCTTCAATGAGCTATGAAAGCACGTTATCAGCATGCAACACGCACCAGAGAGACCGAAAACCAAAACGAATTGTCTAATCTTTGACCTTCTGCTGCCACAAAAGCTGCCTTTTTGTTGCTAAATTTACGTTTGTTCTCAAATTGAATCAAATTACGTCATCTAAAGTAATTTTTAATTGCTACTGGTGTGAAAAACTGCATTTTATTACTTAACTAGACAAAGCTGTGAATTATGATTTTTATCGTCTTGTGAGTTTTTTACTCCGGAAAAGCAGGTCATTGATCTCGCGTGTTGTTTTTTCGTCAAAAATCATCTGGTTTCGGCATTTACAGCGAGAAAGAAGACCCTTTGTCCATTTTTCGTTGCATCAACGGAAGGGCGAGGTTAACAAAACTCTTTCTTACGGTTCTTTTCGTCTTTGTTTGACGATAATTAACGAGTTCCCTACTCGAGGTACGACCATTAAAGCCATTATGATGTCATTTTAGCATAGAAATGGACAAGAAAGAGGTCAATTACCGTTCTCTCGACGCTTCCAACGACGAAATTTGCATTTAAAATGAACTTTCAATCGGACAAATCTGAGGCACGCTTGAACGAACAAATGCGGATCGAATGTAAAATGTGTCTTGTGCTTGTCTTGTGTCTCGTTGTGTTAGTTCGCATGACTTGTCGCGAGAAAACACCACGAACACGTACAACATTGCATCATTTTTCAATGAAAAAAAATTGTTTTTGTCTCGAAATGTTGCCCAAGCTCGAAATAAGTCACAGATAACGATAAAAATTATTTTTATAAAAAAAATGATAAGATACGAAAAGTAAATTTTTTTGAGAGAAATGAACTTCATTGGTCATAAAATCATGTTTTACATACAATGCAAGCCGAAATCCAGACCTAATTTAAATATAAATAAAATACTAACCAAGATCCAAGTTGTCTTGTCTTGTACTGTTGCTTTCTTGCTGCCATGCCAGAACAACAACAATCATCATTAAATTCGTTGCCTGTGTCACACCACACAGAGCATAACAAAAAAAGTTTAATTTTAATAACATTATAACGGGAACGTGATAGAAAAGTATTACCATTGTCAGACACAAATCTTGTTTCTTTCTTTTGATACTTTTTTACGTTCGAAAAAAGCAACAAGTTTTAAAGGTTTTCGTGAAATTAAAAGATTTCAGCGTTTTTTGAATTAATTTTTAAAAATTAATGATTTTTTTTTTAAAAATTTTTAAATATTTTAAAAAAAAAATAATTTTTTAGAATGCAAGAAAAAAACTTTAAAAAAATTTTCTAATTAAATTTATAAAAAATTTCATAAATAATTTGAATTTTTACAGATTTATTATTTTTATTAATTAATTTATTTAAAATTTTATTAATTAATTTATTATTTTTTTTTAATTTTAAAAATAATAAAAATCTTTTTAAAAATTATTTTTGACTTTAAAAAATTAAAAAAACAATTAAAATGAAAAATAATTTTTAATATTTTTTAAATAATTCAAAAAATTAATTTTTAAATTAATTTTTTAATTAATTATTTTATTTTAATTTTTTTAATAATATTTTATTTAATTAAATTTTTAATTTTAATAATTTTTTAATTATTTACTTTTTAAATAAAATTTTTAAACAAAAATTTGAGATTCCCAAAAAAATATATAATTAAAAATTTCGATTAATTTTAAAAAATAAATTTAAAAATTTTTCAAAAAGGCGTTTTTCTTTCAAAAATTATTTTAAAAAATTTTAAATTCAATAAATATATTTAGAAATAAATTTTTCTTCATAAATTTTATTTATTTCATTAAAATTTAAAACTTTCTTCAGAATTAATATTTCTTAACACAATTATATGATCATTATAAAAATATTAAAAAAAAATTAATTTCATTAAAATTATTTTTAGAATTATTTTTTAAAATTATGATTTTTTTTTATAAAATTTGATTTTTTTATTAAATTTTTTTTTTTTTTATTGAAAATTTTAAATATCTTTTATATAAAAATAAAAAAAAATCATAAATTATTTATTTTTTTTCATTTTATGACAAAAAAGACTCAAAAACAGGAAAAAGAGAAAATTTTCAAGCAAAAAATTAAAATGCGTTAAAAAGTGAATAAAAGAACAACAATAAAATAGTTAGTAGTAGAGTACCTAACAAATGCCAGAGGGACGTTCTCTTGCTCTACTATTTCTCGCAAAGCAAGCAAAGTTCGTTTTCTCCACGAAAGTCATGACTATCGAAATCAATTTCTGTTCTAATAAGCTGCAAGAGATCGTTCGCTAACTCGAATATACCTCGCGTAATAAATAAACC
The DNA here is from genome assembly GCF_036172545.1 of Culicoides brevitarsis. Lineage (NCBI taxonomy): Eukaryota > Metazoa > Arthropoda > Insecta > Diptera > Ceratopogonidae > Culicoides > Culicoides brevitarsis. Next base: position 8,887,166 of record NC_087087.1, on the reverse strand, counting down.
AGCATGACAGTGATTCATATCATTTCTTTACGGTTTGCAACTTCATTCACATATTTTTGTTTGTTTTTTTTTTTTTGCACAAACACAAAAAATTTAAATGCAAAACAGCAAAAAGCCAAAGCAAGAACGTGTCTGTGACTTTCTGAGTCATTTAAATCTGATTTTTGGTCGTGACGAGTCGACAAAAAAAAATAATTCACAAAATTGACGAACGAAATTTATCGAGAAATGAATTTTGTGGTTAACGCGATAAAATTTCGGACGAGATGAAGAATTTTTTTTGGCATTTTTAACGGTTCTCCTCTTGAATTCTCGAAAACTGGTTCATGATTGATGATGACTTGGTACTTTTTTCGTCGTGCGTTCTGGTTGCATTACTTACAAAAATAAAATAAAAATCAATTGTAAGCAATTGAAATTTGATACGTTTCAGGCATAAATCACGACACTTGTAAAACTTCTTCCTTTTAATTCTTTTTGTTTGGCGAGACATAAACACACAGGTGAGCCAAAGTTGCAAAATGCGACCTCTTTTAAGGGAATTATGCGAGACTTACAACGAACTTAACACAGTTTTCAGTGAATTTTTGGGGCAAGCAGGGCTTTGAACGACAGAAAATTAACTTTAAGTAAGAAAAAAAAATTATTTTTTGTAACTTTTTACATTTTTTTTCTAATATTTGTCAAAAATTTGTTAATTTTCATCAATTTTTGAATACTAAATGAAAATTCTTATTAAATTTTTAGCGAAAAAAATTGTTTTGAGTGAAATTTTTCATTTAGAAGTTGACTATTTTTTGACACTTGAAGAGAATTTTTACTCGAAATTTTTAATTTTTAGCTTTTTAGCAAGAAAACCTTGAAACCTTGAAGAAAACATATTTTCGAGCATTTTTTTTTGAATTTTTTATGAAAAAAAAAATATTTTTGCCAATTTTGAGACAATTTATACTCAAATTTTTCAACTTTCAGCGCAAAAAAATAAAAAATTAGTCAATTTTTGTTTATTTTTTCTACGAAATTTAGAGCTGAAAAATATTATTTTTTTATTTTTTTTTTATTTTATTTTTTTTTAATTTATTATTTTAATTAAATTTTTTTAAAATAATTTATTTAAAAATTTTTAAACATATTTTTCATAATTTTAAATTAAATTTAAATGTTTTTAATTATTTATTTTTTTAAATTATTTTGATTATTTAGATTTATGCAAATTTGTACTCAAAAAATTTTTTTTTTAATTTTAAAATTTTTTAAAAGCTTTTCAAAATAATTTTTTTTACCATTTTTGAAGGAATTTGGGCAATAAAATATTAAAAAAAAAAAATAATTAAAATTTTTTTTCGAGCATTTGTGACAATTTTAAAGAAAATTATTTTTAAAAAATTAAAATTTTTTACATATTAACAAAATTTTTTGCTCAAAAATTAATTTTTGGGAAAAAAATATCACATAAAATCTTGATATTTCAAAGATAAATTGACAATTTTTATTCAAAATTGACGAAAACAATCAATCAATACCTCAAAAAATGTTTAAAACGACTCCTCCTACCAATCATTCCTCATATTTACCTTTAATTTTTTCAACCACATATCGAACATTATTACCATATAATCAACATCAGCACACTTTGTAGCGTGAAGATATGCAAGAATCGTACTTTTAATGAAATAATAATAATAATCATCGTAATAACAAAAGTTAATAAAATAAAATAAAATGAAAAAAAATCAAACATGAACCAGAGAACAAGAATAAGAGAGGAAAAAGTTCATTGAACTCTTGAATAGATTGGATAGATTTATTGTTTTTTTTTTGTACGATCGATCGTCGTTGCTATAGTACGGAATATTTGTACTATTGGCACAACAAAATACGAATTTCTTGTTTGTTCTTCGATTTTTTGTCTTAATTTGATGTTTGTTACATTTAATTCGATCGAATTTCATCAAAACCCGACGACGATCGAGTTGACTTAGATAAAAAATTGTAAGATAATGACGAGATAAGGCACTTGTTGATTACTTATCGTCGTCATTTCATCATATTTTTAGCGTTGGATGATCGTTGAGTCATAATTTTGAGACAATGATTCATTTTTTGCTGGATTTTGAGACGATTTAAAGCAGATTTTGTCACTAAATTGAGGCGTTTGTAAAATTTTCTTCAGTTTTTGCTCAGATTTATGCTAAAACGAAACGAAACAAAGAGGTACGAGTTAGAAGAAATTATAATAAAATATTTTTATTTTGAATAGAACGAGTTTCTACCTTGTTCTTGTTCAAGTTTTATGCAAAGTAACGACATGAAGGTATGAACATTGCATTAAATCTTCTTTTTTCATCTTCTTTCTTTGCTCTTCTATCGTTTTGTGGAACGCAATTGAACTTTCTAGCATTTTTTTTGCAAAGTCACGATGTGATGCATGCACGTTGCTTGATTAGAAAAAATTGAAATTTTAATTGGAATTGAAATTATTTCTTAAAATTATTTCAAGAATTGGTATTTTTTATTATTTTTAATTTTTATTATTTTTTTATTAATTATTTTTTTTATAATTTTAATTCTGAGAGACCAATTCCATGAAAAAATAAAAAAAAAATAATTAATTAAAACACTTAAAAAATCCCATGATCCGAATTTCATGACGTAATTAATTAAAGACATCGCGCTAAAAGTATTTTTTAAAAACCTCTTCTTGTCTAAAGTTCTTTTTGTCGCATAAAAAATACTTTCCCGTCAAATAGAATCGTAGAAAACCACATTTAGTCACTCACACGAGTCAACAGGTGTCAATTTGTTTGATAAAAGTACTCTAATTGATGATAACGAAACGATAAAAAGAACATGCAAACAAATATACAGCACTCGACTGGGTGTAATTGTTTACATTTTTGCCTTCGATAACGCTCAATCGATTTTTTTAGATCGGCCCAATGAGGGGGAAAAACTGAAAACTCTTGGAAGGTTTCATTACTTTGTATTTTATTTTAATTTGTTTGTGTTGAAATTGAATTTATATATTGAAAGAGATTCTCAATTCTTGAGATATTCAATTTGCTTAATAAATTTTTTTTCAAATTTTCGAAAAAAAATCCACTTTTCGAAATTTATTTTTTTTGTAGAATTTCGAAAAGTTTCGAAAATTAATTTTTAAAAATTTCGGTCACTAATGAAAATTTCAAAGATTTCAATTTTGTAACAAATTTAAATTTATATTTCATAAATTTGATTAAATTTTAATTATTTTTTCGTAAAATTTTGAAAAAATTAATTTCGAAAATTTTAGAAATTCGACAGTAAGTACAGTATCGAAACATTTTTAAATTACTGAAATTTATTTCGAAAATTATTATTATTTTTTTTTATTTTTCAATTTGTTGCTCTCAAAACTTTAAAAAAATTTTTAATATTTTCGAAAACATTAAAAAAATAACTTAAATTTTTGAAAATTAAAAATTCAAAAATTGATTTAAAAAAAAATTAAAATTTTTGAATTATAAAATACAATTAATTCCCTAAAGCCTTTTAAAGAATTTCGAAAATTTGTTTAAAAATATAAAAAAAAAAATTAAAATACCTATACAAAAAAAAGAAGTTATTTTTTTCAATGTTCAATTAAAAATATATTTTTATTTTTCTTTCTTAACTTTCAACATTTGACGAATCAAAAGTAATTGAAACAGTTTTTACGCCACATTTTTCCTTCCCAAAAATCGTTTTTTGATTATTTCCATGCAAAATCACGTCAAACCATCTGATCCATCGAGCTTTCGTTAAAATTTCCTTAACAATCGAAAAATCGTCAATTTTGTCTTCTGCTGCCTCAAAAGCTTCTCTTATTATTCTCATGTCATTATATAAAAACAACTGACGAATGGCTGAGACTTGTTTAAATTTCGTTTCAAAATTCTCCTTTTTCTCCTTTGCTGTTCTCAGAAGAATTTCAATCCAAAAATATTTGTAACTAAACGATGAATTGACACTTCTCACATTTTTGTTGCTCGATAAATGTTTCGGCATCGAAATTAATGCTTTTTCTTCCTTTTTGTTGGCATCAATGTTGGAAATCAATGCAAATTTTTCATTTTGACTCAAAAAAGAATTAAGAATGACTTCTTCGATTGACATCGTTAGAAACCGAATTTCCTGCAACGCTTTTTCATGACTTTTCAATTTCCCGGTTTTCACAAAATACTCGAGAATTTCATTCAAAGCCGAATCTGGAGACTCGTTCACTGCGAGAAACTCACAAAATGTCTCTTCGTCAATTGTTCGATCGTACGAAAGAATTTCCACGAAAGTCAGGTCTTCAACGAGACTTTTTTTCAGAAATTTGCGACAATGCTCGATAACTCGATCCAAACCAAATAATCGAGCTTTTTCGAAAATGTAGAAACAATTGCTGTAAGAACAATTTTCCAACATGAAAGAACTTGTCATGTCCTTTAAATCCTCGATGTCGTACATTTCGGCAACGTTGCACAATTCTATGGCTTCTTCCAAGTTCGAAATTTTGATTGGTTGCAAGTAAATGACGTCAATGAGTTTTTGAAATATTTCGGGATCCGTAAATCTAATTAAAGCTGTATTTTTTTCCTCGAACGCTCCATTAAACATTGTTTCGAAAACCGGAGAAACTGTTTCCAGAATTAATCGATGAGCTTTGATTATTTTTTCTGAATTTTCGAATGTGAAGTTTATGTCTTTTTTCGCATCGTTTTGATAAAGTTTCATATATTTCGCGTAAACTTTTGGATGAGTTATTTGTTGTTGTGCCATTTTCGAAGAATTTATTCTGACTGAATTTATTTTCGTAACAAATTGCATTTTTATATTGAGAATTACAAGTCAAAGCATCCTTTGTAGGGTACTTTTATGAGTAATTTTGGTATCTGACAGGTTCAGTTTTTTTTATTTGATTACTCATAATTTTTTTTTAAATTAAAATGCTCAAGTTTTCGAAAATTCGAAGTTGCTTGAAATTCTTTTTCGAAAATTCGATGTTTCTTGAAAAAAATTTCGAATTTTGAATTTTTTTGATTTTTTTTTTCGAAAATTTGAAGTTTTTTGAATTTTTATTTTGAGAATTAGAAGTTTCTTGAAATTTTTTTCGAATATTAAAAAAATTCTTTATTTTTTAAAATTAAAAAAAAAAAATCTTAATGAAAAATTATAACTATGGTTTCGAGTCCTTAACACGACGATTTTTGAACGAAGACTGACCTTTCTTCTCGATTCTTCAATATTGAGCTGACATATTGTTTACTTAATGCTAAATTTATCTAAGAAAGGGACGAAGTGTGACTTCCGGCCCTTAATCTATCCGAACTTATGCAAATAACATTTCAGGCCAAATTCTCTAAATTGGTATTTGTTCATCTAAGTTGCTTATCTCTAACAATATTCTTATGCATCTATGTTTCCATAACTTTATATCTTACAGACTTACATTTAAAGAAAAAAAATCTAATTTGTCTTAATAATTTTCGAAAATTTTAAAATATTTGTTTTCGAATTTCGAAAATTTAGTTTTTTCTCGAAAAATTCGAAAATTTTTGAAATTTGTTTTTTCGAAATTTTACAATTTTTTTTTGAAATTCGAAATTTTATAATTTTTTTCGAAATTCGAAGTTTCTTGAAATTTTTTTTCGAAAATGGTATGTTTTTGTTAAATAATTTTCGAAATTAAAGAATCATAAAAAAAATAAATCTTACATTTTTAAAAATAAAAGTTAGATTTTTTTCTAAAGTTTAAAAAAACTTTAAAAAATTTCGAAAAAAAAAATAATAATTCTCAAATTTTTGTGTCACATTGTTCAAACGAAAAAAACGCATATGAGTAATACGTTTAATTAATCAATTTCAACCCAAGTTCGTTCTATCTTCATACTTTAAGTAGTTAATTCTTTTAATTTCTTTTTTATTCTGTGTTGTTCATTACAAATTTTAACGTATTTCACCAATTAACGAGGTCACTGATCTTTTTATCTTACTTTTTTTTTCTCTTTTTAGACCGTGCAACATGGCTTCCCTCACAAACCCTCCGCCATCGCCTACGATCCTCAACGTAAACTCATGGCAATTGGCACGCAAACGGGCGTCTTGAAAGTTTTCGGACAACCTGGCGTCGAATTTTACGGGCAACATACGCCTCCCCAAGGCGGCGGCGTTCAAGATGTGCTCGTGCAGCAAATTGAATGGATTCCCGACAGTGGGCGCTTAATAACGCTCACTTCAGCGAATTTATTGACATTATGGGAGCCAGCAGGAACACTCATGGTGCCTATCAAAACGATCAAATTCGATGGGAAACAAAAGAAAATCTCGTCGTTGTGCTGTTCGTACGTCAAAGATTACTTGTGGGTCGGCACCGAAGGCGGAAATATCTTCCAACTTGACATCAAAACGTTGGATCCGCTACCGGAGCCCGTCGTTTGTCACGATGCCGTCTTGGATCAAGCCCCGAAGGAGTATCGACACAACAATGCAGGCGCCATCGAACAAATTAAGCAACTTCCATCGAATTTCAATCATTTGCTGATCTCCTACAATCGTGGTTTAGCGATTTTATGGGATCTGGAAGAGTCGAAGGTGCATCGTGCTTACGTTTCGCCGGGTCATGGACAATCTGTGGGCTTGGATGTCGAACATGACGGCGAAAAATTCACTTGGTATCACGCAGATGGCTCTTATGCGACGTGGGATGTCGACAACACAGATCCGCCTGAAGATCAAAACTACGTCCCGTATGGCGTTGACCCGTGCAAAGCGATTGATCGTCTTGTTCGCGCTTTCCGTGGCGACGATGAGCTCGTAATTTTCTCCGGAGGCATGCCACGATCCGCCTACGGAGATCATCAATGCGTTTCCGTGCATTGCAAAGACGGCAGCAAAGTTGCTCTTGATTTCACGTCGAAAGTAATTGATTTCTTTGTTACGCACGACGACGACGAACCGGATCAGGCGCAAGTTTTGGTCGTTTTGTTGGAAGAAGAACTTGTGGCATACGATTTGACGGATAAGACGTTGCCGCTTGTTGTGCCGCCGTATTTGCATTCGTTGCATGCGTCGGCTGTGACATGCAATCACTTGGTTTCGGATGTCACGCAGGAAATTTTCGATAAAATTCGAAAAGCGGGCGAACATCAATACGAAAATTGCTCGAAAATTGCTTGGCCTGTTATGGGAGGAACACTTCCAGATCGTGAGGAGGACGAAGAAAACTTCCATGGTTACGAAATTTTGTTGACGGGACACGAAGATGGTTCTGTGAAGTTTTGGGATTGTACAAAAGTCAATTTGACGCCTTTGTTACAGGTCAAAACTGCGCCAATTTTCGGGTAAATTTTTTTTTTATTTTAAATTGTGCATTGGGTCAAATTTTGAAAATGTTCTTTGGGTCAAAATTTTTAAAATATTCAATTGAGAAATTTTTCAAAATGTTCATTGGGTCAAAATATTTAAAATATTCAATTTAGAAATTTTTCAAAATGTTCATTGGGTCAAAATTTTTAAAATATTCAATTGAGAAATTTTTCAAAATGTTCATTGGGTCAACATTTTTGAAATATTCAATAGGGAAATTTTACATAATTTGCATTGGGCAAAATTCTTAAAATATTCAATTGAGAAATTTTTCAAAATGTTTATTGGGTCAAAATTTTTAAAATATTCAATAGGGAAATTTTTCAAAATGTTCTTTGGGTCAAAATTTTTAAAATATTCAATAGGAAAAATTTTCAAAATGTTCTTTGGGTCAAAATTTTTAAAATATTCAATAGGGAAATTTTTTAAAATGTTCTTTGGGTCAAAATTTTTAAAATATTCAATAGGGAAATTTTTTAAAATGTTCATTGGGTCAAAATTTTTAAAATATTCAATAGGGAAATTTTTTCATAATGTTTATTGGGAAAAATTTTTTAAATATTCAATAGGGAAATTTTTTAAATGTTCTTTGGGTCAACATTTTTAAAATATTTAATTGAAAAATATTTTAAAATGTTCTTTGGGTCAAAATTTTCAAAATATTCATTTGGGTCAAAATTTTTAAAATATTCATTTGGGAAATTTTTTAAAATGTGCATTGGGCAACATTTTATGTTCTTTTGTGAAAATTTTTTGGTTATTTTAATTTTTTTTTTATAAATTTAAACAAAAACTTAATTTTCTCTTCATATTTTCAGTCACGGCGATCCCGATTTCGACCAAGAACCGCAAGAATCGAGCGAACCAATGGATGAAGGCGAACCTCCATTCCGTAAAGCGGGTCAATTTGATCCTTACTCCGATGATCCTCGTCTCGCCGTGAAAAAAGTTGCTTTCTGCCCCAACACAGGAGTCTTGATTGTCGCAGGAACCGCTGGAAATGTCGTTTCATTCAACTTTGAGGTAGAATCCAAGTCCGCTGAACCGTTAAAAGTAACAACGATGAATTTGGTTAGCGATCGTGATGGCTTCATTTGGAAGGGACACGATCAATTGAAGGTTCGCACAAATCTCTTGCAAGAATATACAAAAGTTCAAGAAGGTTTGGAGGTTTTGAGTGTCTTGCAAGTATTGCCTCCGGCGGCAATTACGTGTGTTGCTCTCCAAACAAAATGGAATTTGGTTGCAGCGGGAACGGCTCATGGTTTGGTGTTGTTTGACTATCAACATGATACGCCAGTGTTCCATAAATGCACTTTGAATCCGAATGGTGAGTGATTTTTTTGATAAATTTTTGAAATTTTTATTAATTTTTTGTTTTTTCACAGATTTAACGGGAGCTGGCGAGACACTTTCTCGAAGAAAATCCTTCAAAAAGACATTGCGCGAGTCTTTCAGACGTTTGAGAAAGGGAAGATCGACCAGAAATAACCCGAATGCACAAGCAGCTGCTCCTGTAAGAAATTTTTCTTTAATTTTTTAAAACAAAATTTTCATAAAAATCCTTTTTTAGGCTGAAACTCGCCCAATGGAACGTCAAATCGAGGCTCGTCCCGTCGATGATGGCATGGGAAGCATGGTTCGTTGTCTAACATTTGCTCACACGTACATTACGAACAGTAAGTTGCCTCAAATTTACCAAAAAAATCATCAAAATTGACTTTTTTCCTTTTTTAGCACAAACCCCGATGGCAAGTTTGTGGTCAGGAACAAACTCGAGTTGCGTATCTGTCTTTGTGATCTATCTCCCACCGAAGAATGACGATCCTGCAGCACCGCGACGACCAATTACGGGTCAATTGGCGAAGGAAATTCAGTTGAAGCATCGAGCTCCTGTCATTGGAATCACTTTGTATGACAACGTAAGTCGTGAAATGCTTAAAAAATTATGAAAAATGTTAAATTTTTGATTTTTTTGCAAAAATAGGCTGCTGTTCCATTAGATTTCCAACAACCGGGACAAACATCGGCGCCTCATAAAGTATTGATTGCCTCCGAAGAGCAGTTTAAAGTATTTTCATTGCCACAATTGAAGCCCGTTACGAAGTACAAGTTGACGGCGCATGAAGGGGCACGGTGAGTTTTCATCCTTTATGTTGAAAAAATTTAAAAAAAAATCTGAAAAAATAAAAAAAATTTTTTTTTTGAGTCAATTTTTAATAAAAAAATTTTCTTTGATTTTTTTTAACAATTTTTCATTAAAAATAATTTTTTAAATTAATTTTTAATGAAAAATGTTTTAAAAAAAAATCTCAAATAATTTTTTTCTTTAATTTTTTTTCTAAAATTTTTTCTTCAAAATAATTTTTTGAGTTATTTTTTAGTGAAAATTGTTTAAAAAAAATTTTCTTTAATTTTGAGACAATATTTCAATTGATAAAAAATGTTTAGAATACTCAAAAAAAATTTTTTTATCAATTTTTCATTAAAAATTTTTTTAGTTAATTTTTAATAAAAAATATTTTTAAAAATTACTCAAAAAAAATTTCTTTAATTTTTTTTAACAATATTTCGACAATTTTTCATAAAAATATTTTTTTTTTACTTTTTTTCAGTTCTCGCAAGATCCAATTCGCCTCATTCACGTGCAAAGTAACGCCCGAATTGTTGCAACCAAGTCCCGTGAAGCAAACAGGACCACATCACGTTCAATCGCCGCTCGCCACAAATGCGACTCCCGCTCCTGCCGACGCAAACACAAGCTCCGACTTGAATACATCCGCATCACAAGCCGTCCATACCGAAATCGGGCTCATGTGTCTTACAAATTTGGGCGAATGCATGGTACTTTCCGTGCCCGAATTGAAACGACAAATTAATTCGTCAGCTGTTCGTCGCGAAGATATCAAGTAAATTTTCATTTTTAATTAAAAATTTAAAAAAATTTTAATTTTTTGAATTTTTTAGCGGAATTTCGTCACTTTGCTTCACGACACACGGAGAAGCCTTGTACATGTGCTCGTCTTCGGAATTACAACGAATCACATTGTCAGCAACGAAAATTGTCTCGGCAGAAGGATCGGTAGATTTGGAGCCTCTTAGCGAGGAACAAGCCAATTCCGATGAAGATGAAGACACTTTGGAAGGAGATAACGAAGAAAAAACTGTCGATGAACAAAGTACTGTCGAAGTTGTGACTCCCGTTAGTGCAGCAGCTAATTCTGTTACAAATAACAAAGAAAAAGGTAAATTTTT